>NW_027480496.1:1802695-2403594 GCF_051401765.1 Calliopsis andreniformis
TACTCAATCTTCAATCCTCAATCCTCAGTCCTCAAACCTCAATTCTGAATCCCCAAACCTGAATCCTCAATCTTCAGCCCTCAGTCCTCAACAATCAGTCGTCAATCCTGAATCCTCAATAGAATATCCTCAATTCACAGTTTTCAATACTCAATACTGAATCTGTAATCCTTAAATCTCTATCCACAAACATCAATTCTCATCACTCAAACCTCAACACTCGGTCCCCAATCCTCAATCTTCCATCCTCAATCCTCAATACTCAATCCTCAATCCTCAGTCCTCAATCTTCAATCCTCAATACTCAATCATGAATCCTCAATCCTCAATCCTCAATCCTCAATCCTCCACCTTCAATCGTCAGTCATCAAACCTCAATACTCAATCTTCAATCCTCAATCCTCAATCCTCAATCCTCAATCTTCATCCTTCAATCCTCAATACCCAATCCTCAATCTTCAATCCTCAATCCTAAATCCTCAATTCTCAATCCTCAATCCTCAGTCCTCAGTCCTTAAACCTCAAACCTCAACCCTCAGCCCACATCCTCAATCCTCAATCCTCAATCCTCAATCCTTAATCTTCAATCCTCAATACTCAATCTTCAATCCTCAATCCTCAAACCTCAATGATCAATCCTCATTGTTCAATCCTCAATACCCAATCCTCAATCTTCAATCCTCAACCCTCAATCCTCAATCCTCAATCCTCACTCCTCAATCCTCAATCCTCAGTCCTCAAACCACAATCCTGAATCCTCAATCCTGAATCCTCAATCTTCAGCCCTCAGTCCTCAACAATCAGTTGTCAATCCTCAATCCTCACTAGAATATCCTCAGTTCAGAGTTTTCCATACGCAATACTCAATCTGCAATCTTCAAATCTCTATCCACAAACATCAATTCTCGTCACTCAACCCTCAACACTGAGCCCCAATCCTCAATCTTCAACCCTCAATCCTCAAAGCTCAATCCTCAATCCTCAATCTTCATTCCTCAATACTCAATCTTCAATCCTCAATCCTCAATCCTCAATCCTCAATCTTCATTCCTCAATCCTCAATCCTCAATACTCAATCCTCATCCTTCAATCATCAATACCCAATCCTCAATCGTCAATCCTCAATCTTCAATCCTCAATACTCAATTTTTAATCCTCAATCCTCAATCCCCAATCCTCAATCCTCAATCTTCAATACTCAATCCTCAATCCTCAATCCTCAATCCTCAATCCTCAATCCTCAATCATCAATCCTCAATCTTCAATCCTCAATACCCAATCCTCAATCTTCAATCCTCAAACCTCAATCCTCAATTCTCAATCCTCAATCCTCAATCCTCAAGCCTCAAGCTTCAATACTCAATCCTCAATGCACAATCCTCAATCTTCAATCCTCAATACTCAATCTTCAGTCCTCAATTCGCAATCCTCAATCCTCAATAATCAGACCTCAAGCATCAATACTGAACCCTCAGGCCTTGTTCTCAATCCAGAACCCTCAATCTTAAATCATCAATGTTCAATATTCAGTCCTCAACCCTCAATCCTCAATTCTCAGTCTTCAATCCTCAATACCCAATCCTCAATCATCAATCCTCAATCCTCAACCCTCAATACTCAACCCTCAACCCTCAATCCTCAATCCTCAATCATCAATCCTCAATCTTCAATACTCAATCCTCAATCCTCAATCCTCAATCCTCAATCCTCAATCCTCAATCACCAATCCTCAATCTTCAATCCTCAGTACTCAATCTTTAATCCTCAATCCTCAATCCTCAATCTTCAATCCTCAATCATCAATCCTCAATCCTCAATCCTCAATCCTCAATCCTCAATCCTCAATCCTCAATCCTCAATCCTCAATCCTCAATCCTCAATTCTCAATTTTCAATCCTCAATACTCAATCTTAAATGCTCAATCCTCAATACGCAATCTTCAATCCTCAATCCTCAATCCTCAATACTCAATTTCTCAACCCTCAATCCTCAATCCTCAATCCTCAATACTCAATCTTCAATCATCAATATTCAATCTTCAGTCGTCAATCCTCGATCCTCAACACTCAATCCTCAAACCTCAATGTTCAACCAGCAATACGCAATCCTCAATCATCAATCCTCAATCCTCAATCCTCAATCCTCAATCCTCAATCCTCAATCCTCAATCCTCAGTCCTCAAACCTCAATCCTGAGTCCTCAATCCTGAATCCTCAACCTTCAGACCTCATTCCTCAACAATCAGTTGTCAATTCTCAATCCTCAATAGAATATCATCAATTCACAGTTTTCAATACTCAATACTGAATCTGTAATCTTTAAATCTCTATCCACAAACATCAATTCTCATCACTCAAACCTCAACACTCGGTCCCCAATCCTCAATCTTCAATCCTCAATCATCAATCCTCAATCCTCAACCCTCAATACTCAACCCTCAACCCTCAATCCTCAATCCTCAATCATCAATCCTCAATCTTCAATACTCAATCCTCAATCCTCAATCCTCAATCCTCAATCCTCAATCACCAATCCTCAATCTTCAATCCTCAGTACTCAATCTTTAATCCTCAATCCTCAATCCTCAATCTTCAATCCTCAATCATCAATCCTCAATCCTCAATCCTCAATCCTCAATCCTCAATCCTCAATCCTCAATCCTCAATCCTCAATCCTCAATCCTCAATTCTCAATTTTCAATCCTCAATACTCAATCTTAAATGCTCAATCCTCAATACGCAATCTTCAATCCTCAATCCTCAATCCTCAATACTCAATTTCTCAACCCTCAATCCTCAATCCTCAATCCTCAATACTCAATCTTCAATGATCAATATTCAATCTTCAGTCGTCAATCCTCGATCCTCAACACTCAATCCTCAAACCTCAATGTTCAACCAGCAATACGCAATCCTCAATCATCAATCCTCAATCCTCAATCCTCAATCCTCAATCCTCAATCCTCAATCCTCAATCCTCAGTCCTCAAACCTCAATCCTGAGTCCTCAATCCTGAATCCTCAACCTTCAGACCTCATTCCTCAACAATCAGTTGTCAATTCTCAATCCTCAATAGAATATCATCAATTCACAGTTTTCAATACTCAATACTGAATCTGTAATCTTTAAATCTCTATCCACAAACATCAATTCTCATCACTCAAACCTCAACACTCGGTCCCCAATCCTCAATCTTCAATCCTCAATCCTCAATCCTCAATCCTCAATCCTCAATCCTCAATCTTCAATCCTCAATACTCAATCATGAATCCTCAATCCTCAATCCTCAATCCTCAATCGTCCACCCTCAATCGTCAGTCATCAAACCTCAATACTCAATCTTCAATCCTCAATCCTCAATCTTCAGCCCTCAGTCCTCAACAATCAGTCGTCAATCCTGAATCCTCAATAGAATATCCTCAATTCACAGTTTTCAATACTCAATACTGAATCTGTAATCCTTAAATCTCTATCCACAAACATCAATTCTCATCACTCAAACCTCAACACTCGGTCCCCAATCCTCAATCTTCAATCCTCAATCCTCAATACTCAATCCACAATCCTCAATCCTCAATCTTCAATCCTCAATACTCAATCATGAATCCTCAATCCTCAATCCTCAATCCTCAATCCTCCACCTTCAATCGTCAGTCATCAAACCTCAATACTCAATCTTCAATCCTCAATCCTCAACCCTCAATCCTCAATCTTCATCCTTCAATCCTCAATACCCAATCCTCAATCTTCAATCCTCAATCCTAAATCCTCAATTCTCAATCCTCAATCCTCAGTCCTCAGTCCTTAAACCTCAAACCTCAACCCTCAGCCCACATCCTCAATCCTCAATCCTCAATCCTCAATCCTTAATCTTCAATCCTCAATACTCAATCTCAATCCTCAATCCTCAAACCTCAATGATCAATCCTCATTGTTCAATCCTCAATACCCAATCCTCAATCTTCAATCCTCAATCCTCAATCCTCAATCTTCAATCCTCACTCCTCAATCCTCAATCCTCAGTCCTCAAACCACAATCCTGAATCCTCAATCCTGAATCCTCAATCTTCAGCCCTCAGTCCTCAACAATCAGTTGTCAATCCTCAATCCTCACTAGAATATCCTCAGTTCAGAGTTTTCCATACGCAATACTCAATCTGCAATCTTCAAATCTCTATCCACAAACATCAATTCTCATCACTCAACCCTCAACACTGAGTCCCCAATCCTCAATCTTCAACCCTCAATCCTCGAAGCTCAATCCTCAATCCTCAATCTTCATTCCTCAATACTCAATCTTCAATCCTCAATCCTCAATCCTCAATCCTCAATCTTCATTCCTCAATCCTCAATCCTCAATACTCAATCCTCATCCTTCAATCATCAATACCCAATCCTCAATCGTCAATCCTCAATCTTCAATCCTCAATACTCAATTTTTAATCCTCAATCCTCAATCCCCAATCCTCAACCCTCAATCTTCAATACTCAATCCTCAATCCTCAATCCTCAATCCTCAATCCTCAATCCTCAATCATCAATCCTCAATCTTCAATCCTCAATACCCAATCCTCAATCTTCAATCCTCAAACCTCAATCCTCAATTCTCAATCCTCAATCCTCAATCCTCAAGCCTCAAGCTTCAATACTCAATCCTCAATCCACAATCCTCAATCTTCAATCTTCAATCCTCAATCTTCAATCCTCAATCCTCAATCCTCAATCCTCAATTCTCAATCCTCAATCCTCAGTCCTCAGCCCTCAAACCTCAATCCTCAACCTTCAGCCATCATCCTCAATCCTCAGTCCTCAATCCTCAATCATCAATCTTCAATCCTCAATACTCAATCTTCAACCCTCAATCCTCAGTCCTCAAACCTCAATTCTGAATCCCCAAACCTGAATCCTCAATCTTCAGCCCTCAGTCCTCAACAATCAGTCGTCAATCCTGAATCCTCAATAGAATATCCTCAATTCACAGTTTTCAATACTCAATACTGAATCTGTAATCCTTAAATCTCTATCCACAAACATCAATTCTCATCACTCAAACCTCAACACTCGGTCCCCAATCCTCAATCTTCCATCCTCAATCCTCAATACTCAATCCTCAATCCTCAGTCCTCAATCTTCAATCCTCAATACTCAATCATGAATCCTCAATCCTCAATCCTCAATCCTCAATCCTCCACCTTCAATCGTCAGTCATCAAACCTCAATACTCAATCTTCAATCCTCAATCCTCAATCCTCAATCCTCAATCTTCATCCTTCAATCCTCAATACCCAATCCTCAATCTTCAATCCTCAATCCTAAATCCTCAATTCTCAATCCTCAATCCTCAGTCCTCAGTCCTTAAACCTCAAACCTCAACCCTCAGCCCACATCCTCAATCCTCAATCCTCAATCCTCAATCCTTAATCTTCAATCCTCAATACTCAATCTTCAATCCTCAATCCTCAAACCTCAATGATCAATCCTCATTGTTCAATCCTCAATACCCAATCCTCAATCTTCAATCCTCAACCCTCAATCCTCAATCCTCAATCCTCACTCCTCAATCCTCAATCCTCAGTCCTCAAACCACAATCCTGAATCCTCAATCCTGAATCCTCAATCTTCAGCCCCCAGTCCTCAACAATCAGTTGTCAATCCTCAATCCTCACTAGAATATCCTCAGTTCAGAGTTTTCCATACGCAATACTCAATCTGCAATCTTCAAATCTCTATCCACAAACATCAATTCTCGTCACTCAACCCTCAACACTGAGCCCCAATCCTCAATCTTCAACCCTCAATCCTCAAAGCTCAATCCTCAATCCTCAATCTTCATTCCTCAATACTCAATCTTCAATCCTCAATCCTCAATCCTCAATCCTCAATCTTCATTCCTCAATCCTCAATCCTCAATACTCAATCCTCATCCTTCAATCATCAATACCCAATCCTCAATCGTCAATCCTCAATCTTCAATCCTCAATACTCAATTTTTAATCCTCAATCCTCAATCCCCAATCCTCAATCCTCAATCTTCAATACTCAATCCTCAATCCTCAATCCTCAATCCTCAATCCTCAATCCTCAATCATCAATCCTCAATCTTCAATCCTCAATACCCAATCCTCAATCTTCAATCCTCAAACCTCAATCCTCAATTCTCAATCCTCAATCCTCAATCCTCAAGCCTCAAGCTTCAATACTCAATCCTCAATGCACAATCCTCAATCTTCAATCCTCAATACTCAATCTTCAGTCCTCAATTCTCAATCCTCAATCCTCAATAATCAGACCTCAAACATCAATACTGAACCCTCAGGCCTTGTTCTCAATCCAGAACCCTCAATCCTCAATCCTCAATCTTAAATCATCAATGTTCAATATTCAGTCCTCAACCCTCAATCCTCAATTCTCAGTCTTCAATCCTCAATACCCAATCCTCAATCATCAATCCTCAATCCTCAACCCTCAATACTCAACCCTCAACCCTCAATCCTCAATCCTCAATCATCAATCCTCAATCTTCAATACTCAATCCTCAATCCTCAATCCTCAATCCTCAATCCTCAATCCTCAATCACCAATCCTCAATCTTCAATCCTCAGTACTCAATCTTTAATCCTCAATCCTCAATCCTCAATCTTCAATCCTCAATCATCAATCCTCAATCCTCAATCCTCAATCCTCAATCCTCAATCCTCAATCCTCAATCCTCAATCCTCAATTCTCAATTTTCAATCCTCAATACTCAATCTTAAATGCTCAATCCTCAATACGCAATCTTCAATCCTCAATCCTCAATCCTCAATACTCAATTTCTCAACCCTCAATCCTCAATCCTCAATCCTCAATACTCAATCTTCAATCATCAATATTCAATCTTCAGTCGTCAATCCTCGATCCTCAACACTCAATCCTGAAACCTCAATGTTCAACCAGCAATACGCAATCCTCAATCATCAACCCTCAATCCTCAATCCTCAATCCTCAATCCTCAATCCTCAATCCTCAATCCTCAGTCCTCAAACCTCAATCCTGAGTCCTCAATCCTGAATCCTCAACCTTCAGACCTCATTCCTCAACAATCAGTTGTCAATTCTCAATCCTCAATAGAATATCATCAATTCACAGTTTTCAATACTCAATACTGAATCTGTAATCTTTAAATCTCTATCCACAAACATCAATTCTCATCACTCAAACCTCAACACTCGGTCCCCAATCCTCAATCTTCAATCCTCAATCATCAATCCTCAATCCTCAACCCTCAATACTCAACCCTCAACCCTCAATCCTCAATCCTCAATCATCAATCCTCAATCTTCAATACTCAATCCTCAATCCTCAATCCTCAATCCTCAATCCTCAATCACCAATCCTCAATCTTCAATCCTCAGTACTCAATCTTTAATCCTCAATCCTCAATCCTCAATCTTCAATCCTCAATCATCAATCCTCAATCCTCAATCCTCAATCCTCAATCCTCAATCCTCAATCCTCAATCCTCAATCCTCAATCCTCAATCCTCAATTCTCAATTTTCAATCCTCAATACTCAATCTTAAATGCTCAATCCTCAATACACAATCTTCAATCCTCAATCCTCAATCCTCAATACTCAATTTCTCAACCCTCAATCCTCAATCCTCAATCCTCAATACTCAATCTTCAATCATCAATATTCAATCTTCAGTCGTCAATCCTCGATCCTCAACACTCAATCCTCAAACCTCAATGTTCAACCAGCAATACGCAATCCTCAATCATCAATCCTCAATCCTCAATCCTCAATCCTCAATCCTCAATCCTCAATCCTCAATCCTCAGTCCTCAAACCTCAATCCTGAGTCCTCAATCCTGAATCCTCAACCTTCAGACCTCATTCCTCAACAATCAGTTGTCAATTCTCAATCCTCAATAGAATATCATCAATTCACAGTTTTCAATACTCAATACTGAATCTGTAATCTTTAAATCTCTATCCACAAACATCAATTCTCATCACTCAAACCTCAACACTCGGTCCCCAATCCTCAATCTTCAATCCTCAATCCTCAATCCTCAATCCTCAATCCTCAATCCTCAATCTTCAATCCTCAATACTCAATCATGAATCCTCAATCCTCAATCCTCAATCCTCAATCCTCCACCCTCAATCGTCAGTCATCAAACCTCAATACTCAATCTTCAATCCTCAATCCTCAATCTTCAGCCCTCAGTCCTCAACAATCAGTCGTCAATCCTGAATCCTCAATAGAATATCCTCAATTCACAGTTTTCAATACTCAATACTGAATCTGTAATCCTTAAATCTCTATCCACAAACATCAATTCTCATCACTCAAACCTCAACACTCGGTCCCCAATCCTCAATCTTCAATCCTCAATCCTCAATACTCAATCCACAATCCTCAATCCTCAATCTTCAATCCTCAATACTCAATCATGAATCCTCAATCCTCAATCCTCAATCCTCAATCCTCCACCTTCAATCGTCAGTCATCAAACCTCAATACTTAATCTTCAATCCTCAATCCTCAACCCTCAATCCTCAATCTTCATCCTTCAATCCTCAATACCCAATCCTCAATCTTCAATCCTCAATCCTAAATCCTCAATTCTCAATCCTCAATCCTCAGTCCTCAGTCCTTAAACCTCAAACCTCAACCCTCAGCCCACATCCTCAATCCTCAATCCTCAATCCTCAATCCTTAATCTTCAATCCTCAATACTCAATCTCAATCCTCAATCCTCAAACCTCAATGATCAATCCTCATTGTTCAATCCTCAATACCCAATCCTCAATCTTCAATCCTCAATCCTCAATCCTCAATCCTCAATCCTCACTCCTCAATCCTCAATCCTCAGTCCTCAAACCACAATCCTGAATCCTCAATCCTGAATCCTCAATCTTCAGCCCTCAGTCCTCAACAATCAGTTGTCAATCCTCAATCCTCACTAGAATATCCTCAGTTCAGAGTTTTCATACGCAATACTCAATCTGCAATCTTCAAATCTCTATCCACAAACATCAATTCTCATCACTCAACCCTCAACACTGAGTCCCCAATCCTCAATCTTCAACCCTCAATCCTCAAAGCTCAATCCTCAATCCTCAATCTTCATTCCTCAATACTCAATCTTCAATCCTCAATCCTCAATCCTCAATCCTCAATCTTCATTCCTCAATCCTCAATCCTCAATACTCAATCCTCATCCTTCAATCATCAATACCCAATCCTCAATCGTCAATCCTCAATCTTCAATCCTCAATACTCAATTTTTAATCCTCAATCCTCAATCCCCAATCCTCAACCCTCAATCTTCAATACTCAATCCTCAATCCTCAATCCTCAATCCTCAATCCTCAATCCTCAATCATCAATCCTCAATCTTCAATCCTCAATACCCAATCCTCAATCTTCAATCCTCAAACCTCAATCCTCAATTCTCAATCCTCAATCCTCAATCCTCAAGCCTCAAGCTTCAATACTCAATCCTCAATCCACAATCCTCAATCTTCAATCCTCAATACTCAATCTTCAGTCCTCAATTCTCAATCCTCAATCCTCAATAATCAGACCTCAAACATCAATACTGAACCCTCAGGCCTTGTTCTCAATCCAGAACCCTCAATCCTCAATCCTCAATCTTAAATCATCAATGTTCAATATTCAGTCCTCAACCCTCAATCCTCAATTCTCAGTCTTCAATCCTCAATACCCAATCCTCAATCATCAATCCTCAATCCTCAACCCTCAATACTCAGCCCTCAACCCTCAATCCTCAATCCTCAATCATCAATCCTCAATCTTCAATACTCAATCCTCAATCCTCAATCCTCAATCCTCAATCCTCAACCCTCAATCACCAATCCTCAATCTTCAATCCTCAGTACTCAATCTTTAATCCTCAATCCTCAATCCTCAATCTTCAATCCTCAATCATCAATCCTCAATCCTCAATCCTCAATCCTCAATCCTCAATCCTCAATCCTCAATCCTCAATCCTCAATCCTCAATCCTCAATCCTCAATCCTCAATCCTCAATTCTCAATTTTCAATCCTCAATACTCAATCTTAAATGCTCACTCCTCAATACGCAATATTCAATCCTCAATCCTCAATCCTCAATGCTCAATTTCTCAACCCTCAATCCTCAATCCTCAATCCTCAATACTCAATCTTCAATCATCAATATTCAATCATCAGTCGTCAATCCTCGATCCTCAACACTCAATCCTCAAACCTCAATGTTCAACCAGCAATACGCAATCCTCAATCATCAATCCTCAATCCTCAATCCTCAATCCTCAATCCTCAATCCTCAATCCTCAATCCTCAGTCCTCAAACCTCAATCCTGAGTCCTCAATCCTGAATCCTCAACCTTCAGACCTCATTCCTCAACAATCAGTTGTCAATTCTCAATCCTCAATAGAATATCATCAATTCACAGTTTTCAATACTCAGTACTGAATCTGTAATCTTTAAATCTCTATCCACAAACATCAATTCTCATCACTCAAACGTCAACACTCGGTCCCCAATCCTCAATCTTCAATCCTCAATCCTCAATCCTCAATCCTCAATCCTCAATCCTCAATCTTCAATCCTCAATACTCGATCATGAATCCTCAATCCTCAATCCTCAATCCTCAATCCTCCACCCTCAATCGTCAGTCATCAAACCTCAATACTCAATCTTCAATCCTCAATCCTCAATCCTCAATCCTCAATACTCATCCTTCAATCCTCAATACCCAATCCTCAATCTTCAATCCTCAATCCTCAATCCTCAATTCTCAATCCTCCATCCTCAGCCCTCAAACCTCAATCCTCAACCTTCAGCCATCATCCTCAATCCTCAGTCCTCAATCCTCAATCATCAATCTTCAATCCTCAATACTCAATCTTCAATCCTCAATCCTCAGTCCTCAAACCTCAATTCTGAATCCCCAAACCTGAATCCTCAATCTTCAGCCCTCAGTCCTCAACAATCAGTCGTCAATCCTGAATCCTCAATAGAATATCCTCAATTCACAGTTTTCAATACTCAATACTGAATCTGTAATCCTTAAATCTCTATCCACAAACATCAATTCTCATCACTCAAACCTCAACACTCGGTCCCCAATCCTCAATCTTCAATCCTCAATCCTCAATACTCAATCCTCAATCCTCAATCCTCAATCTTCAATCCTCAATACTCAATCATGAATCCTCAATCCTCAATCCTCAATCCTCAATCCTCCACCTTCAATCGTCAGTCATCAAACCTCAATACTCAATCTTCAATCCTCAATCCTCAATCCTCAATCCTCAATCTTCATCCTTCAATCCTCAATACCCAATCCTCAATCTTCAATCCTCAATCCTAAATACTCAATTCTCAATCCTCAATCCTCAGTCCTCAGTCCTTAAACCTCAAACCTCAACCCTCAGCCCACATCCTCAATCCTCAATCCTCAATCCTCAATCCTTAATCTTCAATCCTCAATACTCAATCTTCAATCCTCAATCCTCAAACCTCAATGATCAATCCTCATTGTTCAATCCTCAATACCCAATCCTCAATCTTCAATCCTCAATCCTCAATCCTCAATCCTCAATCCTCACTCCTCAATCCTCAATCCTCAGTCCTCAAACCACAATCCTGAATCCTCAATCCTGAATCCTCAATCTTCAGCCCTCAGTCCTCAACAATCAGTTGTCAATCCTCAATCCTCACTAGAATATCCTCAGTTCAGAGTTTTCCATACGCAATACTCAATCTGCAATCTTCAAATCTCTATCCACAAACATCAATTCTCATCACTCAACCCTCAACACTGAGTCCCCAATCCTCAATCTTCAACCCTCAATCCTCAAAGCTCAATCCTCAATCCTCAATCTTCATTCCTCAATACTCAATCTTCAATCCTCAATCCTCAATCCTCAATCTTCATTCCTCAATCCTCAATCCTCAATACTCAATCCTCATCCTTCAATCATCAATACCCAATCCTCAATCTTCAATCCTGAATCCTAAATCCTCAATTCTCAATCCTCAATCCTCAGTCCTCAGTCCTTAAACCTCAAACCTCAACCCTCAGCCCACATCCTCAATCCTCAATCCTCAATCCTCAATCCTTAATCTTCAATCCTCAATACTCAATCTTCAATCCTCAATCCTCAAACCTCAATGATCAATCCTCATTGTTCAATCCTCAATACCCAATCCTCAATCTTCAATCCTCAATCCTCAATCCTCAATCCTCAATCCTCACTCCTCAATCCTCAATCCTCAGTCCTCAAACCACAATCCTGAATCCTCAATCCTGAATCCTCAATCTTCAGCCCTCAGTCCTCAACAATCAGTTGTCAATCCTCAATCCCCACTAGAATATCCTCAGTTCAGAGTTTTCCATACGCAATACTCAATCTGCAATCTTCAAATCTCTATCCACAAACATCAATTCTCATCACTCAACCCTCAACACTGAGTCCCCAATCCTCAATCTTCAACCCTCAATCCTCAAAGCTCAATCCTCAATCCTCAATCTTCATTCCTCAATACTCAATCTTCAATCCTCAATCCTCAATCCTCAATCTTCATTCCTCAATCCTCAATCCTCAATACTCAATCCTCAATCCTCAATACTCAATCCTCATCCTTCAATCATCAATACCCAATCCTCAATCGTCAATCCTCAATCTTCAATCCTCAATACTCAATTTTTAATCCTCAATCCTCAATCCCCAATCCTCAATCCTCAATCTTCAATACTCAATCCTCAATCCTCAATCCTCAATCCTCAATCCTCAATCCTCAATCATCAATCCTCAATCTTCAATACTCAATCCTCAATCCTCAATCCTCAATCCTCAATTCTCAATCCTCAATCACCAATCCTCAATCTTCAATCCTCAGTACTCAATCTTTAATCCTCAATCCTCAATCCTCAATCTTCAATACTCAATCATCAATCCTCAATCCTCAATCCTCAATCCTCAGTCCTCAATCCTCAATCCTCAGTCCTCATTCTTCAATCCTCAATACCCAATCCTCAATCTTCAATCCTCAAACCTCAATCCTCAATTCTCAATCCTCAATCCTCAATCCTCAAGCCTCAATCCTCAATACTCAATCCTCAATCCGCAATCCTCAATCTTCAATCCCCAATACTCAATCTTCAGTCCTCAATTCTCAATCCTCAATCCTCAATAATCAGACCTCAAACATCAATACTGAACCCTCAGGCCTTGTTCTCAATCCAGAACCCTCAATCCTCAATCCTCAAACTTAAATCATCAATGTTCAATATTCAGTCCTCAACCCTCAATCCTCAATTCTCAATCTTCAATCCTCAATACTCAATCTTTAATCCTCAATCCTCAATCCTCAATCTTCAATCCTCAATCCCCAATACTCAATCCTCAATCCTCAATCCTCAATCATCAATCCTCAATCTTCAATACTCAATCCTCAATCCTCAATCCTCAATCCTCAATCCTCAATCCTCAATCATCAATCCTCAATCCTCAATCCTCAATCCTCAATCCTCAATCCTCAATCCTCAATCCTCAATCCTCAATCCTCAATCCTCAATACTCAACCCTCAATCGTCAGTCTTCAAACCTCAATACTCAATCTTCAATCCTCAATCCTCAATCCTCAATACTCAATCTTTAATCCTCAGTCCTCAATCCTCAATCTTAAATCTTCAATCCTCAATCCTCAATCCTCAATCCTCAATCTTCAATCCTCAATACTCAATCTTCAATCCTCAATCCTCAATCCTCAACCCTCAGTCCTCATTCTTCAATCCTCAATAACCAATCCTCAATCTTCAATCCTCAATCCTCAATCCTCAATTCTCAATCCTCAATCCTCAATCCTCAGACGTCAAACATCAATACTCAACCCTCAGTCCACGTCCTCAATCCACAACACTCAATCCTCAATCCTCAATCTTCAATCATCAATATTCAATCTTCAATCCTCAATCCTCAATCCTCAATCCTCAATCCTCAATCCTCAATCCTCAATCCTCAATCATCAATCCTCAATCCTCAATCCACAATCCTCAATCCTCAATCCTCAATACTCAACCCTCAATCGTCAGTCTTCAAACCTCAATACTCAATCTTCAATCCTCAATCCTCAATCCTCAATCCTCAATCCTCAATCATCATCCTTCAATCTTCAATACCCAATCCTCAATCTTCAATCCTCAATCCTCAATCCTCAACTCTCAATCCTCAATCCTCAGTCCTCAGTCCTTAAACCTCAATCCTCAACCCTCAGCCCTCATCCTCAATCCTCAATCCTCAATCCTCAATCCTCAATCTTCAATCCTCAATTCTCAATCTTCAATCCTCAATCCTCAATCCTCAGTACTCAAACCTCAATTCTGAATCCTCAACCCTGAATCCTCAATCCTCAGCCCTCAGTCCTCAACAATCAGGTGACAATCCTCAATCCTCAATAGAATACCCTCAATTCACAGTTTTCAATACTCAACACTCAATCGGCAATCTTCAAATCTCTATCCACAAACATCAATTCTCATCACTCAACCCTCAACACTCAGTCCTCAACGTTCAATCCTCAATCCTCAATCCTCAACCTTCAATCCTTAATACTCAATCTTTAATCCTCAATCCTCAATCCTCAATCTTCAATCCTCATTCCCCAATACTCAATCCTCAATCCTCAATCCTCAATCCTCAATCAACAATCCTCAATCTTCAATACTCAATCCTCAATCCTCAATCCTCAATCCCCAATCCTCAATCCTCAATCATCAATCCTCAATCTTCAATCCTCACTACTCAATCTTTAATCCTCAGTCCTCAATCCTCAATCTTAAATCTTCAATCCTCAATCCTCAATCCTCAATCCTCAATCTTCAATCCTCAATACTCAATCTTCAATCCTCAATCCTCAATCCTCAATCTTCATTCCTCAATCCTCAATCCTCAATACTCAATCCTCATCCTTCAATCATCAATACCCAATCCTCAATCTTCAATCCTGAATCCTAAATCCTCAATTCTCAATCCTCAATCCTCAGTCCTCAGTCCTTAAACCTCAAACCTCAACCCTCAGCCCACATCCTCAATCCTCAATCCTCAATCCTCAATCCTTAATCTTCAATCCTCAATACTCAATCTTCAATCCTCAATCCTCAAACCTCAATGATCAATCCTCATTGTTCAATCCTCAATACCCAATCCTCAATCTTCAATCCTCAATCCTCAATCCTCAATCCTCAATCCTCACTCCTCAATCCTCAATCTTCAGTCCTCAAACCACAATCCTGAATCCTCAATCCTGAATCCTCAATCTTCAGCCCTCAGTCCTCAACAATCAGTTGTCAATCCTCAATCCTCACTAGAATATCCTCAGTTCAGAGTTTTCCATACGCAATACTCAATCTGCAATCTTCAAATCTCTATCCACAAACATCAATTCTCATCACTCAACCCTCAACACTGAGTCCCCAATCCTCAATCTTCAACCCTCAATCCTCAAAGCTCAATCCTCAATCCTCAATCTTCATTCCTCAATACTCAATCTTCAATCCTCAATCCTCAATCCTCAATCTTCATTCCTCAATCCTCAATCCTCAATACTCAATCCTCAATCCTCAATACTCAATCCTCATCCTTCAATCATCAATACCCAATCCTCAATCGTCAATCCTCAATCTTCAGTCCTCAATACTCAATTTTTAATCCTCAATCCTCAATCCCCAATCCTCAATCCTCAATCTTCAATACTCAATCCTCAATCCTCAATCCTCAATCCTCAATCCTCAATCCTCAATCATCAATCCTCAATCTTCAATCCTCAATACCCAATCCTCAATCTTCAATCCTCAAACCTCAATCCTCAATTCTCAATCCTCAATCCTCAATCCTCAGGCCTCAAGCTTCAATACTCAATCCTCAATCCACAATCCTCAATCTTCAATCCTCAATACTCAATCTTCAGTCCTCAATTCTCAATCCTCAATCCTCAATAATCAGACCTCAAACATCAATACTGAACCCTCAGGCCTTGTTCTCAATCCAGAACCCTCAATCCTCAATCCTCAATCTTAAATCATCAATGTTCAATATTCAGTCCTCAACCCTCAATCCTCAATTCTCAGTCTTCAATCCTCAATACCCAATCCTCAATCATCAATCCTCAATCCTCAACCCTCAATACTCAGCCCTCAACCCTCAATCCTCAATCCTCAATCATCAATCCTCAATCTTCAATACTCAATCCTCAATCCTCAATCCTCAATCCTCAATCCTCAACCCTCAATCACCAATCCTCAATCTTCAATCCTCAGTACTCAATCTTTAATCCTCAATCCTCAATCCTCAATCTTCAATCCTCAATCATCAATCCTCAATCCTCAATCCTCAATCCTCAATCCTCAATCCTCAATCCTCAATCCTCAATCCTCAATCCTCAATCCTCAATCCTCAATCCTCAATCCTCAATTCTCAATTTTCAATCCTCAATACTCAATCTTAAATGCTCACTCCTCAATACGCAATATTCAATCCTCAATCCTCAATCCTCAATGCTCAATTTCTCAACCCTCAATCCTCAATCCTCAATCCTCAATACTCAATCTTCAATCATCAATATTCAATCATCAGTCGTCAATCCTCGATCCTCAACACTCAATCCTCAAACCTCAATGTTCAACCAGCAATACGCAATCCTCAATCATCAATCCTCAATCCTCAATCCTCAATCCTCAATCCTCAATCCTCAATCCTCAATCCTCAGTCCTCAAACCTCAATCCTGAGTCCTCAATCCTGAATCCTCAACCTTCAGACCTCATTCCTCAACAATCAGTTGTCAATTCTCAATCCTCAATAGAATATCATCAATTCACAGTTTTCAATACTCAGTACTGAATCTGTAATCTTTAAATCTCTATCCACAAACATCAATTCTCATCACTCAAACGTCAACACTCGGTCCCCAATCCTCAATCTTCAATCCTCAATCCTCAATCCTCAATCCTCAATCCTCAATCCTCAATCTTCAATCCTCAATACTCGATCATGAATCCTCAATCCTCAATCCTCAATCCTCAATCCTCCACCCTCAATCGTCAGTCATCAAACCTCAATACTCAATCTTCAATCCTCAATCCTCAATCCTCAATCCTCAATACTCATCCTTCAATCCTCAATACCCAATCCTCAATCTTCAATCCTCAATCCTCAATCCTCAATTCTCAATCCTCCATCCTCAGCCCTCAAACCTCAATCCTCAACCTTCAGCCATCATCCTCAATCCTCAGTCCTCAATCCTCAATCATCAATCTTCAATCCTCAATACTCAATCTTCAATCCTCAATCCTCAGTCCTCAAACCTCAATTCTGAATCCCCAAACCTGAATCCTCAATCTTCAGCCCTCAGTCCTCAACAATCAGTCGTCAATCCTGAATCCTCAATAGAATATCCTCAATTCACAGTTTTCAATACTCAATACTGAATCTGTAATCCTTAAATCTCTATCCACAAACATCAATTCTCATCACTCAAACCTCAACACTCGGTCCCCAATCCTCAATCTTCAATCCTCAATCCTCAATACTCAATCCTCAATCCTCAATCCTCAATCTTCAATCCTCAATACTCAATCATGAATCCTCAATCCTCAATCCTCAATCCTCAATCCTCCACCTTCAATCGTCAGTCATCAAACCTCAATACTCAATCTTCAATCCTCAATCCTCAATCCTCAATCCTCAATCTTCATCCTTCAATCCTCAATACCCAATCCTCAATCTTCAATCCTCAATCCTAAATCCTCAATTCTCAATCCTCAATCCTCAGTCCTCAGTCCTTAAACCTCAAACCTCAACCCTCAGCCCACATCCTCAATCCTCAATCCTCAATCCTCAATCCTTAATCTTCAATCCTCAATACTCAATCTTCAATCCTCAATCCTCAAACCTCAATGATCAATCCTCATTGTTCAATCCTCAATACCCAATCCTCAATCTTCAATCCTCAATCCTCAATCCTCAATCCTCAATCCTCACTCCTCAATCCTCAATCCTCAGTCCTCAAACCACAATCCTGAATCCTCAATCCTGAATCCTCAATCTTCAGCCCTCAGTCCTCAACAATCAGTTGTCAATCCTCAATCCTCACTAGAATATCCTCAGTTCAGAGTTTTCCATACGCAATACTCAATCTGCAACCTTCAAATCTCTATCCACAAACATCAATTCTCATCACTCAACCCTCAACACTGAGTCCCCAATCCTCAATCTTCAACCCTCAATCCTCAAAGCTCAATCCTCAATCCTCAATCTTCATTCCTCAATACTCAATCTTCAATCCTCAATCCTCAATCCTCAATCTTCATTCCTCAATCCTCAATCCTCAATACTCAATCCTCATCCTTCAATCATCAATACCCAATCCTCAATCTTCAATCCTGAATCCTAAATCCTCAATTCTCAATCCTCAATCCTCAGTCCTCAGTCCTTAAACCTCAAACCTCAACCCTCAGCCCACATCCTCAATCCTCAATCCTCAATCCTCAATCCTTAATCTTCAATCCTCAATACTCAATCTTCAATCCTCAATCCTCAAACCTCAATGATCAATCCTCATTGTTCAATCCTCAATACCCAATCCTCAATCTTCAATCCTCAATCCTCAATCCTCAATCCTCAATCCTCACTCCTCAATCCTCAATCCTCAGTCCTCAAACCACAATCCTGAATCCTCAATCCTGAATCCTCAATCTTCAGCCCTCAGTCCTCAACAATCAGTTGTCAATCCTCAATCCCCACTAGAATATCCTCAGTTCAGAGTTTTCCATACGCAATACTCAATCTGCAATCTTCAAATCTCTATCCACAAACATCAATTCTCATCACTCAACCCTCAACACTGAGTCCCCAATCCTCAATCTTCAACCCTCAATCCTCAAAGCTCAATCCTCAATCCTCAATCTTCATTCCTCAATACTCAATCTTCAATCCTCAATCCTCAATCCTCAATCTTCATTCCTCAATCCTCAATCCTCAATACTCAATCCTCAATCCTCAATACTCAATCCTCATCCTTCAATCATCAATACCCAATCCTCAATCGTCAATCCTCAATCTTCAATCCTCAATACTCAATTTTTAATCCTCAATCCTCAATCCCCAATCCTCAATCCTCAATCTTCAGTACTCAATCCTCAATCCTCAATCCTCAATCCTCAATCCTCAATCCTCAATCATCAATCCTCAATCTTCAATCCTCAATACCCAATCCTCAATCTTCAATCCTCAAACCTCAATCCTCAATTCTCAATCCTCAATCCTCAATCCTCAGGCCTCAAGCTTCAATACTCAATCCTCAATCCACAATCCTCAATCTTCAATCCTCAATACTCAATCTTCAGTCCTCAATTCTCAATCCTCAATCCTCAATAATCAGACCTCAAACATCAATACTGAACCCTCAGGCCTTGTTCTCAATCCAGAACCCTCAATCCTCAATCTTAAATCATCAATGTTCAATATTCAGTCCTCAACCCTCAATCCTCAATTCTCAGTCTTCAATCCTCAATACCCAATCCTCAATCATCAATCCTCAATCCTCAACCCTCAATACTCAACCCTCAACCCTCAATCCTCAATCCTCAATCATCAATCCTCAATCTTCAATACTCAATCCTCAATCCTCAATCCTCAATCCTCAATTCTCAATCCTCAATCACCAATCCTCAATCTTCAATCCTCAGTACTCAATCTTTAATCCTCAATCCTCAATCCTCAATCTTCAATACTCAATCATCAATCCTCAATCCTCAATCCTCAATCCTCAGTCCTCAATCCTCAATCCTCAGTCCTCATTCTTCAATCCTCAATACCCAATCCTCAATCTTCAATCCTCAAACCTCAATCCTCAATTCTCAATCCTCAATCCTCAATCCTCAAGCCTCAATCCTCAATACTCAATCCTCAATCCGCAATCCTCAATCTTCAATCCCCAATACTCAATCTTCAGTCCTCAATTCTCAATCCTCAATCCTCAATAATCAGACCTCAAACATCAATACTGAACCCTCAGGCCTTGTTCTCAATCCAGAACCCTCAATCCTCAATCCTCAAACTTAAATCATCAATGTTCAATATTCAGTCCTCAACCCTCAATCCTCAATTCTCAATCTTCAATCCTCAATACTCAATCTTTAATCCTCAATCCTCAATCCTCAATCTTCAATCCTCAATCCCCAATACTCAATCCTCAATCCTCAATCCTCAATCATCAATCCTCAATCTTCAATACTCAATCCTCAATCCTCAATCCTCAATCCTCAATCCTCAATCCTCAATCATCAATCCTCAATCCTCAATCCTCAATCCTCAATCCTCAATCCTCAATCCTCAATCCTCAATCCTCAATCCTCAATCCTCAATACTCAACCCTCAATCGTCAGTCTTCAAACCTCAATACTCAATCTTCAATCCTCAATCCTCAATCCTCAATACTCAATCTTTAATCCTCAGTCCTCAATCCTCAATCTTAAATCTTCAATCCTCAATCCTCAATCCTCAATCCTCAATCTTCAATCCTCAATACTCAATCTTCAATCCTCAATCCTCAATCCTCAACCCTCAGTCCTCATTCTTCAATCCTCAATAACCAATCCTCAATCTTCAATCCTCAATCCTCAATCCTCAATTCTCAATCCTCAATCCTCAATCCTCAGACGTCAAACATCAATACTCAACCCTCAGTCCACGTCCTCAATCCACAACACTCAATCCTCAATCCTCAATCTTCAATCATCAATATTCAATCTTCAATCCTCAATCCTCAATCCTCAATCCTCAATCCTCAATCCTCAATCCTCAATCCTCAATCATCAATCCTCAATCCTCAATCCACAATCCTCAATCCTCAATCCTCAATACTCAACCCTCAATCGTCAGTCTTCAAACCTCAATACTCAATCTTCAATCCTCAATCCTCAATCCTCAATCCTCAATCCTCAATCATCATCCTTCAATCTTCAATACCCAATCCTCAATCTTCAATCCTCAATCCTCAATCCTCAACTCTCAATCCTCAATCCTCAGTCCTCAGTCCTTAAACCTCAATCCTCAACCCTCAGCCCTCATCCTCAATCCTCAATCCTCAATCCTCAATCCTCAATCTTCAATCCTCAATTCTCAATCTTCAATCCTCAATCCTCAATCCTCAGTACTCAAACCTCAATTCTGAATCCTCAACCCTGAATCCTCAATCCTCAGCCCTCAGTCCTCAACAATCAGGTGACAATCCTCAATCCTCAATAGAATACCCTCAATTCACAGTTTTCAATACTCAACACTCAATCGGCAATCTTCAAATCTCTATCCACAAACATCAATTCTCATCACTCAACCCTCAACACTCAGTCCTCAACGTTCAATCCTCAATCCTCAATCCTCAACCTTCAATCCTTAATACTCAATCTTTAATCCTCAATCCTCAATCCTCAATCTTCAATCCTCATTCCCCAATACTCAATCCTCAATCCTCAATCCTCAATCCTCAATCAACAATCCTCAATCTTCAATACTCAATCCTCAATCCTCAATCCTCAATCCCCAATCCTCAATCCTCAATCATCAATCCTCAATCTTCAATCCTCACTACTCAATCTTTAATCCTCAGTCCTCAATCCTCAATCTTAAATCTTCAATCCTCAATCCTCAATCCTCAATCCTCAATCTTCAATCCTCAATACTCAATCTTCAATCCTCAATCCTCAATCCTCAATCTTCATTCCTCAATCCTCAATCCTCAATACTCAATCCTCATCCTTCAATCATCAATACCCAATCCTCAATCTTCAATCCTGAATCCTAAATCCTCAATTCTCAATCCTCAATCCTCAGTCCTCAGTCCTTAAACCTCAAACCTCAACCCTCAGCCCACATCCTCAATCCTCAATTCTCAATCCTCAATCCTTAATCTTCAATCCTCAATACTCAATCTTCAATCCTCAATCCTCAAACCTCAATGATCAATCCTCATTGTTCAATCCTCAATACCCAATCCTCAATCTTCAATCCTCAATCCTCAATCCTCAATCCTCAATCCTCACTCCTCAATCCTCAATCCTCAGTCCTCAAACCACAATCCTGAATCCTCAATCCTGAATCCTCAATCTTCAGCCCTCAGTCCTCAACAATCAGTTGTCAATCCTCAATCCTCACTAGAATATCCTCAGTTCAGAGTTTTCCATACGCAATACTCAATCTGCAATCTTCAAATCTCTATCCACAAACATCAATTCTCATCACTCAACCCTCAACACTGAGTCCCCAATCCTCAATCTTCAACCCTCAATCCTCAAAGCTCAATCCTCAATCCTCAATCTTCATTCCTCAATACTCAATCTTCAATCCTCAATCCTCAATCCTCAATCTTCATTCCTCAATCCTCAATCCTCAATACTCAATCCTCAATCCTCAATACTCAATCCTCATCCTTCAATCATCAATACCCAATCCTCAATCGTCAATCCTCAATCTTCAGTCCTCAATACTCAATTTTTAATCCTCAATCCTCAATCCCCAATCCTCAATCCTCAATCTTCAATACTCAATCCTCAATCCTCAATCCTCAATCCTCAATCCTCAATCCTCAATCATCAATCCTCAATCTTCAATCCTCAATACCCAATCCTCAATCTTCAATCCTCAAACCTCAATCCTCAATTCTCAATCCTCAATCCTCAATCCTCAGGCCTCAAGCTTCAATACTCAATCCTCAATCCACAATCCTCAATCTTCAATCCTCAATACTCAATCTTCAGTCCTCAATTCTCAATCCTCAATCCTCAATAATCAGACCTCAAACATCAATACTGAACCCTCAGGCCTTGTTCTCAATCCAGAACCCTCAATCCTCAATCTTAAATCATCAATGTTCAATATTCAGTCCTCAACCCTCAATCCTCAATTCTCAGTCTTCAATCCTCAATACCCAATCCTCAATCATCAATCCTCAATCCTCAACCCTCAATACTCAACCCTCAACCCTCAATCCTCAATCCTCAATCATCAATCCTCAATCTTCAATACTCAATCCTCAATCCTCAATCCTCAATCCTCAATTCTCAATCCTCAATCACCAATCCTCAATCTTCAATCCTCAGTACTCAATCTTTAATCCTCAATCCTCAATCCTCAATCTTCAATACTCAATCATCAATCCTCAATCCTCAATCCTCAATCCTCAGTCCTCAATCCTCAATCCTCAGTCCTCATTCTTCAATCCTCAATACCCAATCCTCAATCTTCAATCCTCAAACCTCAATCCTCAATTCTCAATCCTCAATCCTCAATCCTCAAGCCTCAATCCTCAATACTCAATCCTCAATCCGCAATCCTCAATCTTCAATCCCCAATACTCAATCTTCAGTCCTCAATTCTCAATCCTCAATCCTCAATAATCAGACCTCAAACATCAATACTGAACCCTCAGGCCTTGTTCTCAATCCAGAACCCTCAATCCTCAATCCTCAATCTTAAATCATCAATGTTCAATATTCAGTCCTCAACCCTCAATCCTCAATTCTCAATCTTCAATCCTCAATACTCAATCTTTAATCCTCAATCCTCAATCCTCAATCCTCAATCCTCAATCCTCAATCCTCAATCCTCAATCCTCAATCCTCAATCCTCAATCCTCAATCCTCAATACTCAACCCTCAATCGTCAGTCTTCAAACCTCAATACTCAATCTTCAATCCTCAATCCTCAATCCTCAATCCTCAATCCTCAATCATCATCCTTCAATCCTCAATACCCAATCCTCAATCTTCAATCCTCAATCCTCAATCCTCAACTCTCAATCCTCAATCCTCAGTCCTCAGTCCTTAAACCCCAATCCTCAACCCTCAGCCCTCATCCTCAATCCTCAATCCTCAATCCTCAATCCTCAATCTTCAATCCTCAATACTCAATTTTCAATCCTCAATCCTCAATCCTCAGTACTCAAACCTCAATTCTGAATCCTCAATCCTGAATCCTCAATCTTCAGCCCTCAGTCCTCAACAATCAGGTGACAATCCTCAATCCTCAATAGAATACCCTCAATTCACAGTTTTCAATACTCAACACTCAATCGGCAATCTTCAAATCTCTATCCACAAACATCAATTCTCATCACTCAACCCTCAACACTCAGTCCTCAACGTTCAATCCTCAATCCTCAATTCTCAACCTTCAATCCTCAATACTCAATCTTTAATCCTCAATCCTCAATCCTCAATCTTCAATCCTCATTCCCCAATACTCAATCCTCAATCCTCAATCCTCAATCCTCAATCAACAATCCTCAATCTTCAATACTCAATCCTCAATCCTCAATCCTCAATCCCCAATCCTCAATCCTCAATCATCAATCCTCAATCTTCAATCCTCAATACTCAATCTTTAATCCTCAGTCCTCAATCCTCAATCTTAAATCTTCAATCCTCAATCCTCAATCCTCAATCCTCAATCTTCAATCCTCAATACTCAATCTTCAATCCTCAATCCTCAATCCTCAACCCTCAGTCCTCATTCTTCAATCCTCAATAACCAATCCTCAATCTTCAATCCTCAATCCTCAATCCTCAATTCTCAATCCTCAATCCTCAATCCTCAGACGTCAAACATCAATACTCAACCCTCAGTCCACGTCCTCAATCCACAACACTCAATCCTCAATCCTCAATCTTCAATCATCAATATTCAATCTTCAATCCTCAATCCTCAATCCTCAATCCTCAATCCTCAATCCTCAATCCTCAATCCTCAATCATCAATCCTCAATCCTCAATCCACAATCCTCAATCCTCAATCCTCAATACTCAACCCTCAATCGTCAGTCTTCAAACCTCAATACTCAATCTTCAATCCTCAATCCTCAATCCTCAATCCTCAATCCTCAATCCTCAATCATCATCCTTCAATCTTCAATACCCAATCCTCAATCTTCAATCCTCAATCCTCAATCCTCAACTCTCAATCCTCAATCCTCAGTCCTCAGTCCTTAAACCTCAATCCTCAACCCTCAGCCCTCATCCTCAATCCTAAATCCTCAATCCTCAATCCTCAATCTTCAATCCTCAATTCTCAATCTTCAATCCTCAATCCTCAATCCTCAGTACTCAAACCTCAATTCTGAATCCTCAACCCTGAATCCTCAATCCTCAGCCCTCAGTCCTCAACAATCAGGTGACAATCCTCAATCCTCAATAGAATACCCTCAATTCACAGTTTTCAATACTCAACACTCAATCGGCAATCTTCAAATCTCTATCCACAAACATCAATTCTCATCACTCAACCCTCAACACTCAGTCCTCAACGTTCAATCCTCAATCCTCAATCCTCAACCTTCCATCCTTAATACTCAATCTTTAATCCTCAATCCTCAATCCTCAATCTTCAATCCTCATTCCCCAATACTCAATCCTCAATCCTCAATCCTCAATCCTCAATCAACAATCCTCAATCTTCAATACTCAATCCTCAATCCTCAATCCTCAATCCCCAATCCTCAATCCTCAATCATCAATCCTCAATCTTCAATCCTCACTACTCAATCTTTAATCCTCAGTCCTCAATCCTCAATCTTAAATCTTCAATCCTCAATCCTCAATCCTCAATCCTCAATCTTCAATCCTCAATACTCAATCTTCAATCCTCAATCCTCAATCCTCAACCCTCAGTCCTCATTCCTCAATGTTCAATCCTCAATACCCAATCCTCAATCTTCAATCCTCAAACCTCAATCCTCAATCCTCAATCCTCAATCCTCAATCCTCAGTCCTCAAACCACAATCATGAATCCTCAATCCTGAATCCTCAATCTTCAACCCTCAGTCCTCAACAATCAGTTGTTAATCCTCAATCCTCACTAGAATATCCTCAGTTGAGAGCTTTCCATACGCAATACTCAATCTGCAATCTTCAAATCTCTATCCACAAACATCAACTCTCATCACTCAACCCTCAACACTCAGTCCCCAATACTCAATCTTCAATCCTCAATCCTCAACACTGAATCCTCAATCCTCAATCTTCAATCCTCAATACTCAATCTTCAATCCTCAATCCTCAGTCCTCAAACCTCAATTCTGAATCCTCAATCCTGAATCCTCAATCTCCAGCCTTCAGTCCTGAACAATCAGGTGACAATCCTCAAGCCTCAATAGAGTATCCTCAATTCACAGTTTTCAATACTCAATACTCAATCTGTAATCTACAAATCTCTATCCACAAACATCAATTCTCATCACTCAACACTCAACACTCAGTCCTCAATGTTCAATCCTCAATCCTCAATTCTCAATCTTCAATCTTCAATACTCAATCTTAAATCCTCAATCCTCAACCCTCAATACCCAATCCTCAATCTTCAATCCTCAATCCTCAATCCTCAATTCTCAATCCTCAATCCTCAACCCTCAATCCTCAATCCTCAATCTTCAAACATCAATATTCGATCTTCAGTCCTCAATCCTCAATCCTCAATCCTCAATCCTCAATCCTCAATCCTCAATGTTCAATCCGCAATACAAAATCCTCAATCTTCAATCCTCAATCCTCAATCCACAATCCTCAATCGTCAATTTTCAATCCTCAATCCACAGTCCTCAATCTTCAATCCTCAATGCTCAATCCTCAATCCTCAATCCTCAGTCCTCAATCCTCAATCCTCAATCCTCAAACCTCAATCCTCAACCGTCTGTCCTCGTCCTCAATCCTCAACACTCAATCCTCAATCCTCAATCTTCAATCATCAATACTCAATCTTCAATCCTCAATCTTCAATCCTCAATCCTCAATCCTCAAACCTCAATATACAAAACACAACCCTCAACTACCAATCCTCAACACTCAACCATCAATCCTCAATTCTCAATACTCAATAGAGTATCCTGAATTCTCATGGTCCAATACTCAATCCACAATTTTCAATAATCAAATCTCAATCCTCAAACAGCAATTCTCAACACTGAATCCTCAACACTTAGTCCTCTCTCTTCAATCGTCCATCCTCAACCCTCAATCCTCAATCGTCAATCCTCAATCCTCAATCCTCAACCCTCAATCCTCAGTCCTCAAACCTCAATCCCGAATCCTCAATCCTGAATCCTCAATCTTCAGCCCTCAGTCCTCAACAATCAATTGTCAATCCTCAATCATGAATAGCATTCCCTCAATTCACAGTTTTCTATACTCAATCCCCATTCTTCAATCTTCAAACCTCAATCCACAAACATCAATTCCCATCACTCAACCCTCAACACTAAGTCCTCAATCTTCAATCCTCAATCCTCAATCCTCAACCTTCAATCCTCAACCTTCAATCCTCAATACTCAATCTTTAATCCTCAATCCTCAATCCTCAATCTTCAATCCTCAATCCTCAATCCTCAATCCTCAATACTCAATCTTCAATCCTCAATCCTCAATCCTCAATCCTCAATCCTCAATCCTCAATCATCAGTCCTTATTCTTCAATCCTCAATACCCAATCCTCAATCTTCAATCCTCATCCCTCAATCGTCAATTCTCAATCCTCAATCCTCAGTCCTCAGTCCTTAAACCCCAATCCTCAACCCTAAGCCCTCATCCTGAATCCTCAATACTCAATCCTCAATCCTCAATCTTCAATCCTCAATACTCAATCTTCAACCCTCAATCCTCAATCCTCAGTCCTCAAACCTCAATTCTGAATCATCAATCCTGAATCCTCAACCTTCAGCCCTCAGTCCTGAACAATCAGGTGACAATCCTCAATCCTCAATAGAATATCCTCAATTCACAGTATTCAATACTCAATACTCAATCTGCAATCTTCAAATCTCTATCCACAAACATCAATTCTCATCACTCAACCCTCAACACTAAGTCCTCAATGCTCAATCCTCAATCCTCAATTCTCAATCTTCAACCCTCAATACTCAATCTTTAGTCCTCAATCCTCAATCCTCAATCTTCAATCCACAATCCTCAATACTCAATCCTCAACCCTCAATCCTCAATCCTCAATCATCAATCCTCAATCTTCAATACTCAATCCTCAACCCTAAATCCGCAATCCTCAATCCTCAATCCTCAATCATCAATCCTCAACCTTCAATCCTCAATACTCAATCTTTAATCCTCAATCCTCAATCCTCAATCTTCAATCCTCAATCCTCAATCCTCAATCCTCAATCCTCAATCCTCAATCCTCAGTCCTCAATCCTCAATCCTCAATCTTCAATCCTCAATACCCAATCCACAGATTTCAATCCTCAATCCTCAATCCTCAATCTTCATTCCTCAATCCTCAATCCTCAATACTCAATCCTCATCCTTCAATCATCAATACCCAATCCTCAATCGTCAATCCTCAATCTTCAATCCTCAATACTCAATTTTTAATCCTCAATCCTCAATCCCCAATCCTCAATCCTCAATCTTCAATACTCAATCCTCAATCCTCAATCCTCAATCCTCGATCCTCAATCCTCAATCATCAATACTCAATCTTCAATCCTCAATACCCAATCCTCAATCTTCAATCCTCAAACCTCAATCCTCAATTCTCAATCCTCAATCCTCAATCCTCAAGCCTCAAGCTTCAATACTCAATCCTCAATCCACAATCCTCAATCTTCAATCCTCAATACTCAATCTTCAGTCCTCAATTCTCAATCCTCAATCCTCAATAATCAGACCTCAAACATCAATACTGAACCCTCAGGCCTTGTTCTCAATCCAGAACCCTCAATCCTCAATCCTCAATCTTAAATCATCAATGTTCAATATTCAGTCCTCAACCCTCAATCCTCAATTCTCAGTCTTCAATCCTCAATACCCAATCCTCAATCATCAATCCTCAATCCTCAACCCTCAATACTCAACCCTCAACCCTCAATCCTCAATCCTCAATCATCAATCCTCAATCTTCAATACTCAATCCTCAATCCTCAATCCTCAATCCTCAATCCTCAATCCTCAATCACCAATCCTCAATCTTCAATCCTCAGTACTCAATCTTTAATCCTCAATCCTCAATCCTCAATCTTCAATCCTCAATCATCAATCCTCAATCCTCAATCCTCAATCCTCAATCCTCAATCCTCAATCCCCAATCCTCAATCCTCAATCCTCAATCCTCAATTCTCAATTTTCAATCCTCAATACTCAATCTTAAATGCTCAATCCTCAATACGCAATCTTCAATCCTCAATCCTCAATCCTCAATACTCAATTTCTCAACCCTCAATCCTCAATCCTCAATCCTCAATACTCAATCTTCAATCATCAATATTCAATCTTCAGTCGTCAATCCTCGTTCCTCAACACTCAATCCTCAAACCTCAATGTTCAACCAGCAATACGCAATCCTCAATCATCAATCCTCAATCCTCAATCCTCAATCCTCAATCCTCAATCCTCAATCCTCAATCCTCAGCCCTCAAACCTCAATCCTGAGTCCTCAATCCTGAATCCTCAACCTTCAGACCTCATTCCTCAACAATCAGTTGTCAATTCTCAATCCTCAATAGAATATCATCAATTCACAGTTTTCAATACTCAGTACTGAATCTGTAATCTTTAAATCTCTATCCACAAACATCAATTCTCATCACTCAAACGTCAACACTCGGTCCCCAATCCTCAATCTTCAATCCTCAATCCTCAATCCTCAATCCTCAATCCTCAATCCTCAATCTTCAATCCTCAATACTCGATCATGAATCCTCAATCCTCAATCCTCAATCCTCAATCCTCCACCCTCAATCGTCAGTCATCAAACCTCAATACTCAATCTTCAATCCTCAATCCTCAATCCTCAATCCTCAATACTCATCCTTCAATCCTCAATACCCAATCCTCAATCTTCAATCCTCAATCCTCAATCCTCAATTCTCAATCCTCCATCCTCAGCCCTCAAACCTCAATCCTCAACCTTCAGCCATCATCCTCAATCCTCAGTCCTCAATCCTCAATCATCAATCTTCAATCCTCAATACTCAATCTTCAATCCTCAATCCTCAGTCCTCAAACCTCAATTCTGAATCCCCAAACCTGAATCCTCAATCTTCAGCCCTCAGTCCTCAACAATCAGTCGTCAATCCTGAATCCTCAATAGAATATCCTCAATTCACAGTTTTGAATACTCAATACTGAATCTGTAATCCTTAAATCTCTATCCACAAACATCAATTCTCATCACTCAAACCTCAACACTCGGTCCCCAATCCTCAATCTTCAATCCTCAATCCTCAATACTCAATCCTCAATCCTCAATCCTCAATCTTCAATCCTCAATACTCAATCATGAATCCTCAATCCTCAATCCTCAATCCTCAATCCTCCACCTTCAATCGTCAGTCATCAAACCTCAATACTCAATCTTCAATCCTCAATCCTCAATCCTCAATCCTCAATCTTCATCCTTCAATCCTCAATACCCAATCCTCAATCTTCAATCCTCAATCCTAAATCCTCAATTCTCAATCCTCAATCCTCAGTCCTCAGTCCTTAAACCTCAAACCTCAACCCTCAGCCCACATCCTCAGTCCTCAATCCTCAATCCTCAATCCTTAATCTTCAATCCTCAATACTCAATCTTCAATCCTCAATCCTCAAACATCAATGATCAATCCTCATTGTTCAATCCTCAATACACAATCCTCAATCTTCAATCCTCAATCCTCAATCCTCAATCCTCAATCCTCACTCCTCAATCCTCAATCCTCAGTCCTCAAACCACAATCCTGAATCCTCAATCCTGAATCCTCAATCTTCAGCCCTCAGTCCTCAACAATCAGTTGTCAATCCTCAATCCTCACTAGAATATCCTCAGTTCAGAGTTTTCCATACGCAATACTCAATCTGCAATCTTCAAATCTCTATCCACAAACATCAATTCTCATCACTCAACCCTCAACACTGAGTCCCCAATCCTCAATCTTCAACCCTCAATCCTCAAAGCTCAATCCTCAATCCTCAATCTTCATTCCTCAATACTCAATCTTCAATCCTCAATCCTCAATCCTCAATCTTCATTCCTCAATCCTCAATCCTCAATACTCAATCCTCATCCTTCAATCATCAATACCCAATCCTCAATCGTCAATCCTCAATCTTCAATCCTCAATACTCAATTTTTAATCCTCAATCCTCAATCCCCAATCCTCAATCCTCAATCTTCAATACTCAATCCTCAATCCTCAATCCTCAATCCTCAATCCTCAATCCTCAATCATCAATCCTCAATCTTCAATCCTCAATACCCAATCCTCAATCTTCAATCCTCAAACCTCAATCCTCAATTCTCAATCCTCAATCCTCAATCCTCAAGCCTCAAGCTTCAATACTCAATCCTCAATCCACAATCCTCAATCTTCAATCCTCAATACTCAATCTTCAGTCCTCAATTCTCAATCCTCAATCCTCAATAATCAGACCTCAAACATCAATACTGAACCCTCAGGCCTTGTTCTCAATCCAGAACCCTCAATCCTCAATCCTCAATCTTAAATCATCAATGTTCAATATTCAGTCCTCAACCCTCAATCCTCAATTCTCAGTCTTCAATCCTCAATACCCAATCCTCAATCATCAATCCTCAATCCTCAACCCTCAATACTCAACCCTCAACCCTCAATCCTCAATCCTCAATCATCAATCCTCAATCTTCAATACTCAATCCTCAATCCTCAATCCTCAATCCTCAATTCTCAATCCTCAATCACCAATCCTCAATCTTCAATCCTCAGTACTCAATCTTTAATCCTCAATCCTCAATCCTCAATCTTCAATACTCAATCATCAATCCTCAATCCTCAATCCTCAATCCTCAGTCCTCAATCCTCAATCCTCAGTCCTCATTCTTCAATCCTCAATACCCAATCCTCAATCTTCAATCCTCAAACCTCAATCCTCAATTCTCAATCCTCAATCCTCAATCCTCAAGCCTCAATCCTCAATACTCAATCCTCAATCCGCAATCCTCAATCTTCAATCCTCAATACTCAATCTTCAGTCCTCAATTCTCAATCCTCAATCCTCAATAATCAGACCTCAAACATCAATACTGAACCCTCAGGCCTTGTTCTCAATCCAGAACCCTCAATCCTCAATCCTCAATCTTAAATCATCAATGTTCAATATTCAGTCCTCAACCCTCAATCCTCAATTCTCAATCTTCAATCCTCAATACTCAATCTTTAATCCTCAATCCTCAATCCTCAATCTTCAATCCTCAATCCCCAATACTCAATCCTCAATCCTCAATCCTCAATCATCAATCCTCAATCTTCAATACTCAATCCTCAATCCTCAATCCTCAATCCTCAATCCTCAATCCTCAATCATCAATCCTCAATCCTCAATCCTCAATCCTCAATCCTCTATCCTCAATACTCAACCCTCAATCGTCAGTCTTCAAACCTCAATACTCAATCTTCAATCCTCAATCCTCAATCCTCAATCCTCAATCCTCAATCATCATCCTTCAATCCTCAATACCCAATCCTCAATCTTCAATCCTCAATCCTCAATCCTCAACTCTCAATCCTCAATCCTCAGTCCTCAGTCCTTAAACCCCAATCCTCAACCCTCAGCCCTCATCCTCAATCCTCAATCCTCAATCCTCAATCCTCAATCTTCAATCCTCAATACTCAATTTTCAATCCTCAATCCTCAATCCTCAGTACTCAAACCTCAAATCTGAATCCTCAATCCTGAATCCTCAATCTTCAGCCCTCAGTCCTCAACAATCAGGTGACAATCCTCAATCCTCAATAGAATACCCTCAATTCACAGTTTTCAATACTCAACACTCAATCGGCAATCTTCAAATCTCTATCCACAAACATCAATTCTCATCACTCAACCCTCAACACTCAGTCCTCAACGTTCAATCCTCAATCCTCAATTCTCAACCTTCAATCCTCAATACTCAATCTTTAATCCTCAATCCTCAATCCTCAATCTTCAATCCTCATTCCCCAATACTCAATCCTCAATCCTCAATCCTCAATCCTCAATCAACAATCCTCAATCTTCAATACTCAATCCTCAATCCTCAATCCTCAATCCCCAATCCTCAATCCTCAATCATCAATCCTCAATCTTCAATCCTCAATACTCAATCTTTAATCCTCAGTCCTCAATCCTCAATCTTAAATCTTCAATCCTCAATCCTCAATCCTCAATCCTCAATCTTCAATCCTCAATACTCAATCTTCAATCCTCAGTTCTCAATCCTCAACCCTCAGTCCTCATTCTTCAATCCTCAATAACCAATCCTCAATCTTCAATCCTCAATCCTCAATCCTCAATTCTCAATCCTCAATCCTCAATCCTCAGACGTCAAACATCAATACTCAACCCTCAGCCCACGTCCTCAATCCACAACACTCAATCCTCAATCCTCAATCTTCAATCATCAATATTCAATCTTCAATCCTCAATCCTCAATCCTCAATCCTCAATCCTCAATCCTCAATCCTCAATCCTCAATCATCTATCCTCAATCCTCAATCCTCAATCCTCAATCCTCAATCCTCAATACTCAACCCTCAATCGTCAGTCTTCAAACCTCAATACTCAATCTTCAATCCTCAATCCTCAATCCTCAATCCTCAATCATCATCCTTCAATCCTCAATACCCAATCCTCAATCTTCAATCCTCAATCCTCAATCCTCAACTCTCAATCCTCAATCCTCAGTCCTCAGTCCTTAAACCTCAATCCTCAACCCTCAGCCCTCATCCTCAATCCTCAATCCTCAATCCTCAATCCTCAATCTTCAATCCTCAATTCTCAATCTTCAATCCTCAATCCTCAATCCTCAGTACTCAAACCTCAATTCTGAATCCTCAATCCTGAATCCTCAATCCTCAGCCCTCAGTCCTCAACAATCAGGTGACAATCCTCAATCCTCAATAGAATACCCTCAATTCACAGTTTTCAATACTCAACACTCAATCGGCAATCTTCAAATCTCTATCCACAAACATCAATTCTCATCACTCAACCCTCAACACTCAGTCCTCAACGTTCAATCCTCAATCCTCAATCCTCAACCTTCAATCCTCAATACTCAATCTTTAATCCTCAATCCTCAATCCTCAATCTTCAATCCTCATTCCCCAATACTCAATCCTCAATCCTCAATCCTCAATCCTCAATCAACAATCCTCAATCTTCAATACTCAATCCTCAATCCTCAATCCTCAATCCCCAATCCTCAATCCTCAATCATCAATCCTCAATCTTCAATCCTCACTACTCAATCTTTAATCCTCAGTCCTCAATCCTCAATCTTAAACCTTCAATCCTCAATCCTCAATCCTCAATCCTCAATCTTCAATCCTCAATACTCAATCTTCAATCCTCAATCCTCAATCCTCAACCCTCAGTCCTCATTCCTCAATGTTCAGTCCTCAATACCCAATCCTCAATCTTCAATCCTCAAACCTCAATCCTCAATCCTCAATCCTCAATCCTCAATCCTCAGTCCTCAAACCACAATCATGAATCCTCAATCCTGAATCCTCAATCTTCAACCCTCAGTCCTCAACAATCAGTTGTTAATCCTCAATCCTCACTAGAATATCCTCAGTTGAGAGCTTTCCATACGCAATACTCAATCTGCAATCTTCAAATCTCTATCCACAAACATCAACTCTCATCACTCAACCCTCAACACTCAGTCCCCAATACTCAATCTTCAATCCTCAATCCTCAACACTGAATCCTCAATCCTCAATCTTCAATCCTCAATACTCAATCTTCAATCCTCAATCCTCAGTCCTCAAACCTCAATTCTGAATCCTCAATCCTGAATCCTCAATCTCCAGCCTTCAGTCCTGAACAATCAGGTGACAATCCTCAAGCCTCAATAGAGTATCCTCAATTCACAGTTTTCAATACTCAATTCTCAATCTGTAATCTACAAATCTCTATCCACAAACATCAATTCTCATCACTCAACACTCAACACTCAGTCCTCAATGTTCAATCCTCAATCCTCAATTCTCAATCTTCAATCTTCAATACTCAATCTTAAATCCTCAATCCTCAACCCTCAATACCCAATCCTCAATCTTCAATCCTCAATCCTCAATCCTCAATTCTCAATCCTCAATCCTCAACCCTCAATCCTCAATCCTCAATCTTCAAACATCAATATTCGATCTTCAGTCCTCAATCCTCAATCCTCAATCCTCAATCCTCAATCCTCAATCCTCAATGTTCAATCCGCAATACAAAATCCTCAATCTTCAATCCTCAATCCTCAATCCACAATCCTCAATCGTCAATTTTCAATCCTCAATCCACAGTCCTCAATCTTCAATCCTCAATGCTCAATCCTCAATCCTCAATCCTCAGTCCTCAATCCTCAATCCTCAATCCTCAAACCTCAATCCTCAACCGTCTGTCCTCGTCCTCAATCCTCAACACTCAATCCTCAATCCTCAATCTTCAATCATCAATACTCAATCTTCAATCCTCAATCTTCAATCCTCAATCCTCAATCCTCAAACCTCAATATACAAAACACAACCCTCAACTACTAATCCTCAACACTCAACCATCAATCCTCAATTCTCAATACTCAATAGAGTATCCTGAATTCTCATGGTCCAATACTCAATCCACAATTTTCAATAATCAAATCTCAATCCTCAAACAGCAATTCTCAACACTGAATCCTCAACACTTAGTCCTCTCTCTTCAATCGTCCATCCTCAACCCTCAATCCTCAAGCGTCAATCCTCAATCCTCAATCCTCAACCCTCAATCCTCAGTCCTCAAACCTCAATCCCGAATCCTCAATCCTGAATCCTCAATCTTCAGCCCTCAGTCCTCAACAATCAATTGTCAATCCTCAATCATGAATAGCATTCCCTCAATTCACAGTTTTCTATACTCAATCCCCATTCTTCAATCTTCAAACCTCAATCCACAAACATCAATTCCCATCACTCAACCCTCAACACTAAGTCCTCAATCTTCAATCCTCAATCCTCAATCCTCAACCTTCAATCCTCAACCTTCAATCCTCAATACTCAATCTTTAATCCTCAATCCTCAATCCTCAATCTTCAATCCTCAATCCTCAATCCTCAATCCTCAATACTCAATCTTCAATCCTCAATCCTCAATCCTCAATCCTCAATCCTCAATCCTCAATCATCAGTCCTTATTCTTCAATCCTCAATACCCAATCCTCAATCTTCAATCCTCAACCCTCAATCGTCAATTCTCAATCCTCAATCCTCAGTCCTCAGTCCTTAAACCCCAATCCTCAACCCTAAGCCCTCATCCTGAATCCTCAATACTCAATCCTCAATCCTCAATCTTCAATCCTCAATACTCAATCTTCAACCCTCAATCCTCAATCCTCAGTCCTCAAACCTCAATTCTGAATCATCAATCCTGAATCCTCAACCTTCAGCCCTCAGTCCTGAACAATCAGGTGACAATCCTCAATCCTCAATAGAATATCCTCAATTCACAGTATTCAATACTCAATACTCAATCTGCAATCTTCAAACCTCTATCCACAAACATCAATTCTCATCACTCAACCCTCAACACTAAGTCCTCAATGCTCAATCCTCAATCCTCAATTCTCAATCTTCAACCCTCAATACTCAATCTTTAGTCCTCAATCCTCAATCCTCAATCTTCAATCTACAATCCTCAATACTCAATCCTCAACCCTCAATCCTCAATCCTCAATCATCAATCCTCAATCTTCAATACTCAATCCTCAACCCTAAATCCGCAATCCTCAATCCTCAATCCTCAATCATCAATCCTCAACCTTCAATCCTCAATACTCAATCTTTAATCCTCAATCCTCAATCCTCAATATTCAATCCTCAATCCTCAATCTTCAATCTTCAATCTTCAATCCTCAATCGTCAATCCTCAATCCCCAATCCTCAATCTTCAATCCTCAATCCTCAATCCTCAATCCTCAGTCCTCAATCCTCAATCCTCAATCCTCAATACTCAATACCCAATCCTCAGTCTTCAATCCTCAATCCTCAATCCTCAATTCTCAATCCTCAATACTCAGTCCTCAGTCCTTAAACCTCAATCCTCAACCCTCAGCCCTCATCCTCAATCCTCAATCCTCAATCCTCAATCCCCAATCTTCAATCCTCAATACTCAATCTTCAATCCTCGATCCTCAATCCTCAGTCCTCAAACCTCAATTCTGAATCCTCAATCCTGAATCCTCAATCTCCAGCCCTCAGTCTTGAACAATCAGGTGACAATCCTCAATCCTCAATAGAATATCCTCAATTCACAGATTTCAATACTCAATACTCAATCTGCAATCTTCAAATCTCTATCCACAAACATCAATACTCATCACTCAACACTCAACACTCAGTCCTCAATGTTCAATCCTCAATCCTCAATTCTCAGTCTTCAATCCTCTATACTCAATCTTAAATCCTCAATCCTCAATCCTCAATCATCAATCCTCAATCCTCAATACTCAATCCTCAACCCTCAATCCTCAATCATCAATCCTCAGACCTCAAACATCAATACTCAATCCTCAATCCTCAATCCTCAATCCTCAGTCCTCAAACCTCAATCCTGAGTCCTCAATCCTGAATCCTCAACCTTCAGACCTCAGTCCTCAACAATCAGTTGTCAATTCTCAATCCTCAATAGAATATCATCAATTCACAGTTTTCAATACTCAATACTGAATCTGTAATCTTTAAATCTCTATCCACAAACATCAATTCTCATCACTGAAACCTCAACACTCAGTCCCCAATCCTCAATCCTCAATCCTCAATCCTCAATCCTCAATCCTTAATCCTCAATCCTCAATCCTCAATCCTCAATCTTCAATCTTCAATCTTCAATCCTCAATCGTCAATCCTCAATCCCCAATCCTCAATCTTCAATCCTCAATCCTCAATCCTCAATCCTCAGTCCTCAATCCTCAATCTTCAATCCTCAATACTCAATACCCAATCCTCAGTCTTCAATCCTCAATCCTCAATCCTCAATTCTCAATCCTCAATACTCAGTCCTCAGTCCTTAAACCTCAATCCTCAACCCTCAGCCCTCATCCTCAATCCTCAATCCTCAATCCTCAATCCCCAATCTTCAATCCTCAATACGCAATCTTCAATCCTCGATCCTCAATCCTCAGTCCTCAAACCTCAATTCTGAATCCTCAATCCTGAATCCTCAATCTCCAGCACTCAGTCTTGAACAATCAGGTGACAATCCTCAATCCTCAATAGAATATCCTCAATTCACAGATTTCAATACTCAATACTCAATCTGCAATCTTCAAATCTCTATCCACAAACATCAATACTCATCACTCAACACTCAACGCTCAGTCCTCAATGTTCAATCCTCAATCCTCAATTCTCAGTCTTCAATCCTCAATCCTCAATCCTCAATCACCAATCCTCAATCTTCAATCCACAATACTCAATCTTTAATCCTCAATCCTCAATCCTCAATCTTCAATCTTCAATCCTCAATCCGCAATACTCAATCCTCAATCCTCAACCCTCAATCCTCAATTCTCAACCTTCAATCCTCAATACTCAATCTTCAATCCTAAATCCTCAATCCTCGACCCTCAGACCTCATTCTTCAATCCTCAATAACCAATCCTCAATCTTCAATCCTCAATCCTCAATCTTCAATCCTCAATACTCAACCTTCAATCCTCAATCCTCAATCCTCAATCTTCATTCCTCAATCCTCAATCCTCGATCCTCAATCCTCATTCTTCAATCATAAATACCCAATCCTCAATCGTCAATCCTCAATCTGCAATCCTCAATACTCAATTTTTAATCCTCAATCCTCAATCCTCAATCCACAATCTTCAATCTTCAATCCTCAATCCGCAATCCTCAATCCTCAATCCTCAATCCTCATTCCTCAGTCTTCAATCCTCAATACTCAATCTTCAATCCTCAATCCTGAATCCTCAATCCTCAACCCTCAGACCTCATTCTTCAATCCTCCATAACCAATCCTCAATCTTCAGTCCTCAATCTTCAATCCTCAATCTTCAATCCTCAATCCTCAATCCTCAACCCTCAATCCTCGGACCTCAAACATGAATACTCAACCCTCAGTCTTCGTCCTCAATCCACAACCCTCAATCCTCAATCCTCAGTCTTCAATCATCAATATTCAATCTTCAGTCCTCAATCCTCAATACTCAATCCTCAATCCTCAATCCTCAATCCTCAATGTTCAATCCGCAATACCCAATCCTCAATCTTCAATCCTCAATCCTCAATCCTCAGTCCTCAATCCTCAATCCTCAATCTTCAATCCTCAATACTCAATCATGAATCCTCAATCCTCAATCCTCAATCCTCAATCCTCCACCCTCAATCGTCAGTCATCAAACCTCAATACTCAATCTTCAATCCTCAATCCTCAATCCTCAATCCTCAATACTCATCCTTCAATCCTCAATACCCAATCCTCAATCTTCAATCCTCAATCCTCAATCCTCAATCCTCAATCCTCAATCCTCAATCCTCAATACTCAATTTCTCAACACTCAATCCTCAATCCTCAATCCTCAATACTCAATCTTCAATCATCAATATTCAATCTTCAGTCGTCAATCCTCGATCCTCAACACTCAATCCTCAAACCTCAATGTTCAACCAGCAATACGCAATCCTCAATCATCAATCCTCAATCCTCAATCCTCAATCCTCAATCCTCAATCCTCAATCCTCAATCCTCAGTCCTCAAACCTCAATCCTGAGTCCTCAATCCTGAATCCTCAACCTTCAGACCTCATTCCTCAACAATCAGTTGTCAATTCTCAATCCTCAATAGAATATCATCAATTCACAGTTTTCAATACTCAATACTGAATCTGTAATCTTTAAATCTCTATCCACAAACATCAATTCTCATCACTCAAACCTCAACACTCGGTCCCCAATCCTCAATCTTCAATCCTCAATCCTCAATCCTCAATCCTCAATCCTCAATCCTCAATCTTCAATCCTCAATACTCAATCATGAATCCTCAATCCTCAATCCTCAATCCTCAATCCTCCACCCTCAATCGTCAGTCATCAAACCTCAATACTCAATCTTCAATCCTCAATCCTCAATCCTCAATCCTCAATACTCATCCTTCAATCCTCAATACCCAATCCTCAATCTTCAATCCTCAATCCTCAATCCTAAGCCCTCAGTCGTCAACAATCAGTTGTCAATCCTCAATCCTCACCAGAATATCCTCAGTTCAGTGCTTTCCATACGCAATACTCAATCTGCAATCTTCAAATCTCTATCCACAAACATCAATTCTCATCACTCAACCCTCAACACTCAGTCCCCAATCCTCAATCTTCAATCCTCAAGCGTCAATCCTCAATCCTCAATCCTCAACCCTCAATCCTCAGTCCTCAAACCTCAATCCCGAATCCTCAATCCTGAATCCTCAATCTTCAGCCCTCAGTCCTCAACAATCAATTGTCAATCCTCAATCATGAATAGAATACCCTCAATTCACAGTTTTCAATACTCAATCCCCATTCTTCAATCTTCAAATCTCAATCCACAAACATCAATTCCCATCACTCAACCCTCAACACTAAGTCCTCAATCTTCAATCCTCAATCCTCAATACTCAATCCTCAATCCTCAATCCTCAATCTTCCTTCCTCAATACTCAATCTTCAATCCTCAATCCTCAGTCCTCAAACCACAATCCTGAATCCTCAATACTGAATCCTCAATCTTCAGCGCTCAGTTCTGAACAGTCAGTTGTCAATCCTCAATCCTCAATAGAATATCATCAATTCACAGTTTTCAATACTCAATACTCAATCTGCAATCTTCAAATCTCTATCCACAAACATCAATTCTCATCACTCAACCCTCAACACTCCGTCAGCAATCCTCAATCTTCAATCCTCAATCCTCAATCCTCAATTTTCAATCCTCAATACTCAATCTTCAATCCTCAATGCTCAATCCTCAATCCTCAATCTTCAGTCCTCAATCCACAATCATCTATCCTCAATCCCCAATCCTCAGTCTTCAATCCTCAATCCTCAATCCTCAATCCTGAATCCTCAATCTTCAATCCTCAATACTCAATCTGCAATCCTCAATCCTCAATCCTCAATTCTCAATGCTCAATCCTCAATCCCCAATCCTCAACCCTCAATCTTCAATCCCCAATACTCAATCTGCAATCCTCAATCCTCAATCATCAACCCTCAATCCTCAATCCTCAATCCTCAGTCCTCAATCCTCAATCCTCAGTCCTCAAACCTTAATCCTGAATCCTCAATCCTGAATACTCTATCTTCAGCCCTCAGTCCTCAACAATCAGTTGTCAATCCTCAATCCTCAATAGAATATCATCAATTCACAGATTTCAGTACTCAATACTCAATCTGCAATCTTCAAATCTCTATCCACAAGCATCTATTCTCATCACTCAACCTCAACACTACGTCCCCAATCCTCAATCTTCAATCCTCAATCCTCAATCCTCAATTTTCAATCCTCAATACTCAATCTTCAATCCTCAATGCTCAATCCTCAATCCTCACTCCTCAGTCCTCAATCCACAATCATCAATCCTCAATCCCCAATCCTCAATCTTCAATCCTCAATCCTCAATCCTCAATCCTCAATCCTCAATCTTCAATCCTCAATACTCAATCTTCAATCCTCAATCCTCAATCCTCAATCCTCAATGCTCAATCCTCAATCCTCAATCCTCAACCCTCAATCTTCAATCCTCATTATTCAATCTGCAATCCTCAATCCTCAATCCTCAAACCTCAATCCTCATTCTTCAATCCTCAATACCCAATCCTCAATACCCAATCCTCATCTTCAATACTCAATCCTCAATCCTCAATTCTCAATCATCAATCCTCAATCCACAGACCTCAATCCTCAATCTTCAATCCTCAATACTCAATCTTCAATCCTCAATCCTCAATCCCCAATCCTCAATCCTCATTCTTCAATCCTCAACACCCAATCCTCAATCTTCAATCCTCAATCCTCAATCCTCAATTCTCAATCCTCAATCCTCAATCCTCAGACCTCACTCCTCAATACTCAACTGTCAATCCTCAATTCTCAATACTCAATATAATATCCTGAATTCTCAGGATTCAATACTCAAACCTCAACCCTCAATAATCAGCCCTCATCCTCAATCCTCAATCCTCAATCCTCAACCCTCAATCTTCAATCCTCAATCCTCAATCCTCAATCCTCAACCTTCAATCCTCAATACTCAATCTTCAATCCTCCATTCTCAATCCTCAATCCTCAATCCTCAATCCTCAATCGTCAGGCCTCAATCCTCAATACCCAATCCTCAGTCGTAAATCATCAATCTTCAATCCTCAATCTTCAATCCTCAATCCTCAGTCCTCAAACCTCAATTCTGAATCCTCAATCCTGAATCCTCAATCTTCAGCCCTCAGTCCTCAACAATCAGTTGTCATTCCTCAATCCTCAATAGAATATCCTCAATTCACAGATTTTAATACTCAATACTCAATCTGCAATCTTCAGTCCTCAATTCTCAATCCTCAATTCTCAATTCTCAATCCTCAATCCTCAATCCTCAATCCTCATACCTCAAACATCAATATTCAACCCTCAGTCCTCGTCCTCAATCCACAAACCTCAATCCTCAACCCTCAATTCTCAATCCTCAATCTTCAATCCCCAATAATCAATCTTCAATCCTCAATCCTCAATCCTCAATCCTGAATCCTCAATCCTCATTCCTCAATCTTCAATCCACAATCCCCAATCCTCAGTTCGCAATACTCAATCCTCAGTCCTCAGACCTCAGGCATCAATACTCAACCCTCAGTCCTCGTCCTCAATCCACAACCCTCAATCCTCAATCCTCAATATTCATTCATCAATATTCAAACTTCTATCCTCAATCCTCAATCCTCAATCCTCAATCCTCAATCCTCAATGTTCAATCCGCAATACCCAATGCTCAATCTTCAATCCTCAATCCTCAATCCTCAATCCTCAGTCCTCAATCCTCAATCCTCAGTCCTCAAACCTTAATCCTGAATCCTCAATCCTGAATACTCTATCTTCAGCCCTCAGTCCTCAACAATCAGTTGTCAATCCTCAATCCTCAATAGAATATCATCAATTCACAGATTTCAGTACTCAATACTCAACCTGCAATGTTCAAATCTCTATCCACAAGCATCTATTCTCATCACTCAACCTCAACACTACGTCCCCAATCCTCAATCTTCAATCCTCAATCCTCAATCCTCAATTTTCAATCCTCAATACTCAATCTTCAATCCCCAATGCTCAATCCTCAATCCTCACTCCTCAGTCCTCAATCCACAATCATCAATCCTCAATCCCCAATCCTCAATCTTCAATCCTCAATCCTCAATCCTCAATCCTCAATCCTCAATCTTCAATCCTCAATACTCAATCTTCAATCCTCAATCCTCAATCCTCAATCCTCAATGCTCAATCCTCAATCCTCAATCCTCAACCCTCAATCTTCAATCCTCATTATTCAATCTGCAATCCTCAATCCTCAATCCTCAAACCTCAATCCTCATTCTTCAATCCTCAATACCCAATCCTCAATACCCAATCCTCATCCTCAATACTCAATCCTCAATCCTCAATTCTCAATCATCAATCCTCAATCCACAGACCTCAATCCTCAATCTTCAATCCTCAATACTCAATCTTCAATCCTCAATCCTCAATCCCCAATCCTCAATCCTCATTCTTCAATCCTCAACAGCCAATCCTCAATCTTCAATCCTCAATCCTCAATCCTCAATTCTCAATCCTCAATCCTCAATCCTCAGACCTCACTCCTCAATACTCAACTGTCAATCCTCAATTCTCAATACTCAATATAATATCCTGAATTCTCAGGATTCAATACTCAAACCTCAACCCTCAATAATCAGCCCTCATCCTCGATCCTCAATCCTCAATCCTCAACCCTCAATCTTCAATCCTCAATCCTCTATCCTCAATCCTCAACCATCAATCCTCAATACTCAATCTTCAATCCTCCATTCTCAATCCTCAATCCTCAATCCTCAATCCTCAATCGTCAGGCCTCAATCCTCAATACCCAATCCTCAGTCTTCAATCATCAATCTTCAATCCTCAATCTTCAATCCTCAATCCTCAGTCCTCAAACCTCAATTCTGAATCCTCAATCCTGAATCCTCAATCTTCAGCCCTCAGTCCTCAACAATCAGTTGTCATTCCTCAATCCTCAATAGAATATCCTCAATTCACAGATTTTAATACTCAATACTCAATCTGCAATCTTCCAACGTGGATCCACAAACATCAATTTTCACCACTCAACCCTCAGCACTCATTCCTCAATGTTCAATCCTCAATCCTCAGCTCTCAATCTTCGATCCTCAATACTGAACCTTCGATCCTCAATCCTCAATTCTCAATCCTCAATCCTCAACCCTCATTCTTCAATCCTCAATACCCAATCCTCAATCTTCAGTCCTCAATTCTCAATCATCAATTCTCAATTCTCAATCCTCAATCCTCAATCCTCAATCCTCATACCTCAAACATCAATATTCAACCCTCAGTCCTCGTCCTCAATCCACAAACCTCAATCCTCAACCCTCAATCTTCAATCATCAATATTCAATCTTCAATCCTCAATTCTGAATCCTCAATCCTTAATCCTCAATCCCCAATCGTCAGGCCTCAATCCTCAATACCCAATCCTCAGTCTTCAATCATCAATCCTCAATCCTCAATACTCAATCCTCAATCCTCAGTCCTCAGACCTCACACCTCAATCCCCAACCCTCAGCCCTCATCCTCATTCCTCAATCCTCAATCGTCAATCTTCAACCCTCAATCCTCAACCCTCAATCCTCAATGTTCAATCCTCAATACCCAATCCTCAGTCTTCAATCCTCAATCCTCAATCCCCAATTCTCAATTCTCAATCCTCAATCCTCAACACTCAGTCCCCAATCCTCAATCTACAATCCTCAATACTCAATCCCCAATTCTCAATTCTCAATCTTCAATCCCCAATACTCAATCCTCAATCCTCAATCCTCAATCCTGAATCCTCAATCCTCAATCCTCAATTTTCACTCTTCAATCCTGAATCCTCAATCGTCAATCCTCGATCCTCAATCGTCAGTCTTCAATCCTCAATCTTCAATCCTCAATATTCAACCCTCAATCTTCAATCCTCAATCCTCAATCCTCAATCCTCAACCTTCAATCCTCAATACTCAATCCCCAATTCTCTATCCTCAATCTTCAATCCCCAATACTCAATCCTCAATCCTCATTCTTCAATCCTCAATACCCAATCCTCAATCTTCAATCCACAATCCCCAACCCTCAGTTCGCAATCCTCAATCCTCAGTCCTCAGACCTCAGGCATCAATACTCTACCCTCAGTCCTCGTCCTCAGTCCACAACCCTCAATCCTCAATCCTCAATCTTCATCCATGAATATTCAACCTTCTATCCTCAATCCTCAATCCTCAATCCTCAATCCTCAATCCTCAATCCTCAATCTTCTATCCTCAACACCCAATCCTCAATCTTCAATCCTCAATCCTCAATCCTCAATCCTCAATCCTCAATCCTCAATCGTCAGGCCTCAATCCTCAATACCCAATCCCCAGTCTTCAACCATCAATCTTCAATCCTCAATCTTCAATCCTCAATCCTCAGTCCTCAAACCTCAATTCTGAATCCTCAATCCTGAATCCTCAATCTTCAGCCCTCAGTCCTCAACAATCAGTTGTCATTCCTCAATCCTCAATAGAATATCCTCAATTCACAGATTTTAATACTCAATACTCAATCTGCAATCTTCCAACGTGGTCCCACAAACATCAATTTTCACCACTCAACCTTCAGCACTCATTCCTCAATGTTCAATCCTCAATCCTCAGCTCTCAATCTTCGATCCTCAATACTGAACCTTCAATCCTCAATCCTCAATTCTCAATTCTCAATCCTCAACCCTCATTCTTCAATCCTCAATACCCAATCCTCAATCTTCAGTCCTCAATCCTCAATCCTCAATCCTCAATCCTCAAACCTCAATCCTCTGTCCTCAAACCTCAATCCTGAATCCTCAATACTGAATCCTCAATCTTCAGCACTCAGTCCTCAACAATCAGTTGTCAATCCGCAATCCTCAATAGAATGTCATCAATTCACATTTCTCAATACTCAATACTCAATCTGCAATCTTCAAATCTCTATCCACAAACATCAATTCTCATCACTCAACCATCAATACTCAGTCCTCAATGTTCAATCCTCAATCCTCAATTCTCAATCGTCAATCCTCAATACTAAATCTTCAATCCTCAATCCTCAATCCTCAATCCTCAATCCTCAATCCTCAATCCTCAATCATCAATTTTCAATCCTCAATTCTCAATACTCAATAGAATATCCTGAATTCTCAGGATTCAATACTCAAACCTCAACACTCAACCCTCAATCCTCTATCCTCAATCCTCAATTCTCAATCTTCAATCCTCAATACTCAATCTTCGATCCTCCATCGTAAATCCTCAATCCTCAATCCTCAATCCTCAATCGTCTTGCTTCAATCCTCAATACCCAATCCTCGGTCTTCAATCTTCAATCCTCATTCCTCAATTCTTAATCCTCAATCCTCAGTCCTCAGACCTCAAACCTCATTCTACAATCCTCAATACCCATTCCTCAATTCTCAATCCTCAATCCTCAATCGTCAATACTCAATCCTCAATCCTCAGTCCTCAGTCCTCAAACCTCAATCCTCAACCCTCAGCCCTCATCCTCAAACCTCAATCCTAAACTCTCAATCCTCAAACCTCAAACCTCAATCCTCAACCGTCAGTTCTCGTCCTCAATCCTCAACCCTCAATCCTCAATCCTCAATCTTCAATCCTCAATACTCAATATTCAATTCTCAATCCTCAATCCTCAATCCTCAATCTTCAATCCTCAATCCTCAGTCCTCAATCCTCAATCCTCAATCCTCAGTCCTCAAAACTCAAACCGGAATCCTCAATCCTCAGACCTCAGGCATTAATACTCAACCCTCAGTCCTCGTCCTCAATCCACAACCCTCAATCCTCAATCCTCAATCTTCATTCATCAATATTCAACCGTCCATCCTCAATCCTCAATCCTCAATCCTCAATTCTCATTCTTCAATCCTCAACACCCAATCCTCAATATTCAATCCTCAATCCTCAATCCTCAATCCTCAGTCCTCAATCCTCAATCCTCATTCTACAATCCTCAATACCCAATCCTCAATCTTCAATCCTCAATCCTGAGTCCTCAATTCTCAAACCTCAATCCACAGTCCTCAGCACTCAAACCTCAATCCTCAAACCTCAGCCCTCATTCTCAATCCTCAGTCCTCAATTCTCAGTCCTCAGCCCTCAAACCTCAATCCTCAACCCTAAGACCTCATCCTCAATCCTCAATTATCAATCCTCAATCCTCATCTTCAATCCTCAATACTCAATCTTCAATCCTCAATCCTCAGTCCTCAAACCTCAATTCTGAATCCTCAATACTCAATCTTCAATCCTCAACCTTGAGTCCTCAATACTCAACTATCAGTCCTCAATTCTCAATACTCTATCCTCTGTCCTCAATCTTCAATCCTCAATACTCAATCTTGAATCCACAATCCTCAATCCTCAATCCTCAATCCTCAATCCTCAATCCTCAATCCTCATTCTTCAATCCTCAATACCCAATCCTCAATCTTCAATCCTCAATCCACAATCCTCAACTCTCAATCCTCATTCTTCAATCCTCAACACCCAATCCTCAATCTTCAATCCTCAATCCTCAATCCTCAGACCTCAACCCTCAATCTTCAATCCTCAAAACTCAATCTTCAATCCTCAATCATCAATCCTCAATCCTCAATCCTCATTCTTCAATCCTCAACACCCAATCCTCAATCTTCAGTCCTGAATCCTCAATCCTCAATTCTCAGTCCTGAATCCTCAATCCTCAATCCTCAGACCTCAAGCATCAAAACTCATCCCTCAGTCCTCGTACTCAATCCACAGCCCTCAATCCTCGATCATCAATCTTCAATCATCAATATTCAATCTTCAATCCTCAATCCTCAATCCTCAATACTCAGTCCTCAATCCTCAATCCTCAATCCTCAATACTCAACCATCAATTCTCAATTCTCAATACTCAAGAGAATATCCTGAATTCTCAGGATTCAATACTCAAACCTCAACACTCAACCCTCAATCCTCAATCCTCAATCCTCAATCCTCAATCTTCAATCCTCCATCCTAAATCCTCAATCCTCAATCCTCAATCCTCAATCGTCTTGCTTCAATCCTCAATACCCAATCCTCGGTCTTCAATCTTCAATCCTCATTCCTCAATTCTCAATCCTCAATCCTCAGTCCTCAGACCTCAAACCTCAATCCCCAATCCGCAGCCCTCATCCTCATTCCTCATTCCTCAATCGTCAATCCTCAATCCTCAATCCTCAACCCTCAATCCTCAATGTTCAATCCTCAATACCCAATCCTCAGTCTTCAATCCTCAATCCTCAATCCTCAATCCTCAATCTTCAATCCTCAATCCTCAGTCCTCATACCTCAATTCTGAATCCTCAATCCTGAACCCTCAATCTTAAGACCTCAGACATGAACAATCAGATGTCAATCCTCAATCCTCAATAGAATATCATCAATTCACTGTTTTCAATACTCAATACTCAATCTGCAATCTTCAAATTTCTGTCAACAAATGTCAATTCTCATCACTCAACCCTCAACACTCAATCCTCAATTCTCATTCCTCAATCCTCATTCTTCAATCCTCAATACCCAATCCTCAATCTTCAATGTTCAACCCTCAATCCTCAATTCTCAATCCTCAATCCTCAGTCCTCAGACCTCAAACATCAATCCTCAACCCTCAGCCCTCATCCTCAATCCTCAATCCTCAATCTTCAATCCTCAGTCCTCAATCCTCATGCCTCAATCCTCAATCCTCATTCCTCAGTCATCAAACCTCAATCCTGAATCCTCAATCATGAATCCTCAATCTTCAGACCTCAGTCCTCAACAATCAGTTGTCATTCCTCAATCCTCAATAGAATATCCTCAATTCACAGCTTTTAATACTCAATACTCAATCTGCAATCTTCCAACGTGCATCCACAAACATCAATTTTCAGCACTCAACCCTCAGCACTCATTGCTCAATGTTCAATCCTCAATCCTCAGCTCTCAATCTTCGATCCTCAATACTGAACCTTCAAACCGCAATCCTCAATTCTCAATCATCAATCCTCAACCCTCATTCTTCAATCCTCAATACGCAATCCTCAATCTTCAGTCCTCAACCTCAATCCTCAATTCTCAATTCTCAATCCTCAATCCTCAATCCTCAATCCTCATACCTCAAACATCAATATTCAACCCTCAGTCCTCGTCCTCAATCCACAAACCTCAATCCTCAACCCTCAATCTTCAATCATCAATATTCACTCTTCAATCCTCAATCCTCAATTCTCAATCCTCAATCCCCAGTCCTCAGTCCTCAATCCTCAATCTTCAATCCTCAATACTCAATCTTCAATCCTCCATCCTAAATCCTCAATCCTCAATCCTCAATCCTCAGACCTCACTCCTCAATACTCAACAGTCAATCCTCAATTCTCAATACTCAATATAATATCCTGAATTCTCAGGATTCAATACTCAAACCTCAACCCTCAATAATCAGCCCTCATCCTCAATCCTCAATCCTCAATCCTCAACCCTCAATCTTCAATCCTCAATCCTCAATCCTCAATCCTCAACCTTCAATCCTCAATACTCAATCTTCAATCCTCCATTCTCAATCCTCAATCCTCAATCCTCAATCCTCAATCGTCAGGCCTCAATCCTCAATACCCAATCCTCTGTCTTCAATCATCAATCTTCAATCCTCAATCTTCAATCCTCAATCCTCAGTCCTCAAACCTCAATTCTGAATCCTCAATCCTGATTCCTCAATCTTCAGCCCTCAGTCCTCAACAATCAGTTGTCATTCCTCAATCCTCAATAGAATATCCTCAATTCACAGATTTTAATACTCAATACTCAATCTGCAATCTTCCAACGTGTATCCAAAAACATCAATTTTCACCACTCAACCCTCAGCACTCATTCCTCAATGTTCAATCCTCAATCCTCAGCTCTCAATCTTCGATCCTCAATACTGAACCTTCAATCCTCAATCCTCAATTCTCAATCCTCAATACTCAACCCTCATTCTTCAATCCTCAATACCCAATCCTCAATCTTCAGTCCTCAATTCTCAATCCTCAATTCTCAATTCTCAATCCTCAATCCTCAATCCTCAATCCTCATACCTCAAACATCAATATTCAACCCTCAGTCCTCGTCCTCAATCCACAAACCTCAATCCTCAACCCTCAATCTTCAATCATCAATATTCAATCTTCAATCCTCAATCCTCAATTCTCAATCCTCAATCCCCAGTCCTCAGTCCTCAATCCTCAATCTTCAATCCTCAATACTCAATCTTCAATCCTCAATCCTCAATTCTCAATCCTCAATCCTCAATCCTCAGACCTCACTCCTCAATACTCAACTGTCAATCCTCAATTCTCAATACTCAATATAATATCCTGAATTCTCAGGATTCAATACTCAAACCTCAACCCTCAATAATCAGCCCTCATCCTCAATCCTCAATCCTCAATCCTCAACCCTCAATCTTCAATCCTCAATCCTCAATCCTCAATCCTCAACCTTCAATCCTCAATCCTCAATCCTCAGACCTGAAACATAAATACTCAGCCCTCAGCCCTCGTCCTCAATCCACAACCCTCAATCCTCGATCCTCAATCTTCAATCATCAATATTCAATCTTCAATCCTCAATCCTCAATGCTCAATACTCAATCTTCAATCCTCAATCCTCAATCCTCAATACTCAACCATCAATCCTCAATTCTCAATACTCAATAGTATATCCTGAATTCTCAGGATTCAATACTAAAACCTCAACACTCAACCCTCAATCCTCAATCCTCAATCCTCAGTCCTCAACCTTCAATCCTCAATACTCAATCTTCAAACCTCCATTCTCAATCCTCAATCCTTAATCCTCAATCCTCAATCGTCCGGCCTCAATCCTCAATACCCAATCCTCAGTCTTCAATCATCAATCCTCAATCCTCAATACTCAATCCTCAATCCTCAGTCCTCAGACCTCACACCTCAATCCCCAACCCTCAGCCCTCATCCTCATTCCTCAATCCTCAATCGTCAATCTTCAGCCCTCAATCCTCAACCCTCAATCCTCAATGTTCAATCCTCAATACCCAATCCTCAGTCTTCAATCCTCAATCCTCAATCCTCAATTCTCAATTCTCAATCCTCAATCCTCAATCCTCAGTCCTCAAACCTCAATTCTGAATCCTCAATCCTGAATCCTCAATCCTCAGCCCTCAGTCCTCAACAGTCAGTTGTCATTCCTCAATCCTCAATAGAATATCCTCAATTCACAGCTTTTAATACTCAATACTCAATCTGCACTCTTCCATCGTGTATCCACAAACATCAATTTTCACCACTCAACCCTCAGCACTCATTCCTCAATGTTCAATCCTCAATCCTCAGCTCTCAATCTTCGATCATCAATACTGAACCTTCAATCCTCAATCCTCTGTCCTCAAACCTCAATCCTGAATCCTCAATACTGAATCCTCAATCTTGAGCACTCAGTCCTGAACAATCAGTTGTCAATCCTCAATCCTCAATAGAATGTCATCAATTCACATTTATCAATACTCAATACTCAATCTGCAATCTTGAAATCTCTATCCACAAATATCAATTCTCATCACTCAACCATCAACACTCAGTCCTCAATGTTCAATCCTCAATCCTCAATTATGAATCGTGAATCCTCAATACTGAATCTTCAATCCTCAATCCTCAATCCTCAATCCTCAATCCTCAATCCTCAATCCTCAATCCTCAATCATCAATTTTCAATCCTCAATACTCAATTTTCAGTCCTCAATCCTCAAACCTCAATCCTTAATCCTCAATCGTCAGTCTTCAATCCTCAATATCCAACTTTCAATCTTCAATCATCAGTTCTCAATCCTCAATTCTCAATCCTCAATCCCCAGTCCTCAGTCCTCAAACTTCAATGCTAAAACCTTTGCCCACATCCTCAATCCTCAATCCTCAATCCTCAATCCTCAATCCTCAATCTTCAATCCCCAATACTCAATCTTCAATCCTCCATCCTCAATCCTCAATCCTCAATCCTCAATCCTCAATCGTCAGGCTTCAATCCTCAATACTCAATCTTCAATCCTCAATCCTCAATCCTCATTCCTCAATCCTCATGCTTCAATCCTCAATACCCAATCCTCAATCTTCAATCTTCAACCCTCAATCCTCAATTCTCAATCCTCAATCCTCAGTCCTCAGACCTCAAACATCAATCCTCAACCCTCAGCCCTCATCCTCAATCCTCATTCCTCAATCTTCAATCCTCAGTCCTCAACCCTCATGCCTCAATCCTCAAACCTCAGCCCTCATTCTCAATCCTCAATCCTCAATTCTCAGTCCTCAGCCCTCAAACCTCAGTCCTCAACCCTAAGACCTCATCCTCAGTCCTCAATTATCAATACTCAATCCTCAATCTTCAATCCTCAATACTCAATCTTCAATCCTCAATCCTCAGTCCTCAAACCTCAATTCTGAATCCTCAATACTCAATCTTCAATCCTCAATCTTCAGTCCTCAATACTCAACTATCAGTCCTCAATTCTCAATACTCAATCCTCAATCCTCATTCGTCAATCCTCAATACCCAATCGTCAATCTTCAATCCTCATTCCTCAATCCTCAATCCTCAATCCTCATTCTTCAATCCTCAACACCCAATCCTCAATCTTCAATCCTCAATCCTCAATCCTCAGACCTCAATCCTCAATCTTCAATTCTCAATACTCAATCTTCAATCTTCAATCCTCAATCCTCAATCCTCAATTCTCAATCCTCAATCTTCAATCCTCAATACTCAGTCCTCCATTCTCAATCCTCAATCCCGAATCCTCAATCCTCAATCCTCAATGTTCAATCTTCAATCCTCAATCTTCAATCCTCAATCCTCAGTCCTCAAACCTCAATTCTGAATCCTCAATCCTGAATCCTCAATCTTCAGCCCTCAGTCCTCAACAATCAGTTGTCATTCCTCAATCCTCAATAGAATATCCTCAATTCACAGATTTTAATACTCAATACTCAATCTGCAATCTTCCAACGTGGTCCCACAAACATCAATTTTCACCACTCAACCTTCAGCACTCATTCCTCAATGTTCAATCCTCAATCCTCAGCTCTCAATCTTCGATCCTCAATACTGAACCTTCAATCCTCAATCCTCAATTCTCAATTCTCAATCCTCAACCCTCATTCTTCAATCCTCAATACCCAATCCTCAATCTTCAGTCCTCAATCCTCAATCCTCAATCCTCAATCCTCAAACCTCAATCCTCTGTCCTCAAACCTCAATCCTGAATCCTCAATACTGAATCCTCAATCTTCAGCACTCAGTCCTCAACAATCAGTTGTCAATCCGCAATCCTCAATAGAATGTCATCAATTCACATTTCTCAATACTCAATACTCAATCTGCAATCTTCAAATCTCTATCCACAAACATCAATTCTCATCACTCAACCATCAATACTCAGTCCTCAATGTTCAATCCTCAATCCTCAATTCTCAATCGTCAATCCTCAATACTAAATCTTCAATCCTCAATCCTCAATCCTCAATCCTCAATCCTCAATCCTCAATCCTCAATCATCAATTTTCAATCCTCAATTCTCAATACTCAATAGAATATCCTGAATTCTCAGGATTCAATACTCAAACCTCAACACTCAACCCTCAATCCTCTATCCTCAATCCTCAATTCTCAATCTTCAATCCTCAATACTCAATCTTCGATCCTCCATCGTAAATCCTCAATCCTCAATCCTCAATCCTCAATCGTCTTGCTTCAATCCTCAATACCCAATCCTCGGTCTTCAATCTTCAATCCTCATTCCTCAATTCTTAATCCTCAATCCTCAGTCCTCAGACCTCAAACCTCATTCTACAATCCTCAATACCCATTCCTCAATTCTCAATCCTCAATCCTCAATCGTCAATACTCAATCCTCAATCCTCAGTCCTCAGTCCTCAAACCTCAATCCTCAACCCTCAGCCCTCATCCTCAAACCTCAATCCTAAACTCTCAATCCTCAAACCTCAAACCTCAATCCTCAACCGTCAGTTCTCGTCCTCAATCCTCAACCCTCAATCCTCAATCCTCAATCTTCAATCCTCAATACTCAATATTCAATTCTCAATCCTCAATCCTCAATCCTCAATCTTCAATCCTCAATCCTCAGTCCTCAATCCTCAATCCTCAATCCTCAGTCCTCAAAACTCAAACCGGAATCCTCAATCCTCAGACCTCAGGCATTAATACTCAACCCTCAGTCCTCGTCCTCAATCCACAACCCTCAATCCTCAATCCTCAATCTTCATTCATCAATATTCAACCGTCCATCCTCAATCCTCAATCCTCAATCCTCAATTCTCATTCTTCAATCCTCAACACCCAATCCTCAATATTCAATCCTCAATCCTCAATCCTCAATCCTCAGTCCTCAATCCTCAATCCTCATTCTACAATCCTCAATACCCAATCCTCAATCTTCAATCCTCAATCCTGAGTCCTCAATTCTCAAACCTCAATCCACAGTCCTCAGCACTCAAACCTCAATCCTCAAACCTCAGCCCTCATTCTCAATCCTCAGTCCTCAATTCTCAGTCCTCAGCCCTCAAACCTCAATCCTCAACCCTAAGACCTCATCCTCAATCCTCAATTATCAATCCTCAATCCTCATCTTCAATCCTCAATACTCAATCTTCAATCCTCAATCCTCAGTCCTCAAACCTCAATTCTGAATCCTCAATACTCAATCTTCAATCCTCAACCTTGAGTCCTCAATACTCAACTATCAGTCCTCAATTCTCAATACTCTATCCTCTGTCCTCAATCTTCAATCCTCAATACTCAATCTTGAATCCACAATCCTCAATCCTCAATCCTCAATCCTCAATCCTCAATCCTCAATCCTCATTCTTCAATCCTCAATACCCAATCCTCAATCTTCAATCCTCAATCCACAATCCTCAACTCTCAATCCTCATTCTTCAATCCTCAACACCCAATCCTCAATCTTCAATCCTCAATCCTCAATCCTCAGACCTCAACCCTCAATCTTCAATCCTCAAAACTCAATCTTCAATCCTCAATCATCAATCCTCAATCCTCAATCCTCATTCTTCAATCCTCAACACCCAATCCTCAATCTTCAGTCCTGAATCCTCAATCCTCAATTCTCAGTCCTGAATCCTCAATCCTCAATCCTCAGACCTCAAGCATCAAAACTCATCCCTCAGTCCTCGTACTCAATCCACAGCCCTCAATCCTCGATCATCAATCTTCAATCATCAATATTCAATCTTCAATCCTCAATCCTCAATCCTCAATACTCAGTCCTCAATCCTCAATCCTCAATCCTCAATACTCAACCATCAATTCTCAATTCTCAATACTCAAGAGAATATCCTGAATTCTCAGGATTCAATACTCAAACCTCAACACTCAACCCTCAATCCTCAATCCTCAATCCTCAATCCTCAATCTTCAATCCTCCATCCTAAATCCTCAATCCTCAATCCTCAATCCTCAATCGTCTTGCTTCAATCCTCAATACCCAATCCTCGGTCTTCAATCTTCAATCCTCATTCCTCAATTCTCAATCCTCAATCCTCAGTCCTCAGACCTCAAACCTCAATCCCCAATCCGCAGCCCTCATCCTCATTCCTCATTCCTCAATCGTCAATCCTCAATCCTCAATCCTCAACCCTCAATCCTCAATGTTCAATCCTCAATACCCAATCCTCAGTCTTCAATCCTCAATCCTCAATCCTCAATCCTCAATCTTCAATCCTCAATCCTCAGTCCTCATACCTCAATTCTGAATCCTCAATCCTGAACCCTCAATCTTAAGACCTCAGACATGAACAATCAGATGTCAATCCTCAATCCTCAATAGAATATCATCAATTCACTGTTTTCAATACTCAATACTCAATCTGCAATCTTCAAATTTCTGTCAACAAATGTCAATTCTCATCACTCAACCCTCAACACTCAATCCTCAATTCTCATTCCTCAATCCTCATTCTTCAATCCTCAATACCCAATCCTCAATCTTCAATGTTCAACCCTCAATCCTCAATTCTCAATCCTCAATCCTCAGTCCTCAGACCTCAAACATCAATCCTCAACCCTCAGCCCTCATCCTCAATCCTCAATCCTCAATCTTCAATCCTCAGTCCTCAATCCTCATGCCTCAATCCTCAATCCTCATTCCTCAGTCATCAAACCTCAATCCTGAATCCTCAATCATGAATCCTCAATCTTCAGACCTCAGTCCTCAACAATCAGTTGTCATTCCTCAATCCTCAATAGAATATCCTCAATTCACAGCTTTTAATACTCAATACTCAATCTGCAATCTTCCAACGTGCATCCACAAACATCAATTTTCAGCACTCAACCCTCAGCACTCATTGCTCAATGTTCAATCCTCAATCCTCAGCTCTCAATCTTCGATCCTCAATACTGAACCTTCAAACCGCAATCCTCAATTCTCAATCATCAATCCTCAACCCTCATTCTTCAATCCTCAATACGCAATCCTCAATCTTCAGTCCTCAACCTCAATCCTCAATTCTCAATTCTCAATCCTCAATCCTCAATCCTCAATCCTCATACCTCAAACATCAATATTCAACCCTCAGTCCTCGTCCTCAATCCACAAACCTCAATCCTCAACCCTCAATCTTCAATCATCAATATTCACTCTTCAATCCTCAATCCTCAATTCTCAATCCTCAATCCCCAGTCCTCAGTCCTCAATCCTCAATCTTCAATCCTCAATACTCAATCTTCAATCCTCCATCCTAAATCCTCAATCCTCAATCCTCAATCCTCAGACCTCACTCCTCAATACTCAACAGTCAATCCTCAATTCTCAATACTCAATATAATATCCTGAATTCTCAGGATTCAATACTCAAACCTCAACCCTCAATAATCAGCCCTCATCCTCAATCCTCAATCCTCAATCCTCAACCCTCAATCTTCAATCCTCAATCCTCAATCCTCAATCCTCAACCTTCAATCCTCAATACTCAATCTTCAATCCTCCATTCTCAATCCTCAATCCTCAATCCTCAATCCTCAATCGTCAGGCCTCAATCCTCAATACCCAATCCTCTGTCTTCAATCATCAATCTTCAATCCTCAATCTTCAATCCTCAATCCTCAGTCCTCAAACCTCAATTCTGAATCCTCAATCCTGATTCCTCAATCTTCAGCCCTCAGTCCTCAACAATCAGTTGTCATTCCTCAATCCTCAATAGAATATCCTCAATTCACAGATTTTAATACTCAATACTCAATCTGCAATCTTCCAACGTGTATCCAAAAACATCAATTTTCACCACTCAACCCTCAGCACTCATTCCTCAATGTTCAATCCTCAATCCTCAGCTCTCAATCTTCGATCCTCAATACTGAACCTTCAATCCTCAATCCTCAATTCTCAATCCTCAATACTCAACCCTCATTCTTCAATCCTCAATACCCAATCCTCAATCTTCAGTCCTCAATTCTCAATCCTCAATTCTCAATTCTCAATCCTCAATCCTCAATCCTCAATCCTCATACCTCAAACATCAATATTCAACCCTCAGTCCTCGTCCTCAATCCACAAACCTCAATCCTCAACCCTCAATCTTCAATCATCAATATTCAATCTTCAATCCTCAATCCTCAATTCTCAATCCTCAATCCCCAGTCCTCAGTCCTCAATCCTCAATCTTCAATCCTCAATACTCAATCTTCAATCCTCAATCCTCAATTCTCAATCCTCAATCCTCAATCCTCAGACCTCACTCCTCAATACTCAACTGTCAATCCTCAATTCTCAATACTCAATATAATATCCTGAATTCTCAGGATTCAATACTCAAACCTCAACCCTCAATAATCAGCCCTCATCCTCAATCCTCAATCCTCAATCCTCAACCCTCAATCTTCAATCCTCAATCCTCAATCCTCAATCCTCAACCTTCAATCCTCAATCCTCAATCCTCAGACCTGAAACATAAATACTCAGCCCTCAGCCCTCGTCCTCAATCCACAACCCTCAATCCTCGATCCTCAATCTTCAATCATCAATATTCAATCTTCAATCCTCAATCCTCAATGCTCAATACTCAATCTTCAATCCTCAATCCTCAATCCTCAATACTCAACCATCAATCCTCAATTCTCAATACTCAATAGTATATCCTGAATTCTCAGGATTCAATACTAAAACCTCAACACTCAACCCTCAATCCTCAATCCTCAATCCTCAGTCCTCAACCTTCAATCCTCAATACTCAATCTTCAAACCTCCATTCTCAATCCTCAATCCTTAATCCTCAATCCTCAATCGTCCGGCCTCAATCCTCAATACCCAATCCTCAGTCTTCAATCATCAATCCTCAATCCTCAATACTCAATCCTCAATCCTCAGTCCTCAGACCTCACACCTCAATCCCCAACCCTCAGCCCTCATCCTCATTCCTCAATCCTCAATCGTCAATCTTCAGCCCTCAATCCTCAACCCTCAATCCTCAATGTTCAATCCTCAATACCCAATCCTCAGTCTTCAATCCTCAATCCTCAATCCTCAATTCTCAATTCTCAATCCTCAATCCTCAATCCTCAGTCCTCAAACCTCAATTCTGAATCCTCAATCCTGAATCCTCAATCCTCAGCCCTCAGTCCTCAACAGTCAGTTGTCATTCCTCAATCCTCAATAGAATATCCTCAATTCACAGCTTTTAATACTCAATACTCAATCTGCACTCTTCCATCGTGTATCCACAAACATCAATTTTCACCACTCAACCCTCAGCACTCATTCCTCAATGTTCAATCCTCAATCCTCAGCTCTCAATCTTCGATCATCAATACTGAACCTTCAATCCTCAATCCTCTGTCCTCAAACCTCAATCCTGAATCCTCAATACTGAATCCTCAATCTTGAGCACTCAGTCCTGAACAATCAGTTGTCAATCCTCAATCCTCAATAGAATGTCATCAATTCACATTTATCAATACTCAATACTCAATCTGCAATCTTGAAATCTCTATCCACAAATATCAATTCTCATCACTCAACCATCAACACTCAGTCCTCAATGTTCAATCCTCAATCCTCAATTATGAATCGTGAATCCTCAATACTGAATCTTCAATCCTCAATCCTCAATCCTCAATCCTCAATCCTCAATCCTCAATCCTCAATCCTCAATCATCAATTTTCAATCCTCAATACTCAATTTTCAGTCCTCAATCCTCAAACCTCAATCCTTAATCCTCAATCGTCAGTCTTCAATCCTCAATATCCAACTTTCAATCTTCAATCATCAGTTCTCAATCCTCAATTCTCAATCCTCAATCCCCAGTCCTCAGTCCTCAAACTTCAATGCTAAAACCTTTGCCCACATCCTCAATCCTCAATCCTCAATCCTCAATCCTCAATCCTCAATCTTCAATCCCCAATACTCAATCTTCAATCCTCCATCCTCAATCCTCAATCCTCAATCCTCAATCCTCAATCGTCAGGCTTCAATCCTCAATACTCAATCTTCAATCCTCAATCCTCAATCCTCATTCCTCAATCCTCATGCTTCAATCCTCAATACCCAATCCTCAATCTTCAATCTTCAACCCTCAATCCTCAATTCTCAATCCTCAATCCTCAGTCCTCAGACCTCAAACATCAATCCTCAACCCTCAGCCCTCATCCTCAATCCTCATTCCTCAATCTTCAATCCTCAGTCCTCAACCCTCATGCCTCAATCCTCAAACCTCAGCCCTCATTCTCAATCCTCAATCCTCAATTCTCAGTCCTCAGCCCTCAAACCTCAGTCCTCAACCCTAAGACCTCATCCTCAGTCCTCAATTATCAATACTCAATCCTCAATCTTCAATCCTCAATACTCAATCTTCAATCCTCAATCCTCAGTCCTCAAACCTCAATTCTGAATCCTCAATACTCAATCTTCAATCCTCAATCTTCAGTCCTCAATACTCAACTATCAGTCCTCAATTCTCAATACTCAATCCTCAATCCTCATTCGTCAATCCTCAATACCCAATCGTCAATCTTCAATCCTCATTCCTCAATCCTCAATCCTCAATCCTCATTCTTCAATCCTCAACACCCAATCCTCAATCTTCAATCCTCAATCCTCAATCCTCAGACCTCAATCCTCAATCTTCAATTCTCAATACTCAATCTTCAATCTTCAATCCTCAATCCTCAATCCTCAATTCTCAATCCTCAATCTTCAATCCTCAATACTCAGTCCTCCATTCTCAATCCTCAATCCCGAATCCTCAATCCTCAATCCTCAATGTTCAATCTTCAATCCTCAATCCTCAATCCTCAATCCTCAATCCTCAATCGTCAGTCTTCAATCCTCAATCCTCAATCCTCAATCCTCAAAACTCATTCTACAATCCTCAATAACCAATCCTCAATATTGAATCCTCAATCCTCAATCCTCAACACTCAATCCTCAATCCTCAATCCTCAATCCTCAATCTTCAATCCTCAATACTCAACCTTCAATCCTCCATTCTCAATCCACAATCCTCAATCCTCAATCCTCCATCGTCAGGCAACAATGCTCAATACTCAATCTTCTATCCTCAATCCTCAATCCTAAATTCTCAGTCCTCAGCCCTCAAACCTCAATCCTCAACCCTCAGACCTCATCCTCAATCCTCAATGATCAATCCTCTATCCTCAATCTTCAATCCTGAATACTCAATCTTCAATCCTCAATCCTCAATTCTCAATCCTCAATCCTCAGTCCTCAGTCCTCAAACCACAATCCTCAACCCTCAGCCCTGGACCTCAATCCTCAATCCTCAATCCTCAATCCTCAATCTTCAATCCTCAATACTCAATCTTCAATCCTCAATCCTCAGTCCTCAAACCTCAATTCTGAATCCTCAATCCTGAATCCTCAACCTTCAGCCCTCAGTCCTCAACAATCGGTTGTCAATCCTCAATCCTCAATAGAATATACTCAATTCACAGTTTTCAATACACAATACTCAATCTGCAATCTTCAAATCTCTATCCACAAACATCAATTCTCATCACCCAACCCTCAACACTCAGTCCTCAATGTTTAATACTCAATCCTCAATTCTCAGCATTCAATCCTCAATACTGAATCTTCAATCCTCAATCCTCAATCCTCAGTCCTCAATCCTCCATCCTCAGTCCTCAAACCTTAATCCTGAATCCTCAATCCTGAATACTCTACCTTCAGCCCTCAGTCCTTAACAAACAGTCGTCAATCCTCAATCCTCAATAGAATATCATCAATTCACAGATTTCAATACTCAATACTCAATACTCAATCTGCAATCTTCAAATCTCTATCCACAAACATCAATTCTCATCACTCAACACTCAACACTCCGTCAGCAATCCTCAATCTTCAATCCTCAATCCTCAATCCTCAATTTTCAATCCTCAATACTCAGTCTTCAATCCTCAATGCTCAATCCTCAATCCTCAATCCTCAGTCCTCAATCCACAATCATCTATCCTCAATCCCCAATCCTCAATCTTCAATCCTCAATCCTCAATCCTCAATCCTGAATCCTCAATCTTCAATCCTCAATACTCACTCTGCAATCCTCAATCCTCAATCCTCAATTCTCAATCCTCAATCCTCAATCCACAGACCTCAATCCTCAATCTTCAATCCTCAACACTCAATCTTCAATCCTCAATCCCCAATCCTCAATCTTCAATCCTCAATCCTCAATCCTCAATCCTGAATCCTCAATCTTCAATCCTCAATACTCACTCTGCAATCCTCAATCCTCAATCCTCAATTCTCAATCCTCAATCCTCAATCCACAGACCTCAATCCTCAATCTTCAATCCTCAACACTCAATCTTCAATCCTCAATCCTCAATCCCCAATACTCAATCCTCATTCTTCAATCCTCAACACCCAATCCTCAATCTTCAATCCTCAATCCTCAATCCCCAATCCTCAATCCTCATTCTTCAATCCTCAACACCCAATCCTCAATCTTCAATCCACAATCCTCAATCCTCAATTCTCAATCCTTAATCCTCAATCCTCAGACCTCAAACATCAACACTCAACCCTCAGTCCTCGACCTCAATCCACAACCCTCAATCCTCGATCCTCAATCTTCAATCATCAATATTCAATCTTCAATCCTCAATCCTCAATCCTCAATACTCAAACCTCACTCCTCAATACACAACTATCATTCCTCATCCTCATTCCTCAATCCTCAATCGTTAATCCTCAATCCTCAATCCTCAACCCTCAATCCTCAATGTTCAATCCTCAATCCTCAATCTTCAATCTTCAATCCTCAATACCCAATCCTCAATCTTCAATCCTCAATCCTCAGTCCTCAAACCTCAATTCTGAATCCTCAATCCTGAATCCCCAATCTTCAGCCCTCAGTTCTCAACAATCAGTTGTCATTCCTCAATCCTCAATAGAATATCCTCAATTCACAGCTTTCAATACACAATACTCAATACTCAATCTGCAATCTTAAAACGTGTATCCACAAACATCAATTTTCACCACTCAAACCTCGGCACTCATTCCTCAATGTTCAATCCTCAATCCTCAGCTCTCAATCTTCGATCCTCAGTACTGATCCTTCAATCCTCAATCCTTAATTCTCAATCCTCAATCCTCAACCCTCATTCTTCTATCCTCAGTACCCAATCCTCAATCTTCAATTCTCAATCCTCAATCCTCAATTCTCAATTCTCAATCCTCAATCCTCAATCCTCAATCCTCATACCTCAAACATCAATATTAAACCCTCAGTCCTCGTCCTCAATCCACAAACCTCAATCCTCAACCCTCAATCTTCAATCATCAATATTCAATCTTCAATCCTCAATACTCAATCCTCAATCCTCAATCCTTAATCCGCAATCTTCAATCCCCAATACTCAATCTTCAATCCTCAATCCTCAATACTCAATCCTCAATGCTCATTCTTCAATCCTCAATACCCAATCCTCAATCTTCAATCCACAATCCCCAATCCTCAGTTCGTAATACTCAATCCTCAATCCTCAGACCTCAGGCATCAATACTCAACCCTCAGTCCTCGTCCTCAATCCACAACCCTCAATCCTCAATCCTCAACCTTCATTAATCAATATTCAACCTTCTATCCTCAATCCTCAATCCTCAATCCTCAATCTTCAATCCTCAACACCCAATCCTCAATCTTCAATCCTCAATCCTCAATCATCAATCCTCAATCCTCAAACCTCAATCCTCTGTCCTCAAACCTCAATCCTGAATCCTCAATACTGAATGCTCAATCTTCAGCACTCAGTCCTCAACAATCAGTTGTCAATCCTCAATCCTCAATAGAATGTCATCAATTCGCACTTTTCAATACTCAATACTCAATCTGCAATCTTCAAATCTCTATCCACAAATATCAATTCTCATCACTCAGCCATCAACACTCAGTCCTCAATGTTCAATCCTCAATCCTCAATTCTCAATCGTCAATCCTCAATACTGAATCTTCAATCCTCAATCCTCAATCCTCAATCCTCAATCCTCAATCCTCAATCCTCAATCCTCTATCATCAATTTTCAATCCTCAATACTCAATTTTCAATCCTCAATCCTCAATCCACAATCCTCAATCCTCAATCCTCAATCGTCAGGCTTCAATCCTCAATACTCAATCCTCAATCCTCAATCCTCAATCCTCAATATTCAATCCCCAATACTCAATCTTCAATCCTCAATCCTCAATGCTCAATCCTCAATCCTCATTCTTCAATCCTCAATACCCAAGCCTCAATCTTCAATCCACAATCCCCAATCCTCAGTTCGCAATCCTCAATCCTCAATCCTCAGACCTCAGGCATCAATACTCTACCCTCAGTCCTCGTCCTCAATCCACAAGCCTGAATCCTCAATCCTCAATCTTCATTCATCAATATTCAACATTCTATCCTCAATCCTCAATCCTCAATCCTCAATCCACAACCCTCAATCCTCAATCCTCAATCTTCATTCATCAATATTCAACCTTCTATCCTCAATCCTCAATCCTCAATCCTCAATCCTCAATCCTCAATCTTCAATCCTCAACACCCAATCCTCAATCTTCAATCCTCAATCCTCAATCCTCAATCCTCAACCCTCAAACCTCAATCCTCTGTCCTCAAACCTCAATCCTGAATCCTCAATCTTCAATCCTCAATACTCAATCTTCAATAATAAATCCTCAATTCTCAATCCTCAATCCTCAATCCTCAATCCTCAGACCTGAAACATAAATACTCAACCCTCAGCCCTCGTCCTCAATCCACAACCCTCAATCCTCGATCCTCAATCTTCAATCATCAATATTCAATCTTCAATCCTCAATCCTCAATGCTCAATACTCAATCTTCAATCCTCAATCCTCAATCCTCAATACTCAACCATCAATCCTCAATTCTCAATACTCAATAGTATATCCTGAATTCTCAGGATTCAATACTAAAACCTCAACACTCAACCCTCAATCCTCAATCCTCAATCCTCAATCCTCAACCTTCAATCCTCAATACTCAATCTTCAAACCTCCATTCTCAATCCTCAATCCTTAATCCTCAATCCTCAATCGTCCGGCCTCAATCCTCAATACCCAATCCTCAGTCTTCAATCATCAATCCACAATCCTCAATACTCAATCCTCAATCCTCAGTCCTCAGACCTCACACCTCAATCCCCAACCCTCAGCCCTCATCCTCATTCCTCAATCCTCAATCGTCAATCTTCAACCCTCAATCCTCAACCCTCAATCCTCAATGTTCAATCCTGAATACCCAATCCTCAGTCTTCAATCCTCAATCCTCAATCCTCAATTCTCAATTCTCAATCCTCAATCCTCAATCCTCAGTTCTCAAACCTCAATTCTGAATCCTCAATCCTGAATCCTCAATCCTCATCCCTCAGTCCTCAACAGTCAGTTGTCATTCCTCAATCCTCAATAGAATAACCTCAATTCACAGCTTTTAATACTCAATACTCAATCTGCACTCTTCCAACGTGTATCCACAAACATCAATTTTCACCACTCAACCCTCAGCACTCATTCCTCAATGTTCAATCCTCAATCCTCAGCTCTCAATCTTCGATCATCAATACTGAACCTTCAATCCTCAATCCTCTGTCCTCAAACCTCAATCCTGAATCCTCAATACTGAATCCTCAATCTTGAGCACTCAGTCCTCAACAATCAGTTGTCAATCCTCAATCCTCAATAGAATGTCATCAATTCACATTTTTCAATACTCAATACTCAATCTGCAATCTTGAAATCTCTATCCACAAATATCAATTCTCATCACTCAACCATCAACACTCAGTCCTCAATGTTCAATCCTCAATCCTCAATTATGAATCGTGAATCCTCAATACTGAATCTTCAATCCTCAATCCTCAATCCTCAATCCTCAATCCTCAATTCTCAATCCTCAATCCTCAGTCCTCAGTCCTCAAACCTCAATCGTCAACCCTCAGCCCTCATCCTCAATCCTCAGCCCTCAATCCTCAATCCTCAATCCTCAATCCTCAATCTTCAATCCCCAATACTCAATCTTCAATCCTCCATCCTCAATCCTCAATCCTCAATCCTCAATCCTCAATCGTCAGGCTTCAATCCTCAATACTCAATCTTCAATCCTCAATCCTCAATCCTCATTCCTCAATCCTCATTCTTCAATCCTCAATACTCAATCCTCAATCTTCAATCTTCAACCCTCAATCCTCAATTCTCAATCCTCAATCCTCAGTCCTCAGACCTCAAACATCAATCCTCAACCCTCAGCCCTCATCCTCAATCCTCATTCCTCAATCTTCAATCCTCAGTCCTCAACCCTCATGCCTCAATCCTCAAACCTCAGCCCTCATTCTCAATCCTCAATCCTCAATTCTCAGTCCTCAGCCCTCAAACCTCAGTCCTCAACCCTAAGACCTCATCCTCAGTCCTCAATTATCAATACTCAATCCTCAATCTTCAATCCTCAATACTCAATCTTCAATCCTCAATCCTCAGTCCTCAAACCTCAATTCTGAATCCTCAATACTCAATCTTCAATCCTCAATCTTCAGTCCTCAATACTCAACTATCAGTCCTCAATTCTCAATACTCAATCCTCAATCCTCATTCGTCAATCCTCAATACCCAATCCTCAATCTTCAATCCTCATTCCTCAATCCTCAATCCTCAATCCTCATTCTTCAATCCTCAACACCCAATCCTCAATCTTCAATCCTCAATCCTCAATCCTCAGACCTCAATCCTCAATCTTCAATCCTCAATACTCAATCTTCAATCTTCAATCCTCAATCCTCAATCCTCAATTCTCAATCCTCAATCTTCAATCCTCAATACTCAGTCCTCCATTCTCAATCCTCAATCCCGAATCCTCAATCCTCAATCCTCAATGTTCAATCTTCAATCCTCAATCCTCAATCCTCAATCCTCAATCCTCAACCGTCAGTCTTCAATCCTCAATCCTCAATCCTCAATCCTCAAAACTCATTCTACAATCCTCAATAACCAATCCTCAATTTTGAATCCTCAATCCTCAATCCTCAACACTCAATCCTCAATCCTCAATCCTCAATCCTCAATCTTCAATCCTCAATACTCAACCTTCAATCCTCCATTCTCAATCCACAATCCTCAATCCTCAATCCTCCATCGTCAGGCAACAATGCTCAATACTCAATCTTCTATCCTCAATCCTCAATCCTAAATTCTCAGTCCTCAGCCCTCAAACCTCAATCCTCAACCCTCAGACCTCATCCTCAATCCTCAATGATCAATCCTCTATCCTCAACCTTCAATCCTGAATACTCAATCTTCAATCCTCAATCCTCAATTCTCAATCCTCAATCCTCAGTCCTCAGTCCTCAAACCACAATCCTCAACCCTCAGCCCGGGACCTCAATCCTCAATCCTCAATCCTCAATCCTCAATCTTCAATCCTCAATACTCAATCTTCAATCCTCAATCCTCAGTCCTCAAACCTCAATTCTGAATCCTCAATCCTGAATCCTCAACCTTCAGCCCTCAGTCCTCAACAATCGGTTGTCAATCCTCAATCCTCAATAGAATATTCTCAATTCACAGTTTTCAATACACAATACTCAATCTGCAATCTTCAAATCTCTATCCACAAACATCAATTCTCATCACCCAACCCTCAACACTCAGTCCTCAATGTTTAATACTCAATCCTCAATTCTCAGCATTCAATCCTCAATACTGAATCTTCAATCCTCAATCCTCAATCCTCAGTCCTCAATCCTCCATCCTCAGTCCTCGATCCTCAGTCCTCAATCCTGAATCCTCAATCCTCAATGTTCAATCCGCAATACCCAATTCTCAATCTTCAATCCTCAATCCCCAATCCTCAATCCTCAGTCCTCAATCCTCAATCCTCAGTCCTCAAACCTTAATCCTGAATCCTCAATCCTGAATACTCTACCTTCAGCCCTCAGTCCTTAACAAACAGTCGTCAATCCTCAATCCTCAATAGAATATCATCAATTCACAGATTTCAATACTCAATACTCAATACTCAATCTGCAATCTTCAAATCTCTATCCACAAACATCAATTCTCATCACTCAACACTCAACACTCCGTCAGCAATCCTCAATCTTCAATCCTCAATCCTCAATCCTCAATTTTCAATCCTCAATACTCAGTCTTCAATCCTCAATACTCAATCCTCAATCCTCAATCCTCAGTCCTCAATCCACAATCATCTATCCTCAATCCCCAATCCTCAATCTTCAATCCTCAATCCTCAATCCTCAATCCTGAATCCTCAATCTTCAATCCTCAATACTCACTCTGCAATCCTCAATCCTCAATCCTCAATTCTCAATCCTCAAACCTCAATCCACAGACCTCAATCCTCAATCTTCAATCCTCAATACTCAATCTTCAATCCTCAATCCTCAATCCCCAATACTCAACCCTCATTCTTCAATCCTCAACACCCAATCCTCAATCTTCAATCCTCAATCCTCAATCCCCAATCCTCAATCCTCATTCTTCAATCCTCAACACCCAATCCTCAATCTTCAATCCACAATCCTCAATCCTCAATTCTCAATCCTCAATCCTCAATCCTCAGACCTCAAACATCAACACTCAACCCTCAGTCCTCGACCTCAATCCACAACCCTCAATCCTCGATCCTCAATCTTCAATCATCAATATTCAATCTTCAATCCTCAATCCTCAATCCTCAATACTCAAACCTCACTCCTCAATACACAACTATCATTCCTCATCCTCATTCCTCAATCCTCAATCGTTAATCCTCAATCCTCAATCCTCAACCCTCAATCCTCAATGTTCAATCCTCAATCCTCAATCTTCAATCTTCAATCCTCAATACCCAATCCTCAATCTTCAATCCTCAATCCTCAGTCCTCAAACCTCAATTCTGAATCCTCAATCCTGAATCCCCAATCTTCAGCCCTCAGTTCTCAACAATCAGTTGTCATTCCTCAATCCTCAATAGAATATCCTCAATTCACAGCTTTCAATACACAATACTCAATACTCAATCTGCAATCTTAAAACGTGTATCCACAAACATCAATTTTCACCACTCAAACCTCGGCACTCATTCCTCAATGTTCAATCCTCAATCCTCAGCTCTCAATCTTCGATCCTCAGTACTGATCCTTCAATCCTCAATCCTTAATTCTCAATCCTCAATCCTCAACCCTCATTCTTCTATCCTCAGTACCCAATCCTCAGTCTTCAATTCTCAATCCTCAATCCTCAATTCTCAATTCTCAATCCTCAATCCTCAATCCTCAATCCTCATACCTCAAACATCAATATTAAACCCTCAGTCCTCGTCCTCAATCCACAAACCTCAATCCTCAACCCTCAATCTTCAATCATCAATATTCAATCTTCAATCCTCAATACTCAATCCTCAATCCTCAATCCTCAATCCGCAATCTTCAATCCCCAATACTCAATCTTCAATCCTCAATCGTCAATACTCAATCCTCAATGCTCATTCTTCAATCCTCAATACCCAATCCTCAATCTTCAATCCACAATCCCCAATCCTCAGTTCGTAATACTCAATCCTCAATCCTCAGACCTCAGGCATCAATACTCAACCCTCAGTCCTCGTCCTCAATCCACAACCCTCAATCCTCAATCCTCAACCTTCATTAATCAATATTCAACCTTCTATCCTCAATCCTCAATCCTCAATCCTCAATCTTCAATCCTCAACACCCAATCCTCAATCGTCTATCCTCAATCCTCAGTCATCAATCCTCAATCTTCAATACTCAATCCTCAATCATCAATCCTCAATCATCAATACTCAATCCTCAATCGTCAATCCTCAATCCTCAATACTCAGTCTTCAATCCTCAATCTTCAATCCTCAATCCTCAATCCTCAATCCTCAATCCTCAGACATCAATCCTCAAGCTTCAATACTCAATCGTCAATCCTCAGTCCTCAATTCTCAATCCTCAATCCTCGTTCGTCAAACCTCAATCCTCAACCCTCAGTCCTCATCCTCAATTCTCAATTCTCAATCCTCAAACCTCAATCTTCAATCCTCAATACTCAATCCTCAACACTCAACCATCAATCCTCAATTCTCAATACTCAATAGAATATCCTGAATTCTCAGTATTCAATACTCAAACCTCAACGCTGAACCCTCAGCCCTCATCCTCCAACCTCAATCCTCAATCATCAACTTTCAATCCTCAATACTCAATCTTCAATCCTCAATACTCAATCCACAATAGTCAATTCTCATTCTTCAATCCTCAATACCCAATCCTCAATCCTCAATCCTCAATCGTCCATCCTCAATTCTCAATCTTCAAACCTCTGTCCTCAGTCCTCAAACCTCAACCCTCAACCATCAGCCCTCATCCTCAATCCTCAATCCTGAATTCTCAATCCTCAATCTTCAATCTCCAATACTCAGCCTTCAATCCCCAATACTCGGTCTTCAATCCACAATCCTCTATCCTCAATCCTAAGTCCTCAATCCTCAATCATCAATCCTCAATCTTCAATACTCAATCCTCAATCCTCAATCCTCAACCGTCAGCCCTCATCCTCAATCCTCAATCCTGAATCCTCAAACCTCAATCTTCAATCCTCAATACTCAGTCTTCAATCCTCAATTCTCAATCCTCAATACTCAATCCTCAATCCTCAATTCTCAATCCTCAATCCTCAATCCTCAGTCCTCAATCCACAATCATCAATCCTCAATCTTCAATACTCAATCCTCAATCCTCAATCCTCAGTCTTCATTCTTCAGTCCTCAATACCCACTCCTCAATCTTCAACCCTCAATCCTCAATCCTCAATTCTCAATCCTCAATCCTCAGTCCTCAGTCCTCAAACCTCAGTCCTCAAACCTCAGCCATCATCCTTAATAGTCAATCCTCGTTCCTCAATCCTCAATCCTCAATCCTCAATCCTCAATAGTCAATCTCCAATCCTTGATCCTCAATCCCCAATCCTCAATCCTTAATCCTCAATCTTCAATCCTCAATCCTCCATCCTCAATCCTCAATACTCAATCTTCAATCCTCAATCCTCAATCCTCAATCCTCAACCCTCAGCCCTCATCCTCAATCCTCAATTCTGAATCCTCAATCCTCAATCTTCAATCCCCAATACTCAGTCTCCAATCCTCAACCCTCAATCCTCAATCCTCAGTCCTCAATCCACAATCATCAATCCTCAATACTCAATCTACAATCCTCAATCCTCAATCCTCAATACTCAATCTTCAATCCTCAATCCTCAATCCTCAATCGTCTATCCTCAATCCTCAGTCATCAATCCTCAATCTTCAATACTCAATCCTCAATCATCAATCCTCAATCATCAATACTCAATCCTCAATCGTCAATCCTCAATCCTCAATACTCAGTCTTCAATCCTCAATCTTCAATCCTCAATCCTCAATCCTCAATCCTCAATTCTCAATCCTCAACCCTCAATCCTCAGTGCTCAATCCACAATCATCAATCCTCAATCTTCAATACTCAATCCTCAATCCTCAATCGTCTGTCTTCAATACTCAATACTCAATCTGCAATCCTCAGTCCTCAATCCTCAATCCTCAGTCTTCATTCTTCAGTCCTCAATACCCACTCCTCAATCTTCAACCCTCAATCCTCAATCCTCAATTCTCAATCCTCAATCCTCAGTCCTCAGTCCTCAAACCTCAGTCCTCAAACCTCAGCCATCATCCTCAATCGTCAATCCTCGTTCCTCAATCCTCAATCCTCAATCCTCAATCCTCAATAGTCAATCTCCAATCCTTGATCCTCAATCCCCAATCCTCAATCCTTAATCCTCAATCTTCAATCCTCAATCCTCAATACTCAATCGTCAAAGCTCAATCCTCCATCCTCAATCCTCAATCCCCAATCCTCAATCTTCAATCCTGAATACTCAATCCTCAAGCCTCAATCCTCAATCCTCAATCCTCAATCTTCATTCCTGAATACTCAATCTTCAATCCTCAAGCCTCAATCCTCAATCCTCAATCCTCAATCGTCAGTCTTCAATCCTCAATACCCAATCTTCAATCCTCAATCCTCAATCCTCAATCCTCAATCCTCATTCTTTAATCCTCAATACCCAGTCCTCAACCTTCAATCCTCAATCCCCAATACTCAATCCTTAACCCTCTATCTTCAATCCTCAATCCCCATTCCACAATATTCAATCCACAGAGCTCAATCCTCAATCCTCAATCCTCAGTCATCAGTCCTCAATTCTCAATCATCAAACCTCAATCCTCAACCGTCAGTCCTCGTCCTCACACCTCAATCCCGAATCGTCAGTCCTGAATCGTCAATCTTCAGCCCTCAGTCCTCAACAATCAATTGTCAATCCTCAGTCCTCATTAGAATATCCTCAATTCACAGTCTTCAGTACTCAATCCCCAATATTCAATCTTCAAATCTCAGTCTGCAAACATCAATTCGCATCACTCAACACTCAACACTCAGTCCTCAATCTTCAATCCTCAGTCCTCAATCCACAATCATCAATCCTCAATCTTCAATACTCAATCCACAATCCTCAATCCTCAATCCTCAATAGTCAATCTCCAATCCTTGATCCTCAATCCCCAATCCTCAATCCTTAATCCTCAATCTTCAATCCTCAATCCTCAATACTCAATCCTCAATACTCAATCCTCAATCCTCAATCCTCAATCCTCAATCCTCTATCCTCAATCGTCAGTCTTCAATCCTCAATACCCAATCTTCAATCCTGAATCCTCAATCCTCAATCCTCAATCCTCATTCTTTAATCCTCAATACCCAATCCTCAATCCTCAATCCTCATTCCTCAAACCTCAATCCTCAACCCTCAGTCCTCATCCTCAATTCTCAATTCTTAATCCTCAATCCTCAGTCCTCAATCCACAATCATCAATCCTCAACCTTCAATACTCAATCCTCAATCCTCAATCCTCAATCTTCAGTCATCAGTCCTCAATCCTCAATCCTCAAACCTGAATCCTCAACCGTCAGTCCCCGTCCTCAAACCTCAATCCCGAATCCTCAATCCTGAATCGTCAATCTTCAGCCCTCAGTCCTCAACAATCAATTGTCAATCCTCAGTCCTCATGAGAGTATCCTCAATTCACAGTTTTCAGTACTCAATCCCCAATCTTCAATATTCAATCCTCAATACTCAATCTTCAATCATCACTCCTCAATTCTCAATCATCAGTCCTCAATCCTCAATCTTCAATCCTCAATAATCAATCATCAATACTCAGTCTTCGATCCTCAATCCTCAATCCGCAATCCTCAGTCCGCAATCCTCAATCATCAATCCTCAACCTTGAATACTCAATCCTCAATCCTCAATCCTCAATCCTCAATACTCAACCTTCAACCCTCCATACTCAATCTTCAATCCTCAATTCTCAATCATCAATCCTCAATCCTCAATCCTCAATCCTCAGTCATCAATCCTCAATCTTCAATACTCAATCCTCAATCCTCAATCCTCAATCCTCAATCCTCAGTCCTCAATCCACAATCATCAATCCTCAACCTTCAATACTCAACCCTCATTCCTCAATCCTCAGTCCTCAATCCTCAATCCTCAATCCTCAATTCTCAATCCGCAATCCTCAGTCCTCAGTCCTCAAACCTCAGTCCTCAAACCTCAGCCACCATCCTCAATCGTCAACCCTCGTTCCTCAATCCTCAATCCTCAATCTTCAATCCTCCATACTCAATCTTCAATCCTCAATCCTCAATCATCAATCCTCAATCCTCAATCCTCAGTCATCAATCCTCAATCTTCAATACTCAATCCTCAATCATCAATCCTCAACCTTCAATACTCAATCCTCAATCGTCAATCCTCAATCCTCAATACTCAATCTTCAATCCTCAATCCTCAATCCTCAATCCTCAAACCTCAATCCTCAGACATCAATCCTCAATCTTCAATACTCAATCGTCAATCCTCAGTCCTCAATTCTCAATCCTCAATCCTAGTTCGTCAAACCTCAATCCTCAACCCTCGGTCCTCATCCTCAATTCTCAATTCTCAATCCTCAAACCTCAATCTTCAATCCTCAATACTCAATCCTCAATCCTCAATACTCAACCATCAATCCTCAATTCTCAATACTCAATAGAATATCCTGAATTCTCAGTATTCAATACTCAAACCTCAACGCTCAACCCTCAGCCCTCATCCTCCAACCTCAATCCTCAATCATCAGCCTTCAATCCTCAATACTCAATCTTCAATCCTCAATACTCAATCCACAATAGTCAATTCTCATTCTTCAATCCTCAATACACAATCCTCAATCCTCAATCCCCAATCCTCGGTCCTCAATTCTCAATCCTCAATCCTCTGTCCTCAGTCCTCAAACATCAACCCTCAACCATCAGCGCTCATCCTCAATCCTCAATCCTGAATTCTCAATCCTCAATCTTCAATCTCCAATACTCAGCCTTCAATCCCCAATACTCGGTCTTCAATCCACAATCCTCTATCCTCAATCCTCAGTCCTCAATCATCAATCCTCAATCTTCAATACTCAATCCTCAATCCTCAATCCTCAACCGTCAGCCCTCATCCTCAATCCTCAATCCTGAATCCTCAAACCTCAGTCTTCAATCCTCAATACTCAGTCTTCAATCCTCAATCCTCAATCCTCAGTCCTCAATCCTCAATCCTCAATCTTCAATCCTGAATACTCAATCTTCAATCCTCAAGCCTCAATCCTCAATCCTCAATCCTCAATCGTCAGTCTTCAATCCTCAATACCCAATACTCAATCCTCAATACTCAATCCTCAATCCTCAATCCTCAATCCCCAATCCTCAATCTTCAATCCTCAATCCTCAAACCTCAAGCCTCAATCTTCAATCCTGAATACTCAATCTTCAACCCTCAAGCCTCAATCCTCAATCCTCAATCCTCAATCGTCAGTCTTCAATCCTCAATACCCAATCTTCAATCCTCAATCCTCAATCCTCAATCCTCAATCCTCATTCTTTAATCCTCAATACCCAATCCTCAATCTTCAATCCTCAATCCCCAATACTCAATCCTTAATCCTCAATCTTCAATCCACAATCCCCAGTCCACAATCTTCAATCCTCAACGCTCAATCCTCAATCCTCAATCCTCAGTCATCAGTCCGCAATTCTCAATCCTCAAACCTCAATCCTCAACCGTCGGCCCTCGTCCTCACACCTCAATCCCGGATCGTCAGTCCTGAATCGCCAATCTTCAGCACTCAGTCCTCAACAATCAATTGTCAATCCTCAGTCCTCATTAGAATATCCTCAATTCACAGTTTTCAGTACTCAATCCCCAATCTTCAATCTTCAAATCTCAGACTACAAACATCAATTCGCATCACTCAACACTCAACACTCAGTCCTCAATCTTCAGTCCTCAATCTTCAATCCTCAATCTTCAATCATCAATACTCAATCTTCAATCTTCAATCCTCAATCCTCAACCCTCAGCCCTCATCCTCAATCCTCAATCCTGAATCCTCAATCCTCAATCTTCAATCCTCAATACTCAGTCTTCAATCCTCAATCCTCAATCCTCAATCCTCAGTCCTCAATCCACAATCATCAATCCTCAATCTTCAATACTCAATCCTCAATCCTCAATCCTCAATCCTCAATAGTCAATCTCCAATCCTTGATCCTCAATCCCCAATCCTCAATCCTTAATCCTCAATCTTCAATCCTCAATACTAAATCCTCGATCCTCAATCCTTAATCCTCAATCATCAATCCTCAATCCCCAATCCTCAATCCTCAATCCTCAATCATCAATATTCAATCCTCAATACTAAATATTCGATCCTCAATCCTCAATCCTCAATCATCAATCATCAATCCTCAATCTTTTACACACAATCCTCAATACCCAATCCTCAATCCTCAATCCTCAATCATCAATCCTCAATCTTCAATACTCAATCCTCAATCCTCAATCCTCAATCCTCAATACTCAACCATCAATCCTCAATTCTCAATACTCAATAGAATATCCTGAATTCTCAGTATTCAATACTTAAACCTCAATCCTCAACCCTCAGCCCTCATCCTCCATCATCATTCCTCAATCCTCAAACCTCAATCTTCAATCCTCAATACTCAATCTTCGATCCTCAATACTCAACCCTCAATCCTCAATCCTCAATACTCAGTCATGAATACTCAATCTTCAATACTCAGTCCTCAATCCTCAATCCTCCATCCTCAACCCTCAATCCTCAATCCTCAGTCCTCAATCCTCAATCCTCAATCCTCAATTCTCAATCCGCAATCCTCAGTCCTCAGTCCTCAAACCTCAGTCCTCAAACCTCAGCCACCATCCTCAATCGTCAACCCTCGTTCCTCAATCCTCAATCCTCAATCTTCAATCCTCCATACTCAATCTTCAATCCTTAATCCTCAATCATCAATCCTCAATCCTCAATCCTCAGTCATCAATCCTCAATCTTCAATACTCAATCCTCAATCATCAATCCTCAACCTTCAATACTCAATCCTCAATCGTCAATCCTCAATCCTCAATACTCAACCTTCAATCCTCAATCCTCAATCCTCAATCCTCAATCCTCAATCCTCAGACATCAATCCTCAATCTTCAATACTCAATCGTCAATCCTCAGTCCTCAATTCTCAATCCTCAATCCTAGTTCGTCAAACCTCAATCCTCAACCCTCAGTCCTCATCCTCAATTCTCAATTCTCAATCCTCAAGCCTCTGTCCTCAGTCCTCAAACCTCAACCCTCAACCATCAGCCCTCATCCTCAATCCTCAATCCTGAATTCTCAATCCTCAATCTTCAATCTCCAATACTCAGCCTTCAATCCCCAATACTCAATCCTCAATCCTCAATCCTCAATCCTCAATCCTCATTCTTTAATCCTCAATACCCAATCCTCAATCTTCAATCCTCAATCCCCAATACTCAATCCTTAATCCTCTATCTTCAATCCTCAATCCACAGTCCACAATCTTCAATCCTCAATGCTCAATCCTCAATCCTCTATCCTCAGTCATCAGTCCTCAATTCTCAATCCTCAAACCTCAATCCTCAACCGTCAGTCCTCGTCCTCACACCTCAATCCCGAATTCTCAGTCCTGAATCGTCAATCTTCAGCCCTCAGTCCTCAACAAACAATTGCCAATCCTCAGTCCTCATTAGAATATCCTCAATTCACAGTTTTCAGTACTCAATGCCCAATCTTCAATCTTCAAATCTCAGTCTACAAACATCAATTCGCATCACTCAACACTCAACACTCAGTCCTCAATCTTCAGTCCTCAATCCTCAATCTTCAATCTTCAATCCTCAATACTCAACCTTCAATCTTCAATCCTCAATACTCAACCCTCAGCCCTCTTCCTCAATCCTCAATCCTGAATCCTCAATCCTGAATCTTCAATCATCAATGCTCAGTCTTCAATCCTCAATCCTCAATCCTCAATCCTCAGTCCTCAATCCACAATCATCAATCCTCAATCTTCAATACTCAATCCACAATCCTCAATCCTCAATCCTCAATAGTCAATCTCCAATCCTTGATCCTCAATCCCCAATCCTCAATCCTTAATCCTAAATCTTCAACCCTCAATCCTCAATACTCAATCCTCAATACTCAATCCTCAATCCTCAATCCTCAATCCTCAATCTTCAATCCTCAATACTCAGTCTTCAATCCTCAATCCTCAATCCTCAATCCTCTGTCCTCAATCCACAATCATCAATCCTCAATCTTCAATACTCAATCCTCAATCCTCAATCCTCAATCCTCAATAGTCAATCTCCAATCCTTGATCCTCAATCCCCAATCCTCAATCCCTAATCCTCAATCTTCAATCCTCAATACTAAATCCTCGATCCTCAATCCTTAATCCTCAATCATCAATCCTCAATCTTCAACACACAATCCTCAATCCCCAATCCTCAATCCTCAATCCTCAATCATCAATCTTCAATCCTCAATACTAAATATTCGATCCTCAATCCTCAATCCTCAATCATCAATCATCAATCCTCAATCTTCAACACACAATCCTCAATACCCAATCCTCAATCCTCAATCCTCAATCATCAATCCTCAATCTTCAATACTCAATCCTCAATCCTCAATCCTCAATCCTCAATACTCAACCATCAATCCTCAATTCTCAATACTCAATAGAATATCCTGAATTCTCAGTATTCAATACTTAAACCTCAATCCTCAACCCTCAGCCCTCATCCTCCATCCTCATTCCTCAATCCTCAAACCTCAATCTTCAATCCTCAATACCCAATCTTCGATCCTCAATCCTCAACCCTCAATCCTCAATCCTCAATAGTCAGTCATGAATACTCAATCTTCAATACTCAGTCATCAATCCTCAATCCTCCATCCTCAACCCTCAATCCTCAATCCTCAATCTTCAATCATCAATACCCAATCTTCAATGCTCAATACTCAATCCTCAATCTCCAATCCTCAATCCTCAATATTCAATACACAACCCTCAAACATCAATCCTCAATACTCAATCGTCAGTCTTCAATCCTCAATACTCAATCTCCAATCCTCAATCCTCAATCCTCAATCCTCAATCCTCATTCTTCAATCCTCAATACCCAATCCTGAATCTTCAATCCTCAATCCCCAATCCTCAATCCTTAATCCTCATTCTTCAATCCTCAATCCCCAGTCCACAATCTTCAATCCTCAATGCTCAATCCTCAATCCTAAATCCTCAGTCATCAGTCCTCAATCCTCACTCCCCAAACCTGAATCCTCAACCGTCAGTCCTCGTCGTCAAACCTCAATCCCGAATCCTAAATCCTGTATCGTCAATCTTCAGCCCTCAGTCCTCAACAATCAATTGTCAATCCTCAGTCCTCATTAGAATATCCTCAATTCACTGTTCTCAGTACTCAATCCCCAATCTTCAATCTTCAAATCTCAGTCTACAAACATCAATTCGCATCACTCAAAACTCAACACTCAGTCCTCAATCTTCAGTCCTCAATCCTCAATCCTCAATCTTCAATCCTCAATACACAATCTTCAATCCTCAATCCTCAATTCTCAATCCTCAGTCCTCAATCCTCAATCGCCAATCCTCAATCCCCAATCCTCAATCTTCAATCCTCAGTCCTCAGTCCTCAATCGTCAATACTCAATGATCAATCCTCAATACTCAACCTTCAATCCTCAACCCTCAATACTCAAACCACAATCCTCAATTCTCAATCCTCAATCCTCAGTCCTCAGTTCTCAAACCTCAATCCTCAATCCTCAATACTCAACCTTCAATCCTCCATACTCAATCTTCAATCCGCAATCCTCAATCATCAACCCTCAATCCTCAATCCTCAGTCATCAATCCTCAATCTTCAATACTCAATCCTCAATTCTCAATCCTCAATCCTCAATCCTCAGTCCTCAATCCACAATCATCAATCCTCAATCTTCAATACTCAATCCTCAATCCTCAATCCTCAATCTTCAGTCATCAGTCCTCAATCCTCAATCCTCAAACCTGAATCCTCAACCGTCAGTCCTCGTCCTCAAACCTTAATCCCGAATCCTCAATCCTGAATCGTCAATCTTCAGACCTCAGTCCTCAACAATCAATTGTCAATCCACAGTCCTCATTAGAGTATCCTCAATTCACAGTTTTCAGTACTCAATCCCCAATCTTCAATCTTCAATCCTCAATACTCAATCTCCAATCATCACTCCTCAATTCCCAATCATCAGTCCTCAATCCTCAATGTTCAATCCTCAATAATCAATCATCAATACTCAGTCTTCAATCCTCAATCCTCAATCCGCAATCCTCAGTCCGCAATCCTCAATCATCAATCCTCAACCTTCAATACTCAATCCTCAATCCTCAATCCTCAATCCTCAATACTCAACCTTCAACCCTCCATACTCAATCTTCAATCCTCAATCCTCTATCATCAATCCTCAATCCTCAATCCTCAGTCATCAATCCTCAATCTTCAATACTCAATCCTCAATCCTCAATCCTCAATCCTCAATCCTCTGTCCTCAATCCACAATCATCAATCCTCAATCTTCAATACTCAATCCTCAACCCTCAATCCTCAATCCTCAATAGTCAATCTCCAATCCTTGATCCTCAATCCCCAATCCTCAATCCCTAATCCTCAATCTTCAATCCTCAATACTAAATCCTCGATCCTCAATCCTTAATCCTCAATCATCAATCCTCAATCTTCAACACACAATCCTCAATCCCCAATCCTCAATCCTCAATCCTCAATCATCAATCTTCAATCCTCAATACTAAATATTCGATCCTCAATCCTCAATCCTCAATCATCAATCATCAATCCTCAATCTTCAACACACAATCCTCAATACCCAATCCTCAATCCTCAATCCTCAATCATCAATCCTCAATCTTCAATACTCAATCCTCAATCCTCAATCCTCAATCCTCAATACTCAACCATCAATCCTCAATTCTCAATACTCAATAGAATATCCTGAATTCTCAGTATTCAATACTTAAACCTCAATCCTCAACCCTCAGCCCTCATCCTCCATCCTCATTCCTCAATCCTCAAACCTCAATCTTCAATCCTCAATACCCAATCTTCGATCCTCAATCCTCAACCCTCAATCCTCAATCCTCAATAGTCAGTCATGAATACTCAATCTTCAATACTCAGTCATCAATCCTCAATCCTCCATCCTCAACCCTCAATCCTCAATCCTCAATCTTCAATCATCAATACCCAATCTTCAATGCTCAATACTCAATCCTCAATCTCCAATCCTCAATCCTCAATATTCAATACACAACCCTCAAACATCAATCCTCAATACTCAATCGTCAGTCTTCAATCCTCAATACTCAATCTCCAATCCTCAATCCTCAATCCTCAATCCTCAATCCTCATTCTTCAATCCTCAATACCCAATCCTGAATCTTCAATCCTCAATCCCCAATCCTCAATCCTTAATCCTCATTCTTCAATCCTCAATCCCCAGTCCACAATCTTCAATCCTCAATGCTCAATCCTCAATCCTAAATCCTCAGTCATCAGTCCTCAATCCTCACTCCCCAAACCTGAATCCTCAACCGTCAGTCCTCGTCGTCAAACCTCAATCCCGAATCCTAAATCCTGTATCGTCAATCTTCAGCCCTCAGTCCTCAACAATCAATTGTCAATCCTCAGTCCTCATTAGAATATCCTCAATTCACTGTTCTCAGTACTCAATCCCCAATCTTCAATCTTCAAATCTCAGTCTACAAACATCAATTCGCATCACTCAAAACTCAACACTCAGTCCTCAATCTTCAGTCCTCAATCCTCAATCCTCAATCTTCAATCCTCAATACACAATCTTCAATCCTCAATCCTCAATTCTCAATCCTCAGTCCTCAATCCTCAATCGCCAATCCTCAATCCCCAATCCTCAATCTTCAATCCTCAGTCCTCAGTCCTCAATCGTCAATACTCAATGATCAATCCTCAATACTCAACCTTCAATCCTCAACCCTCAATACTCAAACCACAATCCTCAATTCTCAATCCTCAATCCTCAGTCCTCAGTTCTCAAACCTCAATCCTCAATCCTCAATACTCAACCTTCAATCCTCCATACTCAATCTTCAATCCGCAATCCTCAATCATCAACCCTCAATCCTCAATCCTCAGTCATCAATCCTCAATCTTCAATACTCAATCCTCAATTCTCAATCCTCAATCCTCAATCCTCAGTCCTCAATCCACAATCATCAATCCTCAATCTTCAATACTCAATCCTCAATCCTCAATCCTCAATCTTCAGTCATCAGTCCTCAATCCTCAATCCTCAAACCTGAATCCTCAACCGTCAGTCCTCGTCCTCAAACCTTAATCCCGAATCCTCAATCCTGAATCGTCAATCTTCAGACCTCAGTCCTCAACAATCAATTGTCAATCCACAGTCCTCATTAGAGTATCCTCAATTCACAGTTTTCAGTACTCAATCCCCAATCTTCAATCTTCAATCCTCAATACTCAATCTCCAATCATCACTCCTCAATTCCCAATCATCAGTCCTCAATCCTCAATGTTCAATCCTCAATAATCAATCATCAATACTCAGTCTTCAATCCTCAATCCTCAATCCGCAATCCTCAGTCCGCAATCCTCAATCATCAATCCTCAACCTTCAATACTCAATCCTCAATCCTCAATCCTCAATCCTCAATACTCAACCTTCAACCCTCCATACTCAATCTTCAATCCTCAATCCTCTATCATCAATCCTCAATCCTCAATCCTCAGTCATCAATCCTCAATCTTCAATACTCAATCCTCAATCCTCAATCCTCAATCCTCAATCCTCAGTCCTCAATCCACAATCATCAATCCTGAACCTTCAATACTCAATCCTCATTCCTCAATCCTCAATCCTCAATCCTCAATCCTCAATCCTCAATTCTCAATCCGCAATCCTCAGTCCTCAGTCCTCAAACCTCAGTCCTCAAACCTCAGCCACCATCCTCAATCGTCAACCCTCGTTCCTCAATCCTCAATCCTCAATCTTCAATCCTCCATACTCAATCTTCAATCCTCAATCCTCAATCATCAATCATCAATCCTCAATCCTCAATCCTCAGTCATCAATCCTCAATCTTCAATACTCAATCCTCAATCATCAATCCTCAACCTTCAATACTCAATCCTCAATCGTCAATCCTCAATCCTCAATACTCAATCTTCAATCCTCAATCCTCAATCCTCAATCCTCAATCCTCAATCCTCAGACATCAATCCTCAATCTTCAATACTCAATCGTCAATCCTCAGTCCTCAATTCTCAATCCTCAATCCTCGTTCGTCAAACCTCAATCCTCAACCCTCAGTCCTCATCCTCAATTCTCAATTCTCAATCCTCAAACCTCAATCTTCAATCCTCAATACTCAATCCTCAATCCTCAATACTCAACCATCAATCCTCAATTCTCAATACTCAATAGAATATCCTGAATTCTCAGTATTCAATACTCAAACCTCAACGCTCAACCCTCAGCCCTCATCCTCCAACCTCAATCCTCAATCATCAACCTTCAATCCTCAATACGCAATCTTCAATCCTCAATACTCAATCCACAATAGTCAATTCTCATTCTTCAATCCTCAATACACAATCCTCAATCCTCAATCTCCAATCCTCCATCCTCAATTCTCAATCCTCTATCCTCTGTGCTCAGTCCTCAAACATCAACCCTCAACCATCAGCCCTCATCCTCAATCCTCAATCCTGAATTCTCAATCCTCAATCTTCAATCTCCAATACTCAGCCTTCAATCCCCAATACTCGGTCTTCAATCCACAATCCTCTATCCTCAATCCTCAGTCCTCAATCCTCAATCATCAATCCTCAATCTTCAATACTCAATCCTCAATCCTCAATCCTCAACCGTCAGCCCTCATCCTCAATCCTCAATCCTGAATCCTCAAACCTCAATCTTCAATCCTCAATACTCAGTCTTCAATCCTCAATCCTCAATCCTCAGTCCTCAATCCTCAATCCTCAATGCTCAATCCTCAATCCTCAATCCTCAGTCCTCAATCCACAATCATCAATCCTCAATCTTCAATACTCAATCCTCAATCCTCAATCGTCAGTCCTCAATCTTCAATCCTCAATCTTCAATCCTCAATACTCAATCTTCAATCTTCAATCCTCAATCTTCAATCCTCAGTCCTCAGTCCTCAATCGTCAATACTCAATGATCAATAATCAATACTCAACCTTCAATCCTCAACCCTCAATACTCAAACCACAATCCTCAATCCTCAGTCATCAACATTCAATCCTGAATACTCAATCTTCAATCCTCAATTCCCAATCCTCAATCGTCAATCCTCAATCCCCAATCCTCAGTCATCAATCCTCAGTCTTCAATACTCAATCCTCACTCCTCAATCCTCAATCCTCAATCCTCAAACCTCAATCCTCATTCCTCAAACCTCAATCCTCGACCCTCAGTTCTCATCCTCAATTCTCAATTCTCAATACTCAATCATCAATCCTCAATCTTCAATCCTCAATAATCAATCTCCTATGATAGATCCTCAATCCCCAATAGTCTATCCTTAATCCTCAACATTCAATCCTCCATCCCCAGTCCACAATCTTCAATCCCCAAAGCTCAATAATCAATCCTCAATCCTCAGTCCTCAATCGTCAATCATCAGTCCACAATCTTCAATACCCAATCCTCAATCCTCAATCCTCAATCCTCAACCGTCAATCCTCAATCATCAATCCCGAATCTTCAATACTCAATCCTCAATCCCCAATCCTCAATCGTCAATCGTCAATCCTCATTCTTCAATCCTCAATACCCAATCCTAAATCCTCAATCCTCAATCCTCAATTCTCAATCCTCAATCCTCAGTCCTCAGTCCTCAAACCTCAATCCTCAATCCTCAATACTCAACCTTCAATCCTCCATACTCAATCTTCAATCCGCAATCGTCAATCATCAATCCTCAATCCTCAATCCTCAGTCATCAATCCTCAATCTTCAATACTCAATCCTCAATTCTCAATCCTCAATCCTCAATCCTCAGTCCTCAATCCACAATCATCAATCCTCAATCTTCAATACTCAATCCTCAATCCTCAATCCTCAATCTTCAGTCATCAGTCCTCAATCCTCAATCCTCAAACCTGAATCCTCAACCGTCAGTCCTCGTCCTCAAACCTCAATCCCGAATCCTCAATCCTGAATCGTCAATCTTCAGCCCTCAGTCCTCAACAATCAATTGTCAATCCTCAGTCCTCATGAGAGTATCCTCAATTCACAGTTTTCAGTACTCAATCCCCAATCTTCAATCTTCAATCCTCAATACTCAATCTTCAATCATCACTCCTCAATTCTCAATCATCAGTCCTCAATCCTCAACCTTCAACCCTCAATAATCAATCATCAATCCTCAATCCCCAATCCTCAGTCATCAATCCTCAATCCTCAATCTTCAATCATCAATCCTCAATCTTCAACACACAATCCTCAATACCCAATCCTCAATCCTCAATCCTCAATCATCAATCCTCAATCTTCAATACTCAATCCTCAATCTTCAATACTCAATCCTCAATCCTCAATCCTCAATCCTCAATACTCAACCATCAATCCTCAATTCTCAATACTCAATAGAATATCCTGAATTCTCAGTATTCAATACTTAAACCTCAATCCTCAACCCTCAGCCCTCATCCTCCATCCTCATTTCTCAATCCTCAAACCTCAATCTTCAATCCTCAATACTTAATCTTCGATCCTCAATCCTCAACCCTCAATCCTCAATCCTCAATACTCAGTCATGAATACTCAACCTTCAATACTCAGTCCTCAATCCTCCATCCTCCATCCTCAACCCTCAATCCTCAATCCTCAATCTTCAATCATCAATACCCAATCTTCAATGCTCAATCCTCAATCCTCAATCTTCAATCCTCAATCCTCAATATTCAATACACAACCCTCAAACATCAATCCTCAATACTCAATCGTCAGCCTTCAATCCTCAATACTCAATCTCCAATCCTCAATCCTCAATCCTCGATCCTCAATCCTCATTCTTCAATCCTCAATACCCAATCCTGAATCTTCAATCCTCAATCCCCAATCCTCAATCCTTAATCCTCATTATTCAATCCTCAATCCCCAGTCCACAATCTTCAATCCTCAATGCTCAATCCTCAATCCTAAATCCTCAGACATCAGTCCTCAATCCTCACCCCCAAACCTGAATCCTCAACCGTCAGTCCTCGTCTTCAAACCTCAATCCCGAATCCTAAATCCTGTATCGTCAATCTTCAGCCCTCAGTCCTCAACAATCAATTGTCAATCCTCAGTCCTCATTAGAATATCCTCAATTCACAGTTTTCAGTACTCAATCCCCAATCTTCAATCATCAAATCTCAGTCTACAAACATCAATTCGCATCACTCAAAACTCAACACTCAGTCCTCAATCTTCAGTCCTCAATCCTCAATCCTCAATCTTCAATCCTCAATACTCAATCTTCAATCCTCAATCCTCAATTCTCAATCCTCAGTCCTCAATCCTCAATCGCCAATCCTCAATCCCCAATCCTCAATCTTCAATCCTCAGTCCTCAGTCCTCAATCGTCAATACTCAATGATCAATCCTCAATACTCAACCTTCAATCCTCAACCCTCAATACTCAAACCACAATCCTCAATCCTCAGTCATCAACATTCAATCCTCAATACTCAATCTTCAATCCTCAATTCCCAATCCTCAATCGTCAATCCTCAATCCTCAATCCTCAGTCATCAATCCTCAATCTTCAATCCTCATACCTCAAACCTCAATCCTCGACCCTCAGTTCTCATCCTCAATTCTCAATTCTCAATCCTCAATCCTCAATCCTCAATCTTCAATCCTCAATAATCAATCTCCTATCATAGATCCTCAATCCCCAATACTCTATCCTTAATCCTCAACATTCAATCCTCTATTCCCAGTCCACAATCTTCAATCCCCAAAGCTCAATAGTCAATCCTCAATCCTCAGTCCTCAATCGTCAATCATCAGTCCACAATCTTCAATACTCAATCCTCGATCCTCAATACTCAATCCTCAACCGTCAATCCTCAATCATCAATCCTGAATCTTCAATACTCAATCCTCAATCCCCAATCCTCAATCGTCAATCGTCAATCCTCATTCTTCAATCCTCAATACCCAATCCTAAATCCTCAATCCTCAATCCTCAATTCTCAATCCTCAATCCTCAGTCCTCAGTCCTCAAACCTCAATCCTCAATCATCAATACTCAACCTTCAATACTCCATACTCAATATTCAATCCGCAATCCTCAATCATCAATCCTCAATCCTCAATCCTCAGTCATCAATCCTCAATCTTCAATACTCAATCTTCAATACTCAATCCTCAATCCTCAATCCTCAATCTTCAGTCATCAGTCCTCAATCCTCAATCCTCAAACCTGAATCCACAACCGTCAGTCCTCGTCCTCAAACCTCAATCCCGAATCCTCAATCCTGAATCGTCAATCTTCAGCCCTCAGTCCTCAACAATCAATTGTCAATCCTCAGTCCTCATTAGAGTATCCTCAATTCACAGTTTTCAGTACTCAATCCCCAATCTTCAATCTTCAATCCTCAATACTCAATCTACAATCATCACTCCTCAATTCTCAATCATCAGTCCTCAATCCTCAATGTTCAATCCTCAATAATCAGTCATCAATACTCAGTCTTCAATCCTCAATCCTCAATCCGCAATCCTCAGTCCGCAATCCTCAATCATCAATCCTCAACCTTCAATACTCAATCCTCAATCCTCAATCCTCAATCCTCAATACTCAACCTTCAACCCTCCATACTCAATCTTCAATCCTCAATCCTCTATCATCAATCCTCAATCCTCAATCCTCAGTCATCAATCCTCAATCTTCAGTACTCAATCCTCAATCCTCAATCCTCAATCCTCAATCCTCAGTCCTCAATCCTCAATCATCAACCTTCAATCCTCAATACTCAATCTTCAATCCTCAATACTCAATCTTCAATCCTCAATACACAATCCTCAATCCTCAATCCCCAATCCTCCATCCTCAATTCTCAATACTCAATCCTCTGTGCTCAGTCCTCAAACATCAACCCTCAACCATCAGCCCTCATCCTCAATCCTCAATCCTGAATTCTCAATCCTCAATCTTCAATCTCCAATACTCAGACTTCAATCCCCAATACTCGGTCTTCAATCCACAATCCTCTATCCTCAATCCTCAGTCCTCAATCCTCAATCATCAATCCTCAATCTTCAATACTCAATCCTCAATCCTCAATCCTCAACCGTCAGCCCTCATCCTCAATCCTCAATCCTGAATCCTCAAACCTCAATCTTCAATCCTCAATACTCAGTCTTCAATCCTCAATCCTCAATCCTCAGTCCTCAATCCTCAATCCTCAATGCTCAATCCTCAATCCTCAAACCTCAGTCCTCAATCCACAATCATCAACCCTCAATCTTCAATACTCAATCCTCAATCCTCAGTCGTCAGTCCTCAATCTTCAATCCTCAATCTTCAATCCTCAATACTCAATCTTCAATCTTCAATCCTCAACCCTCAACCCTCAGCCCTCATCCTCAATCCTCAATCCTGAATCCTCAATCCTCAATCTTCAATCCTCAATACTCAGTCTTCAATCCTCAATCCTCAATCCTCAATCCACAGTCCTCAATCCACAATCATCAATCCTCAATCTTCAATACTCAATCCTCAAGCCTCAATCCTCAATCCTCAATAGTCAATCTCCAATCCTTGATCCTCAATCCCCAATCCTCAATCCTTAATCCTCAATCTTCAATCCTCAATCCTCAATACTCAATCCTCAATACTCAATAGAATATCCTAAATTCTCAGGATTCAATACTCAAACCTCAATCCTCAACCCTCAGCCCTCATCCTCCATCCTCAATCCTCAATCCTCAATCCTCAACCCTCAATATTCAACACACAACCCTCAGCCATCAATTCTCAATACTCAACCATCAATCCTCAATTCTCAATACTCAATCCTCAATCGCCAATCCTCAATCACCAATCCTCAATCTTCAATCCTCAATCCTCAATCCTCAATCCTCAATCCTCAATCCTCAATCTTGAATCCTCAATATCCAATCTTCAATCCTCAATCCTCAATCCTCAATCCTCAATCCTCAATTTTCAATCCTCAATCCTCAATCCTCAGACCTCAGTCATCAATGTTCAACACTCAGACCTCGTCCTCAATACACAACCCTCAATCCTCAATCCTCAATCTTCAATCATCAATATTCAATCTTCAATCCTCAATGCTCAATCCTCAATCCTCAATCCTCAATCCTCAATCGTCAATCCTCAATCCTCAATCCTCAATCCTCAATCCTCAATCTTCAATCCTCAATACTCAATCTTCAATCCTCAATCCTCAATCGTCATTCCTCAATCCTCAATCTTCAATCCTCAATACTCAATTTTCAATCCTCAATCCTCAATCTTCAATCCTCAATTCTCAATCCTCAATCCTCTGTCCTCAGTCCTCAAACCTCAATCCTCAACCCTCAGCCCTCATCCTCCATCTTCAATTCTTAATCATCAATCCTCAATCTTCAATCCTCAATATTCAATCTTCAACCCTCAACCCTCAATCCTCAATCCTCAATCCTCAATCCTCAGTGATCAATACTCAATCTTTAATACACAATCCTCAATCCTCAATCCTCAATCCTCAATCCTCAATCCTCAATCCTCAATCCTCATTTCTCAAACCTCAATCCTCAACCCTCAGTACTCATCCTCAATTCTCAATTCTCAATCCTCAATCATCAATCCTCAATCTTCAATCCTCAATAATCAATCTCCAATCCTAGATCCTCAATCCTCAATCATCAATCCTCAACCTCCAATCCTCAATAATCAATCTCCAATCCTAGATCCTCAACCCTCAATCCTCAATCCTCAATCCTCAATCCTCATTCTTCGATCCTCAATACCCAATCCTCAATCTTCAATCCTCTATCAACAATCCTTAATTCTCAATCCTCAATCCTCAGTCCTCAGCCGTCAAACCTCAATCCCCGACCCTCAGCTCTCATCCTCAATCCTCAATACTCAATGCTCAACCGTCAATCCTCAATCCCCAATCCTCAACCTTCAGACCTCAATCCTCAATCCTCAATCCTCAATCGTCAATCCTCAATCTTCAATCTTCAATACACAATCTTCAATCATCAATCCTCAATCCTCAATCCTCAATCCTCAATATTCAATCCTCAATACTCAATCTTCAATCCTCAATCCTCAATCCTCAATCCTCAATCCTCAATTTACAATCCTCAATCCTCAATCCTCAGACCTCAGTCATCAATATTCAACCCTCAGTACTCGTCCTCAATCCACAACCCTCAATCCTCAATCCTCAATCTTCAATCATCAATATTCAATCTTCAATCCTCAATGCTCAGTCCTCAATCATCAATCCTCAATCCTCAATCTTCAATCCTCAATCCACAATCCTCAATCCTCAATCCTCAATCTTCAATCCACAATACTCAATCTTCAATCCTCAATCCTCAATCCTCAATCCTCAATCCTCAATCTTCAATCCTCAATACTCAATTTTCAATCCTCAATCCTCAATCCTCAATCCTCAATCCTCATTCTACAATACTCAATACCCAATCCTCAATCTTCAATCTTCAATCCTCAATTCGCAATCCTCAATCCTCAATCCTCAGACCTCAAGTAACAATACTCAACCCTCAGTCCTCGTCCTCAATCCACAACCCTCAATCCTCAATCGTTAATCTTCATTCATCAATATTCAACCTTCAATCCTCAATCCTCAATCCTCAATGTTCAGTCCTCAATACCCAATCCTCAATCTTCAATCCTCAATCCTCAATCCTCAATACTCAAACCTCAATCGTCAATCTTCAATACTCAATACTCAATCTTCAATCCTCAGTCCTCAATCCTCAGTCCTCAGTCCTCAAACCTCAATCCTCAACCCTCAGACATCATCCTCAATCCTCAATCCTCAATCCTCATTCCTCAATCCTCAATCCTCAATCTTCAATCCTCAATACTCAATCTTCAACCCTCAATCCTCAATCCTCAACCTTCAATCGTCAATACTGAATCTTCAATCCTCAATCCTCAATCCTCAATCCTCAGCCCTCAGTCCTCAAATCTCAATGCTCAATACTCAATACCCAATCCTCAATCCTCAATCCTCAATCATCAATCCTCAATCATCAGTACTCAATCCTCGACACTCAATCCTCAATCCTCAATCCTCAATCATCAATCCTCAATACTCAACCTTCAATCCTCAATCCTCAGTCCTCAAACCTCAATCCTCAATCCTCAGTGATCAATACTCAATCTTCAATACTCAATCCTCAATCCTCAATCCTCAATCCTCAATCCTCAATCTTCAATCCTCATTTCTCAAACCTCAACCCTCAACCCTCAGTCCTCATCCTCCACACTCAATTTTCAATCCTCAATCCTCAATCCTCAATCTTCAATCCTCAATAATCAATCTCCAATCCTAGATACTCAATCCTCAATCCTCAATCCCCAATCTTCAATCCTCAATAATCAATCTCCAATCCTAGATACTCAATCCTCAATCCTCAATCCCCAATCTTCAATCCTCAATAATCAATCTCCAATCCTAGATAATCAATCCTCAATCCTCAATCCCCAATCTTCAATCCTCAATAATCAATCTCCAATTCTCGATCCTCAACCCTCAATCCTCAATCCTCTATCTTCAATCCTCGATACTCAATCTTCAATCCTCAATCCTCAATCCTCAATCCTCAATCCTCAATTTTCAATCCTCAATCCTCAATCCTCAGACCTCAATCATCAATATTCAACCGTCAGTCCTCGTCCTCAATCCCCAACCCTCAATCCTCAATCCTCAATCTTCAATCTCCAATCCTAGATCCTCAATCCTCAATCCTCAATCCCCAATCTTCAATCCTCAAGAATCAATCTCCAATCCTATATCCTCAATCCTCAATCCTCAATCCCCAATCTTCAATCCTCAATAATCAATCTCCAATCCTAGATCCTCAACCCTCAATCCTCAATGCTCAATCCTCAATCCTCAATCCTCTATCCTCAATCTTCAATCCTCAATCCTCAATCTTCAATCCTCAATCCTCAGTCCTCAAACCTCAATTCTGAATCCTCAATACTCAACCTTCAATCCTCAATCCTCAGTCCTCAGTACTCAACCATCAATCCTCAATTCTCAATACTCAATAGAATATCCTGAATTCTCAGGATTCAATACTCAAACCTCAATCCTCAACCCTCAGCCCTCATCCTCCATCCTCAATCCTCAATCCTCAACCCTCAATATTCAACACACAACCCTCAGACATGAATCCTCAATACTCAACGATCAATCCTCAATTCTCAATACTCAATAGAATATCCTGAATTCTCATGGTTCAATACTCAATCCACAATATTCAATAATCAAATCTCAATCCTCAATCTTCAATCCTCAATACTCAATTTCAAACCTCAATCCTCAATTCTCAATCCTCAGTACTCAATCCTCAATCGTCAATCCTCAATCCCCAATCCTCAATCTTCAATCCTCAATCCTCAATCCTCAATCCTCAATCCTCAATCCTCAATCTTCAATCTTCAATACACAATCTTCAATCATCAATCCCCAATCCTCAATCCTCAATCCTTAATCTTCAATCCTCAATACTCAACCTTCAATCCTCAATCCTCAATCCTCAATCCTCAATCCTCAATTTTCAATCCTCAATCCTCAATCCTCAGACCTCAATCATCAATATTCAACCCTCAGCACTCGTCCTCAATCCACAACCCTCAATCCTCAATCCTCAATCTTCAATCATCAATATTCAATCTTCAATCCTCAATGGTCAATCCTCAATCCTCAATCCTCAATCCTCAATCTTCAATCCTCAATTCTCAATCCTCAATCCTCAACCCTCAATCATCAATCCTCAATTCTCAATCCTCAATCCTCAATCCTCAATCCTCATTTCTCAAACCTCAATTCTCAACCCTCAGTGCTCATCCTCAATTCTCAATCCTCAATCCTCAATCCTCAATCCTCAATTCTCAATACTCAATCTTCGATCCTCAATCCTCAATCCTCAATCCTCATTTCTCAAACCTCAATCCTCAACCCTCAGAGCTCATCCTCAATTCTCAATTCTAAATCCTCAATCATCAATCCTCAATCTTCAATACTCAATAATCAATCTCCAATCCTAAATCCTCAACCCTCAATCCTCAATCCTCAATCCTCAATCCTCATTCTTCAATCCTCAATACCCAATCCTCAACCTTCAATCCTCTATCAACAATCCTTAATTCTCAATCCTCAATCCTCAGTCCTCAGCAGTCAAACCTCAATCCCCGTCCATCAGCCCCCATCCTCAATCCTCAATCCTCAGTCCTCAATCCTCAATCCTCAATCTTCAATCCTCAATACTCAATCTTCAATCCTCAATCATCAGTCCTCAAACCTCAATTCTGAATCCTCAATACTCAACCTTCAATCTTCAATCCTCAGTTCTCAGTACTCAACCATCAATCCTCAATTCTCAATACTCAATAGAATATCCTGAATTCTCAGGATTCAATACTCAAACCTCAATCGTCAACCCTCAGCCCTCATCCTCCATCCACAATCCTCAATCCTCAATCCTCAATCTTCAATCCTCAGTCCTCAATATTCAATCCCCAATCCTCAATCCTCAATCCTCAATCCTCAATCCTCAGGCATCAATACTCAACCTTGAATAATCAATCCTCAATCCTCAATCCTCAATCCTCAACCCTCAACCCTCAATCCCCATTCTTCAAACCTCAATGCTCAACCCTCAGTCCTCATCCTCAATTCTCAATCCTGAATCCTCAATCCTCAACCCTCAATCTTCAATCCTCAATAATCAATCTCCAATCCTAGATCCTCAATCCACAATCTTCAATCCTTAATTCTCAATCATCAATCCTCAATCCCCAGTCTTGAATCTTCCATCCTCAATGCTTAATCCTCAATCCTCAATCCTCAGTCCTCAATCCTCAATCCTCAAACCACAAACCTCAATCCTCTACCGTCAGTCCTCGTCCTCAATACTCAAACCTCAATCCTCAATCCTCAGTATTCAATCATCAATACTCAATCTTCAATCCTCAATCCTCAATCTTCAATCCTCAATCCTCAGTCCTCAAACCTCAATCCTGAATCTTCAATACTCAACCTTCAAGCCTCAATCCTCAGTCCTCAATCCTCAATCCTCAATCTTCAATCCTCAATATCCAATCTTCAATCCTCAATCCTCAATCCTCAATCCTCAATCCTCAATTTTCAATCCTCAATCCTCAATCCTCAGACCTCAATCATCAATATTCAACCCTCAGTCCTCGTCCTCAATCCACAACACTCAATCCTCAATCCTCAATCTTCAATCATCAATATTCAATCTTCAATCCTCAATGCTCAATCCTCAATCCTCAACACTCAGCCCTCATCCTCCATCCTCAATCCTTAATCATCAATCCTCAATATTCAATCCTCAATATTCAATCATCAACCCTCAATCATCAACCCTCAATACTCAATCCCCAATCCTCAATCTTCAATCCTCAATACTCAATCTTCAATCCTCAATCCTCAGTCCTCAAACCTCAATTCTGAATCCTCAATACTCAACCTTCAATCCTCAATCCTCGGTCCTCAGTACTCAACCATCAATCCTCAATTCTCAATACTCAATAGAATATCCTGAATTCTCAGGATTCAATACTCAAACCTCAATCCTCAACCCTCAGCCCTCATCCTCCGTCCTCAATCCTCAATCCTCAACCCTCAATATTCAACACACAACCCTCAGCCATGAATCCTCAATACTCAACGAACAATCCTCAATTCTCAATACTCAATAGAATATCCTGAATTCTCATGGTTCAATACTCAATCCACAATATTCAATAATCAAATCTCAATCCTCAATCTTCAATCCTCAATACTCAATTTCAAACCTCAATCCTCAATTCTCAATCCTCAATACTCAATGCTCAATCGTCAATCCTCAATCCCCAATCCTCAACCTTCAGACCTCAATCCTCAATCCTCAATCCTCAATCGTCAATCCTCAATCTTCAATCTTCAATACACAATCTTCAATCATCAATCCTCAATCCTCAATCCTCAATCCTCAATATTCAGTCCTCAATACTCAATCTTCAATCCTCAATCCTCAATCCTCAATCCTCAATCCTCAATTTACAATCCTCAATCCTCAATCCTCAGACCTCAGTCATCAATATTCAACCATCAGTACTCGTCCTCAATCCACAACCCTCAATCCTCAATCCTCAATCTTCAATCATCAATATTCAATCTTCAATCCTCAATGCTCAATCCTCAATCATCAATCCGCAATCCTCAATCTTCAATCCTCAATCCTCAATCCTCAATCCTCAATCCTCAATCTTCAATCCACAATACTCAATCTTCAATCCTCAATCCTCAATCCTCAATACTCAATCCTCAATCTTCAATCCTCAATACTCAATTTTCAATCCTCAATCCTCAATCCTCAATGCTCAATCCTCATTCTACAATACTCAATACCCAATCCTCAATCTTCAATCTTCAATCCTCAATTCGCAATCCTCAATCCTCAATCCTCAGACCTCAAGTAACAATACTCAACCCTCAGTCCTCGTCCTCAATCCACAACCCTCAATCCTCAATCGTTAATCTTCATTCATCAATATTCAACCTTCAATCCTCAATCCTCAATCCTCAATGTTCTGTCCTCAATACCCAATCCTCAATCTTCAATCCTCAATCCTCAATCCTCAATCCTCAATACTCAAACCTCAATCGTCAATCTTCAATACTCAATACTCAATCTTCAATCCTCAGTCCTCAATCCTCAGTCCTCAGTCCTCAGTCCTCAAACCTCAATCCTCAACCCTCAGACATCATCCTCAATCCTCAATCCTCAATCCTCATTCCTCAATCCTCAATCCTCAATCTTCAATCCTCAATAATCAATCTCCAATTCCCGATCCTCAACCCTCAATCCTCAATCCTCAATCCTCAATCCTCATTCTTCAATCCTCAATACCCAATCCTCAATCTTCAGTCCTCTATCAACAATCCTTAATTCTCAATCCTCAATCCTCAATCCTCAGCCCTCAGTCCTCAAATCTCAATGCTCAATCCTCAATACCCAATCCTCAATCCTCAATCCTCAATCATCAATCCTCAATCATCAATACTCAATCCTCGACCCTCAATCCTCAATCCTCAATCCTCAATCCTCAATCATCAATCCTCAATACTCAACATTCAATCCTCAATCCTCAGTCCTCAAACCTCAATCCTCAATCCTCAGTGATCAATACTCAATCTTCAATACTCAATCCTCAATCCTCAATCCTCAAACCTCAATCCTCAATCCTCAGTATTCAATCATCAATACTCAATCTTCAATCCTCAATCCTCAATCTTCAATCCTCAATCCTCAGTCCTCAAACCTCAATCCTGAATCTTCAATACTCAACCTTCAAGCCTCAATCCTCAGTCCTCAATCCTCAATCCTCAATATCCAATCTTCAATCCTCAATCCTCAATCCTCAATACTCAATCCTCAATTTTCAATCCTCAATCCTCAATCCTCAGACCTCAATCATCAATATTCAACCCTCAGTCCTCGTCCTCAATCCACAACACTCAATCCTCAATCCTCAATCTTCAATCATCAATATTGAATCTTCAATCCTCAATGCTCAATCCTCAATCCTCAGTGATCAATACTCAATCTTTAATACACATTCCTCAATCCTCAATCCTCAATCCTCAATCCTCAATCCTCAATCCTCATTTCTCAAACCTCAATCCTCAACCCTCAGTCCTCATCCTCAATTCTCAATTCTCAATCCTCAATCATCGATCCTCAATCATCAATCCTCAATAATCAATCTCCAATTCAAGGTCCTCAATCCTCAATCCTCAATCCTCAATCTTCAATCCTCAATAATCAATCTCCAATCCTAGATCCTCAATCCTCAATCCTCAATCCTCAATCCTCAATACTCATTCTTCAATCCTCAATACCCAATCCTCAATCTTCAATCCTCAATCATCAATCCTCAATTCTCAATCCTCAGTCCTCAATCCTCAGTCGTCAAACCTCAATCCCTGACCCTCTGCCCGCATCCACAACCATCAGTCTTCAATCCACAGTCCTCAGTCCCCAAACCTCAATCCTCAACCCTCAATATTCAACACACAACCCTCAGCCATGAATCCTCAATACTCAACGATCAATCCTCAATTCTCAATACTCAATAGAATATCCTGAATTCTCATGGTTCAATACTCAATCCACAATATTCAATAATCAAATCTCAATCCTCAATCTTCAATCCTCAATACTCAATTTCAATCCTCAATCCTCAATTCTCAATCCTCAATACTCAATCCTCAATCGTCAATCCTCAATCCCCAACCCTCAATCTTCAATCCTCAATCCTCAATCCTCAATCCTCAATCCTCAATCCTCAATCTTCAATCTTCAATACACAATCTTCAATCATCAACCCTCAATCCTCAATCCTCAATCCTCTATCTTCAATCCTCGATACTCAATCTTCAATCCTCAATCCTCAATCCTCAATCCTCAATCCTCAATTTTCAATCCTCAATCCTCAATCCTCAGACCTCAATCATCAATATTCAACCCTCAGTACTCGTCCTCAATCCACAACACTCAATCCTCAATCCTCAATCTTCAATCATCAATACTCAATCTTCAATCCTCAATGCTCAATCCTCAATCCTCAATCCTCAATCCTCAATCTTCAATCCTCAATCCTCAATCCTCAATCCTCAATCCTCAATCTTCAATCCTCAATACTCAATCTTCAATCCTCAATCCTCAATCCTCAATCCTCAATCTTCAATCCTCAATAATCAATCTCCAATCCTCAATCCTCAGTCCTCAGTACTCAACCATCAATCCTCAATTCTCAATACTCAATAGAATATCCTGAATTCTCAGGATTCAATACTCAAACCTCAATCCTCAACCCTCAGCCCTCATCCTCCATCCTCAATCCTTAATCATCAATCCTCAATCTTCAATCCTCAATATTCAACCATCAACACTCAATCATCAACCCTCAATCCTCAATCCCCAATCCTCAATCTTCAATCCTCAATACTCAATCTTCAAACCTCAATCCTCAGTCCTCAAACCTCAATTCTGAATCCTCAATACTCAACCTTCAATCCTCAATCCTCAGTCCTCAGTACTCAACCATCAATCCTCAATTCTCAATACTCAATAGAATATCCTGAATTCTCAGGATTCAATACTCAAACCTCAATCCTCAACCCTCAGCCCTCATCCTCCATCCTCAATCCTCAATCCTCAACCCTCAATATTGAACACACAACCCTCAGACATGAATCCTCAATACTCAACGATCAATCCTCAATTCTCAATACTCAATAGAATATCCTGAGTTCTCATGGTTCAATACTCAATCCACAATATTCAATAATCAAATCTCAATCCTCAATCTTCAATCCTCAATACTCAATTTCAAACCTCAATCCTCAATTCTCAATCCTCAGTACTCAATCCTCAATCGTCAATCCTCAATCCCCAATCCTCAATCTTCAATCCTCAATCCTCAATCCTCAATCCTCAATCCTCAATCCTCAATCCTCAATCTTCAATCTTCAATACACAATCTTCAATCATCAATCCCCAATCCTCAATCCTCAATCCTTAATCTTCAATCCTCAATACTCAACCTTCAATCCTCAATCCTCAATCCTCAATCCTCAATCCTCAATTTTCAATCCTCAATCCTCAATCCTCAGACCTCAATCATCAATATTCAACCCTCAGTACTCGTCCTCAATCCACAACCCTCAATCCTCAATCCTCAATCTTCAATCATCAATATTCAATCTTCAATCCTCAATGGTCAATCCTCAATCCTCAATCCTCAATCCTCAATCTTCAATCCTCAATTCTCAATCCTCAATCCTCAACCCTTAATCATCAATCCTCAATTCTCAATCCTCAATCCTCAATCCTCAATCCTCATTTCTCAAACCTCAATTCTCAAACCTCAGTGCTCATCCTCAATTCTCAATCCTCAATCCTCAATCCTCAATCCTCAATTCTCAATACTCAATCTTCGATCCTCAATCCTCAATCCTCAATCCTCATTTCTCAAACCTCAATCCTCAACCCTCAGAGCTCATCCTCAATTCTCAATTCTAAATCCTCAATCATCAATCCTCAATCTTCAATCCTCAATAATCAATCTCCAATCCTAGATCCTCAACCCTCAATCCTCAATCCTCAATCCTCAATCCTCAATCCTCATTCTTCAATCCTCAATACCCAATCCTCAACCTTCAATCCTCTATCAACAATCCTCAATTCTCAATCCTCAATCCTCAGTCCTCAGCAGTCAAACCTCAATCCCCGACCATCAGCCCCCATCCTCAATCCTCAATCCTCAGTCCTCAATCCTCAATCCTCAATCTTCAATCCTCAATACTCAATCTTCAATCCTCAATCATCAGTCCTCAAACCTCAATTCTCAATCCTCAATACTCAACCTTCAATCTTCAATCCTCAGTTCTCAGTACTCAACCATCAATCCTCAATTCTCAATACTCAATAGAATATCATGAATTCTCAGGATTCAATACTCAAACCTCAATCGTCAACCCTCAGCCCTCATCCTCCATCCACAATCCTCAATCCTCAATCCTCAATCTTCAATCCTCAGTCCTCAATATTCAATCCCCAATCCTCAATCCTCAATCCTCAATCCTCAATCCTCAGGCATCAATACTCAACCTTCAATAATCAATCCTCAATCCTCAATCCTCAATCCTCAACCCTCAACCCTCAATCCCCATTCTTCAAACCTCAATGCTCAACCCTCAGTCCTCATCCTCAATTCTCAATCCTCAATCCTCAATCCTCAACCCTCAATCTTCAATCCTCAATAATCAATCTCCAATCCTAGATCCTCAATCCACAATATACAATCCTTAATTCTCAATCATCAATCCTCAATCCCCAGTCTTGAATCTTCAATCCTCAATGCTTAATCCTCAATCCTCAATCCTCAGTCCTCAATCCTCAATCCTCAAACCACAAACCTCAATCCTCTACCGTCAGTCCTCGTCCTCAATCCTCAAACCTCAATCCTCAATCCTCAGTATTCAATCATCAATACTCAATCTTCAATCCTCAATCCTCAATCTTCAATCCTCAATCCTCAGTCCTCAAACCTCAATCCTGAATCTTCAATACTCAACCTTCAAGCCTCAATCCTCAGTCCTCAATCCTCAATCTTCAATCCTCAATATCCAATCTTCAATCCTCAATCCTCAATCTTCAATCCTCAATCCTCAATTTTCAATCCTCAATCCTCAATCCTCAGACCTCAATCATCAATATTCAACCCTCAGTCCTCGTCCTCAATCCACAACACTCAATCCTCAATCCTCAATCTTCAATCATCAATATTCAATCTTCAATCCTCAATGCTCAATCCTCAATCCTCAATCCTCAATCCTCAATCTTCAATCCTCAATCCTCAGTCCTCAAACCTCAATCCTGAATCTTCAATACTCAACCTTCAAGCCTCAATCCTCAGTCCTCAATCCTCAATCCTCAATCTTCAATCCTCAATATCCAATCTTCAATCCTCAATCCTCAATCTTCAATCCTCAATCCTCAATTTTCAATCCTCAATCCTCAATCCTCAGACCTCAATCATCAATATTCAACCCTCAGTCCTCGTCCTCAATCCACAACACTCAATCCTCAATCCTCAATCTTCAATCATCAATATTCAATCTTCAATCCTCAATGCTCAATCCTCAATCCTCAATCCTCAATCCTCAATCTTCAATCCTCAATACTCAATCTTCAATCCTCAATATTCAATCTTCAATCCTCAATCCTCAATCCTCAATCCTTAATCCTCAATCTTCAATCCTCAATACTCAATCTTCAATCCACAATCCACAATCGTCAATCCTCAATCCTCAATCTTCAATCCTCAATACTCAATTTTCAATCCTCAATCCTCAATCCTCAATTCTCAATCCTCAATCCTCAATCCTCAATCCTCAATCCTCAACTCTCGATCCCCAATCCTCAGTCCTCAGTCCTCAAACCTCAATCCTCAACCCTCAGCCCTCATCATCCATCCTCAACCCTCAATCCTCAATCCTCAATCTTCAATCCTCAATATTCAATCTTCAATCCTCAATCCTCAATCCTCAATCCTTAATCCTCAATCTTCAATCCTCAATACTCAATCTTCAATCCACAATCCACAATCGTCAATCCTCAATCCTCAATCTTCAATCCTCAATACTCAATTTTCAATCCTCAATCCTCAATCCTCAATCATCAATTCTGAATCCTCAATCCTCTGTCCTCAGTCCTCAAACCTCAATCCTCAACACTCAGCCCTCATCCTCCATCCTCAATCCTTAATCATCAATCCTCAATATTCAATCCTCAATATTCAATCATCAACCCTCAATCATCAACCCTCAATACTCAATCCCCAATCCTCAATGTTCAATCCTCAATACTCAATCTTCAATCCTCAATCCTCAGTCCTCAAACCTCAATTCTGAATCCTCAATACTCAACCTTCAATCCTCAATCCTCAGTCCTCAGTACTCAACCATCAATCCTCAATTCTCAATACTCAATAGAATATCCTGAATTCTCAGGATTCAATACTCAAACCTCAATCCTCAACCCTCAGCCCTCATCCTCCATCCTCAATCCTCAATCCTCAACCCTCAATATTCAACACACAACCCTCAGACATGAATCCTCAATACTCAACGTTCAATCCTCAATTCTCAATACTCAATAGAATATCCTGAATTCTCATGGTTCAATACTCAATCCACAATATTCAATAATCAAATCTCAATCCACAATCTTCAATCCTCAAGACTCAATATCAAACCTCAACCCTCAATTCTCAATCCTCAGTACTCAATCCTCAATCGTCAATCCTCAATCCCCAATCCTCAATCTTCAATCCTCAATCCTCAATCCTCAATCCTCAATCCTCAATCCTCAATCTTCAATCTTCAATACACAATCTTCAATCATCAATCCCCAATCCTCAATCCTCAATCCTTAATCTTCAATCCTCAATACTCAACCTTCAATCCTCAATCCTCAATCCTCAATCCTCAATCCTCAATTTTCAATCCTCAATCCTCAATCCTCAGACCTCAATCATCAATATTCAACCCTCAGTACTCGTCCTCAATCCACAACCCTCAATCCTCAATCCTCAATCTTCAATCATCAATATTCAATCTTCAATCCTCAATGCTCAATCCTCAATCCTCAATCCTCAATCCTCAATCTTCAATCCTCAATTCCCAATCCTCAATCCTCAACCCTCAATCATCAATCCTCAATTCTCAATCCTCAATACTCAATCCTCAATCGTCAATCCTCAATCCCCAACCCTCAATCTTCAATCCTCAATCCTCAATCCTCAATCCTCAATCCTCAATCCTCAATCCTCAATCTTCAATCTTCAATACACAATCTTCAATCATCAATCCTCAATCCTCAATCCTCAATCCTCTATCTTCAGTCCTCAATCCTCAATCTTCAATCATCAATACTCAATCTTCAATCCTCAATGCTCAATCCTCAATCCTCAATCCTCAATCCTCAATCTTCAATCCTCAATCCTCAATCCTCAATCCTCAATCCTCAATCTTCAATCCTCAATACTCAATCTTCAATCCTGAATCCTGAATCCTCAATACTCAATCCTCAATCTTCAATCCTCAATACTCAATTTTCAATCCTCAATCCTCAATCCTCAATCCTCAATCCTCATTCTACAATCCTCAATACCCAATCCTCAATCTTCAATCTTCAATCCTCAATTCGCAATCCTCAATCCTCAATCCTCAGCCCTCAAATATCAATACTGATCCCTCATTCCTCGTCCTCAATCCACAATACTCAATCCTCAATCGTTAATATTCATTCATCAATATTCAACCTTCAATCCTGAATCCACAATCCTCAATGTTCAGTCCTCAATACCCAATCCTCAATCTTCAATCCTCAACCCTCAATCCTCAATTCTCAATCCTCAATCCTCAGTCCTCAGTCCTCAAACCTCAATCCTCAACCCTCAGCCCTCATCCTCCATCCTGAATCCTTAATCATCAACCCTCAATCTTCAATCCTCAATATTCAATTTTCAACCCTCAATCATCAATCCTCAATTCTCAATCCTCAATCCTCAATCCTCAATCCTCAATCCTCAACTCTCGATCCCCAATCCTCAGTCCTCAGTCCTCAAACCTCAATCCTCAACCCTCAGCCCTCATCATCCATCCTCAACCCTCAATCCTCAATCCTCAATCTTCAATCCTCAATATTCAATCTTCAATCCTCAATCCTCAATCCTCAATTCTCAGTCCTCAATCCTCAGCGATCAATCCTCAATCTTCCATCCTCAGTACTCAATATTCAATCCCCAATCCTCAATCCTAAATCCTCAATCCTCAATCCTCAATCCTCAATCCTCAATCCTCAACCCTCAATCCTCATTCCTCAAACCTCAATCCTCAACCCTCAGTCCTCATCCTCAATTCTCAATCCTCAATCCTCAATCCTCAATCCTCAATCTTCAATCCTCAATAATCAATCTCCAATCCTAGATCGTCGATCCACAATCTTCAATCCTTAATTCTCAATCTTCAATCCTCAATCCCCAGTCTTCAATATTCAATCCTCAATGCTCAATCCTCAATCCTCAATCCTCAGTCCTCAATCCTCAGTCCTCAATCCTCAAACCTAAATTCTCTACCGTCAGTCCACGTCCTTAATCCTCAAACCTCAATCCTCAATTCTCAATATTCAATCATCAATACTCAATCTTCAATCCTCAATCCTCAGTCCTCAGTCCTCAATCCTCAACCCTCAATATTCAACACACAATCTTCAGCCATGAATCCTCAATGCTCAACCATCAATCCTCAATTCTCAATGCTCAATCCTCAATCACCAATCCTCAATCCCCAATCCTCAATCTCCAATCCTCAATCCTCAATCTTCAATCCTCAATAATCAATCTCCAATCCTACATCCTCAATCCCCAATCCTCAGTCCTTAATCCTCAATCTTCAATCCTCAATCGCCAGTCCTCCATCTTCAATCCTCAATGCTCAATCCTGAACCCTCAAGCCTCAGTCCTCAATCCTCAATCCTCAAACCTCAATCCTCAACCGTCAGTCCTCGTCCTCAATACTCGACCCTCAATCCTCAATCCTCAATCTTCAATCTCCAATCCTAGATCCTCAATCCTCAATCCTCAATCCCCAATAATAAATCCTCAATAATCAACCTTCAATCCTCAATCCTCAATCCTCAATTCTCAATCCTCAATCCTCAATCCTCAATCTTCAATCCTCAATACTCAATCTTCAATCCACAATCCTCAATCGTCAATCCTCAATCCTCAATCTTCAATCCTCAATACTCAATTTTCAATCCTCAATCCTCAATCCTCAATCCTCAATTCTCAACCCTCAATCCTCTGTCCTCAGACCTCAAACATCAATCCTCAACACTCAGCCCTCATCCTCCATCCTCAATCCTTCATCATCAATCCTCAATCTTCAATCCTCAATATTCAATCATCAACCCTCAATCCTCAACACTCAATCCTCAATCCTCAATCCTCAGTGATCAATACTCAATCTTTAATACACAATCCTCAATCCTCAATCCTCAATCCTCAATCCTCAATCCTCAATCCTCATTTCTCAAACCTCAATCCTCAACCCTCAGTCCTCATTCTCAATTCTCAATTCTCAATCCTCAATCATCCATCCTCAATCTTCAATCCTCAATAATCAATCTCCAATTCTAGATCCTCAATCCTCAATCCTCAATCCTCAATCTTCAATCCTCAATAATCAATCTCCAATCCTAGATCCTTAATCCTCGATCCTCAATCCTCAATCCTCAATCCTCATTTTTCAATCCTCAATACCCAATCCTCAATCTTCAATCCTCAATCACCAATCCTCAATTCTCAATCCTCAATCCTCAATCCTCAGTCGTCAAACCTCAATCCCTGACCCTCTGCCCTCATCCTCAACCCTCAGTCTACAATCCTCAGTCCTCAGTCTTCAAACCTCAATCCTCAACCCTCAGACATCATCCTCAATCCTCAATCCTCAATCCTCAATCCTCAATCTTCAATCCCTGATACTCAATCTTCAATCCTCAATCCTCAGTCCCCAAACCTCAATCCTGAATCTTCAATACTCAACCTTCAAGCCTCAATCCTCAGTCCTCAATACTCAAACATCAATCCTCAATTCTCAATACTCATTGGAATATCCTGAATTCTCAGGACTCAATACTCAAACCTCAATCCTCAACCCTCAGCTCTCATCCTCCATCCTCAATCCTCAATCCTCAATCCTCAATCCTCAATCCTCAATCTTCAATCCTAGATACTCAATCCTCAATCCTAGATACTCAATCCTCAATCCTCAATATTCAATCCTCAATCCTCAATCCTCAACCCACAATCCTCAACTTTCAATCCTCAATACTCAATCTTCAATCCTCAATCCTCAATCCTCAATCCTCTGTCCTCAATCCTCAGTCATCAATCCTCAATCTTCAATACTCAATCGTCAATCCTCAGTCCTCAATCCTCAATCCTCAATCCTCGTTCCTCAAACCTCAATCCTCAACCCTCAGTCCTCACCCTCAAATCTCAATTCTCAATTCTCAATCCTCAATCCTCAATCTTCAATCCTCAATAATCAATCTCCAATCCTACATCCTCAGTCCATAATCCTCAATCCTCAATCCTCAATCCCCAATCCTCAATCTTCAATCCTCAATACTCAATCTTCAATCCTCAATCCTCAGTCCTCAAACCTCAATTCTGAATCCTGAATGCTCAACCTTCAATCCTCAATCCTCAGTCCTCAGAACTCAACCATCAATCCTCAATTCTCAATCCTCAATGCTCAATCCTCAATCGTCAATACTCAATCCCCAATCCTCAATCTTCAATCCTCAATCCTCAATCCTCAATCCTCAATCCTCAATCCTCAATCTTCAAACTTCAATACACAATCTTCAATCATCAATCATCAATCATCAATCCTCAATCCTCAATCCTCAATCTTCAATACTCAATACTCAATCTTCAATCCTCAATCCTCAATCCTCAATCCTCAATCCTCAATTTTCAATCCTCAATCCTCAATCCTCAGACCTCAATCATCAATATTCAACCCTCAGTACTCGCCCTCAATCCACAACCCTCAATCCTCAATCCTCAATCTTCAATCATCAATATTCAATCTTCAATCCTCAATGCTCAATCCTCAATCCTCAATCCTCAATCCTCAATCTTCAATCCTCAATTCTCAATCCTCAATCCTCAATCCTCAATCTTCAATCCTCAATACTCAATCTTCAATCCTCAATCCTCAGTCCTCAATACTCAATCCTCAATCTTCAATCCTCAATACTCAATCTTCAATCCTCAATCCTCAATCCTCAATCCCCAATCCTCATTCTACAATCCTCAATACCCAATCCTCAATCCTCAATCTTCAATCCTCAATTCGCAATCCTCAATCCTCAATCCTCAGACCTCAAGTATCAATACTCAACTCTCAGTCCTCGTCCTCAGTCCACAACCCTCAATCCTCAATCGTTAATCTTCATTCATCAATATTCAACCTTCAATCCTCAATCCACAATCCTCAATGTTCAGTCCTCAATACCCAATCCTCAATCTTCAATCCTCAATCCTCAACCCTCAATCCTCAATCCTCAATCCTCAACCGTCAATCTTCAATCCTCAATACTCAATCTTCAATCCTCAATCCTCAATCCTCAATCCCCAATCCTCATTCTACAATCCTCAATACCCAATCCTCAATCCTCAATCTTCAATCCTCAATTCGCAATCCTCAATCCTCAATCCTCAGACCTCAAGTATCAATACTCAACTCTCAGTCCTCGTCCTCAGTCCACAACCCTCAATCCTCAATCGTTAATCTTCATTCATCAATATTCAACCTTCAATCCTCAATCCACAATCCTCAATGTTCAGTCCTCAATACCCAATCCTCAATCTTCAATCCTCAATCCTCAACCCTCAATCCTCAATCCTCAATCCTCAACCGTCAATCTTCAATCCTCAATACTCAATCTTCAATCCTCAATCCTCAATCCTCAATCCTCAATCCTCATTCTTCAATCCTCAATACCCAATCCTCAATCCTCAATCCTCAACCCTCAAACCTCAATTCTCAATCCTCAATCCTCAATCCTCAGTCCTCAGTCCTCAAACCTCAATACTCAACCCTCAGCCCTCATCCTCCATCCTCAATCCTTAATCATCAATCCTCAATCTTCAATCCTCAATATTCAATTTTCAACCCTCAATCATCAATCCTCAATTCTCAATCCTCAATGCTCAATCCTCAATCCTCAATCCTCAACTCCCGATCCTCAATCCTCAGTCCTCAGTCCTCAAACCTCAATCCTCAACCCTCAGCCCTCATCCTCCATCCTCAACCCTCAATCCTCAATCCTCAATCTTCAATCCTCAATAATCAATCTTCAATCCTCAATCCTCAATCCTCAATCCTCAATCCTCAATCCTCAGTGATCAATACTCAATCTTCAATACTCAATCATCGATAGTCAACCCTCAATCCTCAATCCTCAATCCTCAATCCTCTGTCCTCAGACCTCAAACCTCAATCCTCAACACTCAGCCCTCATCCTCCATCCTCAATCCTTAATCATCAATCCTCAATCTTCAATCCTCAATATTCAATCATCAACCCTCAATCCTAAAGCCTCAATCCTCAATCCTCAATCCTCAATCTTCAATCCTCAATAATCAATCTCCAATCCTACATCCTCAGTCCTTAATCCTCAATCTTCAATCCTCAATCGCCAGTCCTCAATCTTCAATCCTCAATGCTCAATCCTCAATCCTCAAGCCTCAGTCCTCAATCCTCTGTCCTCAAACCTCAATCCTCAACCGTCAGTCCTCGTCCTCAGACCTCAAACCTCAATCCTCAACACTCAGCCCTCATCCTCCATCCTCAATCCTTCATCATCAATCCTCAATCTTCAATCCTCAATATTCAATCATCAACCCTCAATCCTCAACACTCAATCCTCAATCCTCAATCCTCAGTGATCAATACTCAATCCTTAATACACAATCCTCAATCCTCAATCCTCAATCCTCAATCCTCAATCCTCAATCCTCATTTCTCAAACCTCAATCCTCAACCCTCAGTCCTCATTCTCAATTCTCAATTCTCAATCCTCAATCATCCATCCTCAATCTTCAATCCTCAATAATCAATCTCCAATTCTAGATCCTCAATCCTCAATCCTCAATCCTCAATCTTCAATCCTCAATAATCAATCTCCAATCCTAGATCCTTAATCCTCGATCCTCAATCCTCAATCCTCAATGCTCATTTTTCAATCCTCAATACCCAATCCTCAATCTTCAATCCTCAATCACCAATCCTCAATTCTCAATCCTCAATCCTCAATCCTCAGTCGTCAAACCTCAATCCCTGACCCTCTGCCCTCATCCTCAACCCTCAGTCTACAATCCTCAGTCCTCAGTCTTCAAACCTCAATCCTCAACCCTCAGACATCATCCTCAATCCTCAATCCTCAATCCTCAATCCTCAATCTTCAATCCCTGATACTCAATCTTCAATCCTCAATCCTCAGTCCCCAAACCTCAATCCTGAATCTTCAATACTCAACCTTCAAGCCTCAATCCTCAGTCCTCAATACTCAACCATCAATCCTCAATTCTCAATACTCAGTAGAATATCCTTAATTCTCAGGACTCAATACTCAAACCTCAATCCTCAACCCTCAGCTCTCATCCTCCATCCTCAATCCTCAATCCTCAATCCTCAATCCTCAATCCTCAATCTTCAATCCTAGATACTCAATCCTCAATCCTAGATACTCAATCCTCAATCCTCAATATTCAATCCTCAATCCTCAATCCTCAACCCACAATCCTCAACTTTCAATCCTCAATACTCAATCTTCAATCCTCAATCCTCAATCCTCAATCCTCTGTCCTCAATCCTCAGTCATCAATCCTCAATCTTCAATACTCAATCGTCAATCCTCAGTCCTCAATCCTCAATCCTCAATCCTCGTTCCTCAAACCTCAATCCTCAACCCTCAGTCCTCACCCTCAAATCTCAATTCTCAATTCTCAATCCTCAATCCTCAATCTTCAATCCTCAATAATCAATCTCCAATCCTACATCCTCAGTCCATAATCCTCAATCTTCAATCCTTAATCGCCAGTCCTCTATCTTCAATCCTCAATGCTCAATCCTCAATCCTCAAGCCTCAGTCCTCAATCCTCAATCCCCAAACCTCAATCCTCAACCGTCAGTCCTCGTCCTCAGTACTCGACCCTCAATCCTCAATCCTCAATCTTCAGTCTCCAATCCTAGATCCTCAAACCTCAATCCTCAATAATCAATCTTCAATCCTCAATCCTCAATCCCCAATCCTCAATCCCCAATATTCAATCCTCAATAACCAATCTCCAATCCTAGATCCTCAACCCTCAATCCTCAATCCTCAATCCTCAATCCTCATTCTTCAATCCTCAATACCCAATCCTCAATCTTCAATCCTCTATCAACAATCCTTAATTCTCAATTCTCAATCCTCAATCCTCAGTCCTCAGCCGTCAAACCTCAATCCCCGACCCTGAGCCCTCATCCTCAATCCTCAGTCCTCAATCCTCAGTCCTCAGTCCTCAAACCTCAATCCTCAACCCTCAGACATCATCCTCAATCCTCAATCCTCAATCCCCAATCCTCAATCTTCAATCCTCAATACTCAATCTTCAATCCTCAATCCTCAGTCCTCAAACCTCAATTCTGAATCCTGAATGCTCAACCTTCAATCCTCAATCCTCAGTCCTCAGAACTCAACCATCAATCCTCAATTCTCAATCCTCAATACTCAATCCTCAATCGTCAATACTCAATCCCCAATCCTCAATCTTCAATCCTCAATCCTCAATCCTCAATCCTCAATCCTCAATCCTCAATCTTCAAACTTCAATACACAATCTTCAATCATCAATCATCAATCATCAATCCTCAATCCTCAATCCTCAATCTTCAATACTCAATACTCAATCTTCAATCCTCAATCCTCAATCCTCAATCCTCAATCCTCAATTTTCAATCCTCAATCCTCAATCCTCAGACCTCAATCATCAATATTCAACCCTCAGTACTCGCCCTCAATCCACAACCCTCAATCCTCAATCCTCAATCTTCAATCATCAATATTCAACCTTCAATCCTCAATGCTCAATCCTCAATCCTCAATCCTCAATCCTCAATCTTCAATCCTCAATTCTCAATCCTCAATCCTCAATCCTCAATCTTCAATCCTCAATACTCAATCTTCAATCCTCAATCCTCAGTCCTCAATACTCAATCCTCAATCTTCCTTCCTCAATACTCAATCTTCAATCCTCAATCCTCAATCCTCAATCCCCAATCCTCATTCTACAATCCTCAATACCCAATCCTCAATCCTCAATCTTCAATCCTCAATTCGCAATCCTCAATCCTCAATCCTCAGACCTCATGTATCAATACTCAACTCTCAGTCCTCGTCCTCAGTCCACAACCCTCAATCCTCAATCGTTAATCTTCATTCATCAATATTCAACCTTCAATCCTCAATCCACAATCCTCAATGTTCAGTCCTCAATACCCAATCCTCAATCTTCAATCCTCAATCCTCAACCCTCAATCCTCAATCCTCAATCCTCAACCGTCAATCTTCAATCCTCAATACTCAATCTTCAATCCTCAATCCTCAATCCTCAATCCCCAATCCTCATTCTACAATCCTCAATACCCAATCCTCAATCCTCAATCTTCAATCCTCAATTCGCAATCCTCAATCCTCAATCCTCAGACCTCAAGTATCAATACTCAACTCTCAGTCCTCGTCCTCAGTCCACAACCCTCAATCCTCAATCGTTAATCTTCATTCATCAATATTCAACCTTCAATCCTCAATCCACAATCCTCAATGTTCAGACCTCAATACCCAATCCTCAATCTTCAATCCTCAATCCTCAACCCTCAATCCTCAATCCTCAATCCTCAACCGTCAATCTTCAATCCTCAATACTCAATCTTCAATCCTCAATCCTCAATCCTCAATCCTCAATCCTCATTCTTCAATCCTCAATACCCAATCCTCAATCCTCAATCCTCAACCCTCAAACCTCAATTCTCAATCCTCAATCCTCAGTCCTCAGTCCTCAAACCTCAATGCTCAACCCTCAGCCCTCATCCTCCATCCTCAATCCTTAATCATCAATCCTCAATCTTCAATCCTCAATATTCAATTTTCAACCCTCAATCATCAATCCTCAATTCTCAATCCTCAATGCTCAATCCTCAATCCTCAATCCTCAACTCCCGATCCTCAATCCTCAGTCCTCAGTCCTCAAACCTCAATCCTCAACCCTCAGCCCTCATCCTCCATCCTCAACCCTCAATCCTCAATCCTCAATCTTCAATCCTCAATAATCAATCTTCAATCCTCAATCCTCAATCCTCAATCCTCAATCCTCAATCCTCAGTGATCAATACTCAATCTTCAATACTCAATCATCGATAGTCAACCCTCAATCCTCAATCCTCAATCCTCAATCCTCTGTCCTCAGACCTCAAACCTCAATCCTCAACACTCAGCCCTCATCCTCCATCCTCAATCCTTAATCATCAATCCTCAATCTTCAATCCTCAATATTCAATCATCAACCCTCAATCCTCAACCCTCAATCCTCAATCCTCAATCCTCAATCTTCAATCCTCAATAATCAATCTCCAATCCTACATCCTCAGTCCTTAATCCTCAATCTTCAATCCTCAATCGCCAGTCCTCAATCTTCAATCCTCAATGCTCAATCCTCAATCCTCAAGCCTCAGTCCTCAATCCTCTGTCCTCAAACCTCAATCCTCAACCGTCAGTCCTCGTCCTCAGTACTCGACCCTCAATCCTCAATCCTCAACCTTCAGTCTCCAATCCTAGATCCTCAAACCTCAATCCTCAATAATCAATCTTCAATCCTCAATCCTCAATCCCCAATCCTCAATCCCCAATATTCAATCCTCAATAAACAATCTCCAATCCTAGATCCTCAACCCTCAATCCTCAATCCTCAATCCTCAATCCTCATTCTTCAATCCTCAATACCCAATCCTCAATCTTCAATCCTCCATCAACAATCCTTAATTCTCAATCCTCAATACTCAGTCCTCAGCCGTCAAACCTCAATCCCCGGCCCTCAGCCCTCATCCTCAATCCTCAGTCCTCAATCCTCAGTCCTCAGTCCTCAAACCTAAATCCTCAACCCTCAGACATCATCCTCAATCCTCAATCCTCAATCCCCAATCCTCAATCTTCAATCCTCAATACTCAATCTTCAATCCTCAATCCTCAGTCCTCAAACCTCAATTCTGAATCCTCAATACTCAACCTTCAATCCTCAATCCTCAGTCCTCAGAACTTAACCATCAATCCTCAATTCTCAATACTCAATAGAATATCCTGAATTCTCAGGATTCAATACTCAAACCTCAATCCTCAACCCTCAGCCCTCATCCTCCATCCTCAATCCTCAATCCTCAACCCTCAATATTCAACACACAACCCTCAGCCATGAATCCTCAATACTCAACGATCAATCCTCAATTCTCAATACTCAATAGAATATCCTGAATTCTCATGGATCAGTACTCAATACACAATATTCAATAATCAAATCTCAATCCTCAATCTTCAATCCTCAATACTCAATTTCAAACCTCAATCCTCAATTCTCAATCCTCAATACTCAATCCTCAATCGTCAATCCTCAATCCCCAATCCTCAACCCTCAATCATCAATCCTCAATTCTCAATCCTCAATCCTCAATCCTCAATCCTCAATCCTCAACTCTCGATCCACAATCCTCAGTCCTCAGTCCTCTAACCTCAATCCTCAACCCTCAGCCCTAATCCTCCATCCTCATTCCTCAATCCTCAATCCTCAACCTTCAATCCTCAATATTCAATATTCAATCTTCAATCCTCAATCCTCAATACTCAATCCTCAATCCTCAATCCTCAGTGATCAATACTCAATCTTCAATACTCAATCATCGAACCTCAACCCTCAATCCTCAATCCTCAATCCTCAATCCTCAATCCTCATTTCTCAAACCTCAATTCTCAACCCTCAGTCCTCATCCTCAATTCTCAATCCTCAATCCTCAATCCCCAATCCTCAATTCCCAATACTCAATCTTCAATCCTCAATCCTCAATCCTCAATCCTCATTTCTCAAACCTCAATCCTCAACCCTCAGACCTCATCCTCAATTCTCAATTCTAAATCCAGAATCATCAATCCTCAATCTTCGATCCTCAATAATCAACCGCCAGTCCTAGATCCTCAATCCTCAATCCTCAATCCCCAATCTTCAATCCTCAATAATCAATCTCCAATCCTAGATCCTCAACCCTCAATCCTCAATCCTCAATCCTCAATCCTCAATCCTCATTCTTCAATCCCCAATACCCAATCCTCAATCTTCAATCCTCTATCAACAATCCTGAATTCTCAGTCCTCAATCCTCAGTCCTCAGTCGTCAAACCTCAATCCCCGACCCTCAGCCCTCATCCTCAACCCTCAGTCCTCAATCCTCAGTCCTCAGTCCTCAAAACTCATTCCTCAACCCTCAGACATCATCCTCAATCCTTAATCCTCAATCCTCAATCCTCAACCTTCAATCCTCAATACTCAATCTTCAATCCTCAATCCTCAGCCCTCAAACCTCAATTCTGAATCCTCAATACTCAACCTTCAATCCTCAATCCTCAGTCCTCAGTACTCAACCATCAATCCTCAATTCTCAATACTCAATAGAATATCCTGAATTCTCAGGATTCAATACTCAAACCTCAATCCTCAACCCTCGGCCCTCATCCTCCATCATCAATCCTCAATCCTCAATCCTCAATCTTCAATCCTCAGTACTCAATATTCAATCCCCAATCCTCAATCCTCAATCCTCAATCCTCAATCCTCAATCCTCAATCCTCAACACTCAATCCTCATTCCTCAAACCTCAATCCTCAAACCTCAGTCCTCATCCTCAATTCTCAATCCTCAATCCTCAATCCACAATCCTCAATCCTCATTTCTCAAACCTCATTTCTCAATCCTCAGACCTCAAGTATCAATACTCAACCCTCAGTCCTCGTCCTCAATCCACAACCCTCAATCATCAATCGTTAATCTTCAATCATCAATATTCAACCTTCAATCCTCAATCCACAATCCTCAATGTTCAGCCCTCAATACCCAATCCTCAATCTTCAATCCTCAATCCTCAATCCTCAATCCTCAATCCTCAATCCTCAATCGTCAATCTTCAATCCTCAATACTCAATCTTCAATCCTCAATCCTCAATCCTCAATCCTCAATCCTCATTCTTGAATCCACAATACCCAATCCTCAATCTTCAATCCTCTATCAACAATCCTGAATTCTCAATCCTCAATCCTCAGTCCTCAGTCCTCAAACCTCAATCCTCAACCCACAGCCCTCATCCTCCATCCTCAATCCTTAATAATCAATTCTCAATCTTCAATCCTCAATATTCAATTTTCAGCCCTCAATCATCAATCCTCAAATCTCAATGCTCAATCCTCAATCCTCAATCCTCAACTCTCGATCCTCAATCCTCAGTCCTCAGTCCTCAAACCTCAATCCTCAACCCTCAGCCCTCATCCTCCATCCTCAACCCTCAATCCTCAATCCTCAATCTTCAATCCTCAATAATCAATCTTCAATCCTCAATCCTCAATCCTCAATCCTCAATCCTCAATCCTCAGTGATCAATACTCAATCTTCAATACTCAATCATCGACACTCAACCCTCAATCCTCAATCCTCAATCCTCAATCCTCTGTCCTCAGACCTCAAACCTCAATCCTCAACACTCAGCCCTCATCCTCCATCCTCAATCCTTAATCATCAATCCTCAATCTTCAATCCTCAATATTCAATCATCAACCCTCAATCCTCAACCCTCAATCCTCAATCCTCAATCCTCAATCTTCAATCCTCAATAATCAACCGCCAGTCCTAGATCCTCAATCCTCAATCCTCAATCCCCAATCTTCAATCCTCAATAATCAATCTCCAATCCTAGATCCTCAACCCTCAATCCTCAATCCTCAATCCTCAATCCTCAATCCTCATTCTTCAATCCCCAATACCCAATCCTCAATCTTCAATCCTCTATCAACAATCCTGAATTCTCAGTCCTCAATCCTCAGTCCTCAGTCGTCAAACCTCAATCCCCGACCCTCAGCCCTCATCCTCAATCCTCAGTCCTCAATCCTCAGTCCTCAGTCCTCAAAACTCATTCCTCAACCCTCAGACATCATCCTCAATCCTTAATCCTCAATCCTCAATCCTCAACCTTCAATCCTCAATACTCAATCTTCAATCCTCAATCCTCAGCCCTCAAACCTCAATTCTGAATCCTCAATACTCAACCTTCAATCCTCAATCCTCAGTCCTCAGTACTCAACCATCAATCCTCAATTCTCAATACTCAATAGAATATCCTGAATTCTCAGGATTCAATACTCAAACCTCAATCCTCAACCCTCGGCCCTCATCCTCCATCATCAATCCTCAATCCTCAATCCTCAATCTTCAATCCTCAGTACTCAATATTCAATCCCCAATCCTCAATCCTCAATCCTCAATCCTCATTCCTCAATCCTCAATCCTCAACACTCAATCCTCATTCCTCAAACCTCAATCCTCAAACCTCAGTCCTCATCCTCAATTCTCAATCCTCAATTCTCAATCCTCAATCCTCAATCTTCAATCCTCAATAATCAATCTCCAATCCTAGATCCTCAATCCACAGTCTTCAATCCTTAATTCTCAATCTTCAATCCTCAATCCCCAGTCTTCAATCTTCAATCCTCAATGCTCAATCCTCAATCCTCAATCCTCAGTCCTCAACCCTCAGTCCTCAATCCTCAAACCTCAATCCTCTAACGTCAGTCCTCGTCCTCAATCCTCAAACCTCAATCCTCAATCCTCAATATTCAATCATCAATACTCAATCTTCAATACTCAATCCTCAATCCTCAATCCTCAATCCTCAACCCTCAATATTCAACACACAACCCTCAGCCATGAATCCTCAATACTCAACCATCAATCCTCAATACTCAATACTCAACCCTCAATCGCCATTCCTCAATCCCCAATCCTCAATCTTCAATCCTCAATCCTCAGTCCCCAAACCTCAATCCTGAATCTTCAATACTCAACCTTCAAGCCTCAATCCTCAGTCCTCAATACTCAACCATCAATCCTCAATTCTCAATACTCAATAGAATATCCTGAATTCTCAGGACTCAATACTCAAACCTCAATCCTCAACCCTCAGCCCTCATCCTCCATCCTCAATCCTCTATCCTCAATACCCAATCCTCAATCTTCAATCCTCAATCATCAATCCTTAATTCTCAATCCTCAATCCTCAATCCTCAGTCGTCAAACCTCAATCCCTGACCCTCTGCCCTCATCCTCAACCCTCAGTCTTCAATCCTCAGTCCTCAGTCCTCAAACCTCAAACCTCAACCCTCAGACATCATCCTCAATCCTCAATCCTCTATCCTCAATCCTCAATCTTCAATCCCTAATACTCAATCTTCAATCCTCAATCCTCAGTCCTCAAACCTCAATCCTGAATCTTCAATGCTCAATATCCAATCTTCAATCCTCAATCCTCAATCCTCAATCCTCAATCCTCAATTTTCAATCTTCAATCCTCAATCCTCAGACCTCAATCATCAATATTCAACCCTCAGTCCTCGTCCTCAATCCACAACCCTCAATCCTCAATTCTCAATCATCGATCCTCAACCCTCAATCCTCAATCCACAATCCTCAATCCTCATTTCTCAAACCTCATTTCTCAATCCTCAGACCTCAAGTATCAATACTCAACCCTCAGTCCTCGTCCTCAATCCACAACCCTCAATCATCAATCGTTAATCTTCATTCATCAATATTCAACCTTCAATCCTCAATCCACAATCCTCAATGTTCAGCCCTCAATACCCAATCCTCAATCTTCAATCCTCAATCCTCAATCCTCAATCCTCAATCCTCAATCCTCAATCGTCAATCTTCAATCCTCAATACTCAATCTTCAATCCTCAATCCTCAATCCTCAATCCTCAATCCTCATTCTTCAATCCACAATACCCAATCCTCAATCTTCAATCCTCTATCAACAATCCTGAATTCTCAATCCTCAATCCTCAGTCCTCAGTCCTCAAACCTCAATCCTCAACCCACAGCCCTCATCCTCCATCCTCAATCCTTAATAATCAATTCTCAATCTTCAATCCTCAATATTCAATTTTCAGCCCTCAATCATCAATCCTCAAATCTCAATCCTCAAACCTCAATCCTCAATCCTCAATCCTCAACTCTCGATCCTCAATCCTCAGTCCTCAGTCCTCAAACCTCAATCCTCAACCCTCAGCCCTCATCCTCCATCCTCATCCCTCAATCCTCAATCCTCAATCTTCAATCCTCAATATTCAATCTTCAATCCTCAATCCTCAATCCTCAATCCTCAATCCTCAATCCTCAGTGATCAATACTCAATCTTCAATACTCAATCATCGATCCTCAACCCTCAATCCTCAATCCTCAATCCTCAATCCTCATTTCTCAAACCTCAATACTCAACCCTCAGTCCTCATCCTCAATTCTCATTCCTCAATCCTCAATCCTCAATCCTCAATTCTCAATACTCAATCTTCAATCCTCAATCCTCAATCCTCAATCCTCATTTCTCAAACCTCAATCCTCAACCCTCAGACCTCATCCTCAATTCTCAATTCTAAATCCTCAATCATCAATCCTCAACCTTCAATCCTCAATAATCAATCTCCAATCCTAGATCCTCAATCCTCAATCCTCAATCCCCAATCTTCAATCCTCAATAATCAATCTCCAATCCTAGATCCTCAACCCTCAATCCTCAATCCTCAATCCTCAATCCTCATTCTTCAATCCTCAATACCCAATCCTCAACCTTCAATCCTCTGTCAACAATCCTGAATTCTCAATCCTCAATCCTCTGTCCTCAGTCGTCAAACCTCAATCCCCGAACCTCAGCCCTCATCCTCAATCCTCAGTCCTCAATCCTCAGTCCTCAGTCCTCAAACCTCAATCCTCAACCCTCAGACATCATCCTCAATCCTTAATCCTCAATCCTCAATCTTCAACCTTCAATCCTCAATACTCAATCTTCAATCCTCAATCCTCAGCCCTCAAACCTCAATTCTGAATCCTCAATACTCAACCTTCATTCCTCAATACTCAGTCCTCAGTACTCAACCATCAATCCTCAATTCTCAATACTCAATAGCATATCCTGAATTCTCATGGTTCAATACTCAATCCACAATATTCAATAATCAAATCTCAATCCTCAATCTTCAACCCTCAATACTCAATTTCAAACCTCAATCCTCAATTCTCAATCCTCAATACTCAATGCTCAATCGTCCATCCTCAATCCCCAATCCTCAACCTTCAGTCCTCAATCCTCAATCCTCAATCCTCAATCCTCAATCCTCAATCCTCAATCCTCAATCTTCAATCTTCAATACACAATCTTCAATCATCAATCCTCAATCCTCAATCCTCAATCCTCAATCTTCAATCCTCAATACTCAAGCTTCAATCCTCAGTCCTCAATCCTCAATCCTCAATCCTCAATTTTCAATCCTCAATCCTCAATCCTCAGACCTCAGTCATCAATATTCAACCCTCAGTACTCGTCCTCAATCCACAACCCTCAATCCTCAATCCTCAATCTTCAATCATCAATATTCAATCTTCAATCCTCAATGCTCAATGCTCAATCCTCAATCCTCAATCCTCAATCCTCAATCTTCAATCCTCAATCCTCAATCCTCAATCCTCAATCCTCAATCTTCAATCCTCAATACTCAACCTTCAATCCTCAATCCTCAATCGTCATTCCTCAATCCTCAATCTTCAATCCTCAATACTCAATTTTCAATCCTCAATCCTCAATCTTCAATCCTCAATTCTCAATCCTCAATCCTCTATCCTCAGTCCTCAAACCTCAATCCTCAACCCTCAGCTCTCATCCTCCATCCTCAATTCTTAATCATCAATCCTCAATCTTCAATCATCAATATTCAATCTTCAACCCTCAATCCTCAATCCTCAATCCTCAATCCTCAATCCTCAGTGATCAATACTCAATCTTTAATACACAATCCTCAATCCTCAATCCTCAATCCTCAATCCTCAATCCTCATTTCTCAAACCTCAATCCTCAACCCTCAGTCCTCACCCTCAATTCTCAATTCTCAATCCTCAATCCTCAATCATCAATCCTCAATCTTCAATCCTCAATAATCAATCTCCAATCCTAGATCCTCAATCCTCAATCATCCATCCTCAATCCTCAATTCTCAATCTTCAATCCACAATACTCAATCTTCAATCCTCAATCCTCAATCCTCAATCCTCAATCCTCAATCTTCAATCCTCAATACTCAATTTTCAATCCTCAATCCTCAATCCTCAATCCTCAATCCTCATTCTACAATACTCAATACCCAATCCTCAATCTTCAACCTTCAATCCTCAATTCGCAATCCTCAATCCTCAATCCTCAGACCTCAAGTAACAATACTCAACCCTCAGTCCTCGTCCTCAATCCACAACCCTCAATCCTCAATCGTTAATCTTCATTCATCAATATTCAACCTTCAATCCTCAACCCTCAATCCTCAATGTTCAGTCCTCAATACCCAATCCTCAATTTTCAATCCTCAATCCTCAATCCTCAATCCTCAATCCTCAATCCTCAATCGTCAATCTTCAATCCTCAATACTCAATCTTCAATCCTCAGTCCTCAATCCTCAGTCCTCAGTCCTCAAACCTCAATCCTCAACCCTCAGACATCATCCTCAATCCTCAATCCTCAATCCTCATTCCTCAATCCTCAATCCTCAATCTTCAATCCTCAATACTCAATCTTCAATCCTCAATCCTCAATCCTCAATCTTCAATCGTCAATACTGAATCTTCAATCCTCATTCCTCAATCCTCAATCCTCAATCCTCAGCCCTCAGTCCTCAAATCTCAATGCTCAATCCTCAATACCCAATCCTCAATCCTCAATCCTCAATCATCAATCCTCAATACTCAATCTTCAATCCTCTATCCTCAGTCCTCAAACCTCAATCCTCAATCCTCAGTGATCAATACTCAATCTTCAATACTCAATCCTCAATCCTCAATCCTCAATCCTCAATCCACAATCCTCAATCTTCAATCCTCATTTCTCAAACCTCAATCCTCAACCCTCAGTCCTCATCCTCAACTCTCAATCTTCAATCCTCAATCCTCAATCCTCAATCTTCAATCCTCAATAATCAATCTCCAATCCTAGATACTCAATCCTCAATCCTCAATCCCCAATCTTCAATCATCAATAATCAATCTCCAATCCTAGATCCTCAACCCTCAATCCTCAATCCTCAATTCTCAATCCTCATTCTTCAATCCTCAATACCCAATCCTCAATCTTCAATCCTCTATCAACAATCCTCAATCCTCAGTCCTCAAACCTCAATCCTCAATCCTCAGTGATCAATTCTCAATCTTCAATCCTCAATCCTCAGCCCTCAAACCTCAATTCTGAATCCTCAATACTCAACGTTCAATCCTCAATCCTCAGTCCTCAGTACTCAACCATCAATCCTCAATTCTCAATACTCAACAGAATATCCTGATATCTTAGGATTCAATACTCAAACCTCAATCCTCAACCCTCAGCCCTCATCCTCCATCCTCAATCCTCAATCCTCAATCCTCAATCCTCAATCTTCAATCCTCAGTACTCAATATTCAATCCCCAATCCTCAATCCTCAATCCTCAATCCTCAATCCTCAATCCTCAATCCTCAACCCTCAATCCTCATTCCTCAAACCTCAACCCTCAGTCCTCATCCTCAATTCTCAATCCTGAATCCTCAATCCTCACTCCTCAATCTTCAATCCTCAATAATCAATCTCCAATCTTAGATCCTCAATCCACAATCTTCAATCCTTAATTCTCAATCTTCAATCCTCAATCCCCAATCTTCAATCTTCAATCCTCAATGCTCAATCCTCAATCCTCAATCCTCAGTCCTCAATCCTCAATCCTCAATCCTCAAACCTCAATCCTCTACCGTCAGTCCTCGTCCTCAATCCTCAAACCTCAATCCTCAATCCTCAATATTCAATCATCAATACTCAATCTTCAATCCTCAATCCTCAATCCTCAATCTTCAATCCTCAATACTCAATCTTCAATCCTCAATCCTCAATCGTCATTCCTCAATCCTCAATCTTCAATCCTCAATACTCAATTTTCAATCCTCAATCCTCAATCTTCAATCCTCAATTCTCAATCCTCAATCCTCTATCCTCAGTCCTCAAACCTCAATCCTCAACCCTCAGCTCTCATCCTCCATCCTCAATTCTTAATCATCAATCCTCAATCTTCAATCCTCAATATTCAATCTTCAACCCTCAATCCTCAATCCTCAATCCTCAATATTCAATCATCAATACTCAATCTTCAATCCTCAATCCTCAATCCTCAATCCTCAATCCTCAACCCTCAATATTCAACACACAACCCTCAGCCATGAATCCTCAATACTCAACCATCAATCCTCAATACTCAATACTCAACCCTCAATCGCCAATCCTCAATCCCCAATCCTCAATCTTCAATCCTCAATCCTCAGTCCCCAAACCTCAATCCTGAATGTTCAATACTCAACCTTCAAGCCTCAATCCTCAGTCCTCAATACTCAACCGTCAATCCTCAATTCTCAATACTCAATAGAATATCCTGAATTCTCAGGACTCAATACTCAAACCTCAATCCTCAACCCTCAGCCCTCATCCTCCATCCTCAATCCTCTATCCTCAATACCCAATCCTCAATCTTCAATCCTCAATCATCAATCCTTAATTCTCAATCCTCAATCCTCAATCCTCAGTCGTCAAACCTCAATCCCTGACCCACTGCCCTCATCCTCAACCCTCAGTCTTCAATCCTCAGTCCTCAGTCCTCAAACCTCAAACCTCAACCCTCAGACATCGTCCTCAATCCTCAATCCTCTATCCTCAATCCTCAATCTTCAATCCCTAATACTCAATCTTCAATCCTCAATCCTCAGTCCTCAAACCTCAATCCTGAATCTTCAATGCTCAATATCCAATCTTCAATCCTCAATCCTCAATCCTCAATCCTCAATCCTCAATTTTCAATCCTCAATCCTCAATCCTCAGACCTCAATCATCAATATTCAACCCTCAGTCCTCGTCCTCAATCCACAACCCTCAATCCTCAATTCTCAATCATCGATCCTCAACCCTCAATCCTCAATCCACAATCCTCAATCCTCATTTCTCAAACCTCATTTCTCAATCCTCAGACCTCGAGTATCAATACTCAACCCTCAGTCCTCGTCCTCAATCCACAACCCTCAATCCTCAATCGTTAATCTTCATTCATCAATATTCAACCTTCTATCCTCAATCCACAATCCTCAATGTTCAGCCCTCAATACCCAATCCTCAATCTTCAATCCTCAATCCTCAATCCTCAATCCTCAATCCTCAATCCTCAATCGTCAATCTTCAATCCTCAATACTCAATCTTCAATCCTCAATCCTCAATCCTCAATCCTCAATCCTCATTCTTCAATCCACAATACCCAATCCTCAATCTTCAATCCTCTATCAACAATCCTGAATTCTCAATCCTCAATCCTCAGTCCTCAGTCCTCAAACCTCAATCCTCAACCCTCAGCCCTCATCCTCCATCCTCAATCCTTAATAATCAATTCTCAATCTTCAATCATCAATCCTCAATATTCAATCATCAATACTCAATCTTCAATCCTCAATCATCAATGCTCAATCCTCAATCCTCAACCCTCAATATTCAACACACAACCTTCAGCCATGAATTCTCAATACTCAACCATCAATCCTCAATTCTCAATACTCAATCCTCAATCGCCAATCCTCAATCCCCAATCCTCAATCTTCAATCCTCAATCCTCAATCCTCAATCCTCAATCCTCAATCCTCAATATTCAACACTCAATACACAATCTTCAATCATCAATCCTCAATCCTCAATCCTCAATCCTCAATCTTCAATCCTCAATATCCAATCTTCAATCCTCAATCCTCAATCCTCAATCCTCAATCCTCAATTTTCAATCCTCAATCCTCAATCCTCAGACCTCAATCATCAATATTCAACCCTCAGTCCTCGTCCTCAATACACAACCCTCAATCCTCAATCCTCAATCTTCAATCATCAATATTCAATCTTCAATCTTCAATCCTCAATGCTCAATCCTCAATCCTCAATCCTCAATCCTCAATCTTCAATCCTCAATCCTCAATCCTCAATCCTCAATCCTCAATCTTCAATCCTCAATACTCAATCTTCAATCCTCAATCCTCAATCGTCATTCCTCAATCCTCAATCTTCAATCCTTAATACTCAATTTTCAATCCTCAATCCTCAATCTTCAATCCTCAATTCTCAATCCTCAATCCTCTATCCTCAGTCCTCAAACCTCAATCCTCAACCCTCAGCTCTCATCCTCCATCCTCAATTCTTAATCATCAATCCTCAATCTTCAATCCTCAATATTCAATCTTCAACCCTCAATCCTCAATCCTCAATCCTCAATATTCAATCATCAATACTCAATCTTCAATCCTCAATCCTCAATCCTCAATCCTCAATCCTCAACCCTCAATATTCAACACACAACCCTCAGCCATGAATCCTCAATACTCAACCATCAATCCTCAATACTCAATACTCAACCCTCAATCGCCAATCCTCAATCCCCAATCCTCAATCTTCAATCCTCAATCCTCAGTCCCCAAACCTCAATCCTGAATCTTCAATACTCAACCTTCAAGCCTCAATCCTCAGTCCTCAATACTCAACCGTCAATCCTCAATTCTCAATACTCAATAGAATATCCTGAATTCTCAGGACTCAATACTCAAACCTCAATCCTCAACCCTCAGGCCTCATCCTCCATCCTCAATCCTCTATCCTCAATACCCAATCCTCAATCTTCAATCCTCAATCATCAATCCTTAATTCTCAATCCTCAATCCTCAATCCTCAGTCGTCAAACCTCAATCCCTGACCCTCTGCCCCCATCCTCAACCCTCAGTCTTCAATCCTCAGTCCTCAGTCCTCAAACCTCAAACCTCAACCCTCAGACATCATCCTCAATCCTCAATCCTCTATCCTCAATCCTCAATCTTCAATCCCTAATACTCAATCTTCAATCCTCAATCCTCAGTCCTCAAACCTCAATCCTGAATCTTCAATGCTCAATATCCAATCTTCAATCCTCAATCCTCAATCCTCAATCCTCAATCCTCAATTTTCAATCCTCAATCCTCAATCCTCAGACCTCAATCATCAATATTCAACCCTCAGTCCTCGTCCTCAATCCACAACCCTCAATCCTCAATTCTCAATCATCGATCCTCAACCCTCAATCCTCAATCCACAATCCTCAATCCTCATTTCTCAAACCTCATTTCTCAATCCTCAGACCTCAAGTATCAATACTCAACCCTCAGTCCTCGTCCTCAATCCACAACCCTCAATCCTCAATCGTTAATCTTCATTCATCAATATTCAACCTTCTATCCTCAATCCACAATCCTCAATGTTCAGCCCTCAATACCCAATCCTCAATCTTCAATCCTCAATCCTCAATCCTCAATCCTCAATCCTCAATCCTCAATCGTCAATCTTCAATCCTCAATACTCAATCTTCAATCCTCAATCCTCAATCCTCAATCCTCAATCCTCAATCTTCAATCCACAATACCCAATCCTCAATCTTCAATCCTCTATCAACAATCCTGAATTCTCAATCCTCAATCCTCAGTCCTCAGTCCTCAAACCTCAATCCTCAACCCTCAGCCCTCATCCTCCATCCTCAATCCTTAATAATCAATTCTCAATCTTCAATCATCAATCCTCAATATTCAATCATCAATACCCAATCTTCAATCCTCAATCATCAATGCTCAATCCTCAATCCTCAACCCTCAATATTCAACACACAACCTTCAGCCATGAATTCTCAATACTCAACCATCAATCCTCAATTCTCAATACTCAATCCTCAATCGCCAATCCTCAATCCCCAATCCTCAATCTTCAATCCTCAATCCTCAATCCTCAATCCTCAATCCTCAATCCTCAATATTCAACACTCAATACACAATCTTCAATCATCAATCCTCAATCCTCAATCCTCAATCCTCAATCTTCAATCCTCAATATCCAATCTTCAATCCTCAATCCTCAATCCTCAATCCTCAATCCTCAATTTTCAATCCTCAATCCTCAATCCTCAGACCTCAATCATCAATATTCAACCCTCAGTCCTCGTCCTCAATACACAACCCTCAATCCTCAATCCTCAATCTTCAATCATCAATATTCAATCTTCAATCTTCAATCCTCAATGCTCAATCCTCAATCCTCAATCCTCAATCCTCAATCTTCAATCCTCAATCCTCAATCCTCAATCCTCAATCCTCAATCTTCAATCCTCAATACTCAATCTTCAATCCTCAATCCTCAATCGTCATTCCTCAATCCTCAATCTTCAATCCTCAATACTCAATTTTCAATCCTCAATCCTCAATCTTCAATCCTCAATTCTCAATCCTCAATCCTCTATCCTCAGTCCTCAAACCTCAATCCTCAACCCTCAGCTCTCATCCTCCATCCTCAATTCTTAATCATCAATCCTCAATCTTCAATCATCAATATTCAATCTTCAACCCTCAATCCTCAATCCTCAATCCTCAATCCTCAATCCTCAATCCTCAGTGATCAATACTCAATCTTTAATACACAATCCTCAATCCTCAATCCTCAATCCTCAATCCTCAATCCTCATTTCTCAAACCTCAATCCTCAACCCACAGTCCTCACCCTCAATTCTCAATTCTCAATCCTCAATCCTCAATCATCAATCCTCAATCTTCAATCCTCAATAATCAATCTCCAATCCTAGATCCTCAATCCTCAATCATCCATCCTCAATCCTCAATCCTCAATCTTCAATCCACAATACTCAATCTTCAATCCTCAATCCTCAATCCTCAATCCTCAATCCTCAATCTTCAATCCTCAATACTCAATTTTCAATCCTCAATCCTCAATCCTCAATCCTCAATCCTCATTCTACAATACACAATACCCAATCCTCAATCTTCAACCTTCAATCCTCAATTCGCAATCCTCAATCCTCAATCCTCAGACCTCAAGTAACAATACTCAACCCTCAGTCCTCGTCCTCAATCCACAACCCTCAATCCTCAATCGTTAATCTTCATTCATCAATATTCAACCTTCAATCCTCAACCCTCAATCCTCAATGTTCAGTCCTCAATACCCAATCCTCAGTTTTCAATCCTCAATCCTCAATCCTCAATCCTCAATCCTCAATCCTCAATCGTCAATCTTCAATCCTCAATACTCAATCTTCAATCCTCAGTCCTCAATCCTCAGTCCTCAGTCCTCAAACCTCAATCCTCAACCCTCAGACATCATCCTCAATCCTCAATCCTCAATCCTCATTCCTCAATCCTCAATCCTCAATCTTCAATCCTCAATACTCAATCTTCAATCCTCAATCCTCAATCCTCAATCTTCAATCGTCAATACTGAATCTTCAATCCTCATTCCTCAATCCTCAATCCTCAATCCTCAGCCCTCAGTCCTCAAATCTCAATGCTCAATCCTCAATACCCAATCCTCAATCCTCAATCCTCAATCATCAATCCTCAATACTCAATCTTCAATCCTCTATCCTCAGTCCTCAAACCTCAATCCTCAATCCTCAGTGATCAATACTCAATCTTCAATACTCAATCCTCAATCCTCAATCCTCAATCCTCAATCCACAATCCTCAATCTTCAATCCTCATTTCTCAAACCTCAATCCTCAACCCTCAGTCCTCATCCTCAACTCTCAATCTTCAATCCTCAATCCTCAATCCTCAATCTTCAATCCTCAATAATCAATCTCCAATCCTAGATACTCAATCCTCAATCCTCAATCCCCAATCTTCAATCATCAATAATCAATCTCCAATCCTAGATCCTCAACCCTCAATCCTCAATCCTCAATTCTCAATCCTCATTCTTCAATCCTCAATACCCAATCCTCAATCTTCAATCCTCTATCAACAATCCTCAATCCTCAGTCCTCAAACCTCAATCCTCAATCCTCAGTGATCAATTCTCAATCTTCAATCCTCAATCCTCAGCCCTCAAACCTCAATTCTGAATCCTCAACACTCAACGTTCAATCCTCAATCCTCAGTCCTCAGTACTCAACCATCAATCCTCAATTCTCAATACTCAACAGAATATCCTGATATCTTAGGATTCAATACTCAAACCTCAATCCTCAACCCTCAGCCCTCATCCTCCATCCTCAATCCTCAATCCTCAATCCTCAATCTTCAATCCTCAGTACTCAATATTCAATCCCCAATCCTCAATCCTCAATCCTCAATCCTCAATCCTCAATCCTCAATCCTCAACCCTCAATCCTCATTCCTCAAACCTCAATCCTCAGTCCTCATCCTCAATTCTCAATCCTGAATCCTCAATCCTCACTCCTCAATCTTCAATCCTCAATAATCAATCTCCAATCCTAGATCCTCAATCCACAATCTTCAATCCTTAATTCTTAATCTTCAATCCTCAATCCCCAATCTTCAATCTTCAATCCTCAATGCTCAATCCTCAATCCTCAATCCTCAGTCCTCAATCCTCAATCCTCAATCCTCAAACCTCAATCCTCTACCGTCAGTCCTCGTCCTCAATCCTCAAACCTCAATCCTCAATCCTCAATATTCAATCATCAATACTCAATCTTCAATCCTCAATCCTCAATCCTCAATCTTCAATCCTCAATACTCAATCTTCAATCCTCAATCCTCAATCGTCATTCCTCAATCCTCAATCTTCAATCCTCAATACTCAATTTTCAATCCTCAATCCTCAATCTTCAATCCTCAATTCTCAATCCTCAATCCTCTATCCTCAGTCCTCAAACCTCAATCCTCAACCCTCAGCTCTCATCCTCCATCCTCAATTCTTAATCATCAATCCTCAATCTTCAATCCTCAATATTCAATCTTCAACCCTCAATCCTCAATCCTCAATCCTCAATATTCAATCATCAATACTCAATCTTCAATCCTCAATCCTCAATCCTCAATCCTCAATCCTCAACCCTCAATATTCAACACACAACCCTCAGCCATGAATCCTCAATACTCAACCATCAATCCTCAATACTCAATACTCAACCCTCAATCGCCAATCCTCAATCCCCAATCCTCACTCTTCAATCCTCAATCCTCAGTCCCCAAACCTCAATCCTGAATCTTCAATACTCAACCTTCAAGCCTCAATCCTCAGTCCTCAATACTCAACCGTCAATCCTCAATTCCCAATACTCAATAGAATATCCTGAATTCTCAGGACTCAATACTCAAACCTCAATCCTCAACCCTCAGCCCTCATCCTCCATCCTCAATCCTCTATCCTCAATACCCAATCCTCAATCTTCAATCCTCAATCATCAATCCTTAATTCCCAATCCTCAATCCTCAATCCTCAGTCGTCAAACCTCAATCCCTGACCCTCTGCCCTCATCCTCAACCCTCAGTCTTCAATCCTCAGTCCTCAGTCCTCAAACCTCAAACCTCAACCCTCAGACATCGTCCTCAATCCTCAATCCTCTATCCTCAATCCTCAATCTTCAATCCCTAATACTCAATCTTCAATCCTCAATCCTCAGTCCTCAAACCTCAATCCTGAATCTTCAATGCTCAATATCCAATCTTCAATCCTCAATCCTCAATCCTCAATCCTCAATCCTCAATTTTCAATCCTCAATCCTCAATCCTCAGACCTCAATCATCAATATTCAACCCTCAGTCCTCGTCCTCAATCCACAACCCTCAATCCTCAATTCTCAATCATCGATCCTCAACCCTCAATCCTCAATCCACAATCCTCAATCCTCATTTCTCAAACCTCATTTCTCAATCCTCAGACCTCGAGTATCAATACTCAACCCTCAGTCCTCGTCCTCAATCCACAACCCTCAATCCTCAATCGTTAATCTTCATTCATCAATATTCAACCTTCTATCCTCAATCCACAATCCTCAATGTTCAGCCCTCAATACCCAATCCTCAATCTTCAATCCTCAATCCTCAATCCTCAATCCTCAATCCTCAATCCTCAATCGTCAATCTTCAATCCTCAATACTCAATCTTCAATCCTCAATCCTCAATCCTCAATCCTCAATCCTCATTCTTCAATCCACAATACCCAATCCTCAATCTTCAATCCTCTATCAACAATCCTGAATTCTCAATCCTCAATCCTCAGTCCTCAGTCCTCAAACCTCAATCCTCAACCCTCAGCCCTCATCCTCCATCCTCAATCCTTAATAATCAATTCTCAATCTTCAATCATCAATCCTCAATATTCAATCATCAATACTCAATCTTCAATCCTCAATCATCAATGCTCAATCCTCAATCCTCAACCCTCAATATTCAACACACAACCTTCAGCCATGAATTCTCAATACTCAACCATCAATCCTCAATTCTCAATACTCAATCCTCAATCGCCAATCCTCAATCCCCAATCCTCAATCTTCAATCCTCAATCCTCAATCCTCAATCCTCAATCCTCAATCCTCAATATTCAACACTCAATACACAATCTTCAATCATCAATCCTCAATCCTCAATCCTCAATCCTCAATCTTCAATCCTCAATATCCAATCTTCAATCCTCAATCCTCAATCCTCAATCCTCAATCCTCAATTTTCAATCCTCAATCCTCAATCCTCAGACCTCAATCATCAATATTCAACCCTCAGTCCTCGTCCTCAATACACAACCCTCAATCCTCAATCCTCAATGCTCAATCCTCAATCCTCAATCCTCAATCCTCAATCTTCAATCCTCAATCCTCAATCCTCAATCCTCAATCCTCAATCTTCAATCCTCAATACTCAATCTTCAATCCTCAATCCTCAATCGTCATTCCTCAATCCTCAATCTTCAATCCTCAATACTCAATTTTCAATCCTCAATCCTCAATCTTCAATCCTCAATTCTCAATCCTCAATCCTCTATCCTCAGTCCTCAAACCTCAATCCTCAACCCTCAGCTCTCATCCTCCATCCTCAATTCTTAATCATCAATCCTCAATCTTCAATCCTCAATATTCAATCTTCAACCCTCAATCCTCAATCCTCAATCCTCAATATTCAATCATCAATACTCAATCTTCAATCCTCAATCCTCAATCCTCAATCCTCAATCCTCAACCCTCAATATTCAACACACAACCCTCAGCCATGAATCCTCAATACTCAACCATCAATCCTCAATACTCAATACTCAACCCTCAATCGCCAATCCTCAATCCCCAATCCTCAATCTTCAATCCTCAATCCTCAGTCCCCAAACCTCAATCCTGAATCTTCAATACTCAACCTTCAAGCCTCAATCCTCAGTCCTCAATACTCAACCGTCAATCCTCAATTCTCAATACTCAATAGAATATCCTGAATTCTCAGGACTCAATACTCAAACCTCAATCCTCAACCCTCAGGCCTCATCCTCCATCCTCAATCCTCTATCCTCAATACCCAATCCTCAATCTTCAATCCTCAATCATCAATCCTTAATTCTCAATCCTCAATCCTCAATCCTCAGTCGTCAAACCTCAATCCCTGACCCTCTGCCCCCATCCTCAACCCTCAGTCTTCAATCCTCAGTCCTCAGTCCTCAAACCTCAAACCTCAACCCTCAGACATCATCCTCAATCCTCAATCCTCTATCCTCAATCCTCAATCTTCAATCCCTAATACTCAATCTTCAATCCTCTATCCTCAGTCCTCAAACCTCAATCCTGAACCTTCAATGCTCAATATCCAATCTTCAATCCTCAATCCTCAATCCTCAATCCTCAATCCTCAATTTTCAATCCTCAATCCTCAATCCTCAATCTTCAATCCTCATTTCTCAAACCTCAATCCTCAACCCTCAGTCCTCATCCTCAACTCTCAATCTTCAATCCTCAATCCTCAATCCTCAATCTTCAATCCTCAATAATCAATCTCCAATCCTAGATACTCAATCCTCAATCCTCAATCCCCAATCTTCAATCATCAATAATCAATCTCCAATCCTAGATCCTCAACCCTCAATCCTCAATCCTCAATTCTCAATCCTCATTCTTCAATCCTCAATACCCAATCCTCAATCTTCAATCCTCTATCAACAATCCTCAATCCTCAGTCCTCAAACCTCAATCCTCAATCCTCAGTGATCAATTCTCAATCTTCAATCCTCAATCCTCAGCCCTCAAACCTCAATTCTGAATCCTCAATACTCAACGTTCAATCCTCAATCCTCAGTCCTCAGTACTCAACCATCAATCCTCAATTCTCAGTACTCAACAGAATATCCTGATATCTTAGGATTCAATACTCAAACCTCAATCCTCAACCCTCCGCCCTCATCCTCCATCCTCAATCCTCAATCCTCAATCCTCAATCTTCAATCCTCAGTACTCAATATTCAATCCCCAATCCTCAATCCTCAATCCTCAATCCTCAATCCTCAATCCTCAATCCTCAACCCTCAATCCTCATTCCTCAAACCTCAATCCTCAGTCCTCATCCTCAATTCTCAATCCTCAATCCTCAATCCTCACTCCTCAATCTTCAATCCTCAATAATCAATCTCCAATCCTAGATCCTCAATCCACAATCTTCAATCCTTAATTCTCAATCTTCAATCCTCAATCCCCAATCTTCAATCTTCAATCCTCAATGCTCAATCCTCAATCCTCAATCCTCAGTCCTCAATCCTCAATCCTCAATCCTCAATCCTCAACCCTCAATATTCAACACACAACCCTCAGCCATGAATCCTCAATACTCAACCATCAATCCTCAATTCTCAATACTCAATCCTCAATCGCCAATCCTCAATCCCCAATCCTCAATATTCAATCCTCAATCCTCAATCCTCAATCCTCAATCCTCGATCCTCAATATTCAACACTCAATGCACAATCTTCAATCATCAATAATCAATCTCCAATTCTAGATCCTCAATACTCAATCCTCAAACCTCAATCTTCAATCCTCAATAATCAATCTCCAATCCTAGATCCTCAATCCTCAATCCTCAATCCTCAATCCTCAATCCTGATTCTTCAATCCTCAATACCCAATCCTCAATCTTCAATCCTCAATCATCAATCCTCAATTCTCAATCCTCAATCCTCAATCCTCAGTCGTCAAACCTCAATCCCTGACCCTCTGCCCTCTTCCTCAGCCCTCAGTCTTCAATCCTCAGTCCTCAGTCCTCAAACCTCAATCCTCAACCCTCAGATATCATCCTCAATCCTCAATCCTCAATCTTCAATCCTCAATATCCAATCTTCAATCCTCAATCCTCAATCCTCAATCCTCAATCCTCAATCCTCAATCGTCAATCTTCAATCCTCAATACTCAATCTTCAATCCTCAGTCCTCAATCCTCAGTCCTCAGTCCTCAAACCTCAATCCTCAACCCTCAGACATCATCCTCAATCCTCAATCCTCAATCCTCATTCCTCAATCCTCAATCCTCAATCTTCAATCCTCAATACTCAATCTTCAATCCTCAATCCTCAATCCTCAATCTTCAATCGTCAATACTGAATCTTCAATCCTCATTCCTCAATCCTCAATCCTCAATCCTCAGCCCTCAGTCCTCAAATCTCAATGCTCAATCCTCAATACCCAATCCTCAATCCTCAATCCTCAATCATCAATCCTCAATACTCAATCTTCAATCCTCTATCCTCAGTCCTCAAACCTCAATCCTCAATCCTCAGTGATCAATACTCAATCTTCAATACTCAATCCTCAATCCTCAATCCTCAATCCTCAATCCACAATCCTCAATCTTCAATCCTCATTTCTCAAACCTCAATCCTCAACCCTCAGTCCTCATCCTCAACTCTCAATCTTCAATCCTCAATCCTCAATCCTCAATCTTCAATCCTCAATAATCAATCTCCAATCCTAGATACTCAATCCTCAATCCTCAATCCCCAATCTTCAATCATCAATAATCAATCTCCAATCCTAGATCCTCAACCCTCAATCCTCAATCCTCAATTCTCAATCCTCATTCTTCAATCCTCAATACCCAATCCTCAATCTTCAATCCTCTATCAACAATCCTCAATCCTCAGTCCTCAAACCTCAATCCTCAATCCTCAGTGATCAATTCTCAATCTTCAATCCTCAATCCTCAGCCCTCAAACCTCAATTCTGAATCCTCAATACTCAACGTTCAATCCTCAATCCTCAGTCCTCAGTACTCAACCATCAATCCTCAATTCTCAATACTCAACAGAATATCCTGATACCTTAGGATTCAATACTCAAACCTCAATCCTCAACCCTCAGCCCTCATCCTCCATCCTCAATCCTCAATCCTCAATCCTCAATCTTCAATCCTCAGTACTCAATATTCAATCCCCAATCCTCAATCCTCAATCCTCAATCCTCAATCCTCAATCCTCAATCCTCAACCCTCAATCCTCATTCCTCAAACCTCAATCCTCAGTCCTCATCCTCAATTCTCAATCCTGAATCCTCAATCCTCACTCCTCAATCTTCAATCCTCAATAATCAATCTCCAATCCTAGATCCTCAATCCACAATCTTCAATCCTTAATTCTCAATCTTCAATCCTCAATCCCCAATCTTCAATCTTCAATCCTCAATGCTCAATCCTCAATCCTCAATCCTCAGTCCTCAATCCTCAATCCTCAATCCTCAAACCTCAATCCTCTACCGTCAGTCCTCGTCCTCAATCCTCAAACCTCAATCCTCAATCCTCAATATTCAATCATCAATACTCAATCTTCAATCCTCAATCCTCAAGCCTCAATCTTCAATCCTCAATACTCAATCTTCAATCCTCAATCCTCAATCGTCATTCCTCAATCCTCAATCTTCAATCCTCAATACTCAATTTTCAATCCTCAATCCTCAATCTTCAATCCTCAATTCTCAATCCTCAATCCTCTATCCTCAGTCCTCAAACCTCAATCCTCAACCCTCAGCTCTCATCCTCCATCCTCAATTCTTAATCATCAATCCTTAATCTTCAATCCTCAATATTCAATCTTCAACCCTCAATCCTCAATCCTCAATCCTCAATATTCAATCATCAATACTCAATCTTCAATCCTCAATCCTCAATCCTCAATCCTCAATCCTCAATCCTCAATCCTCAACCCTCAATATTCAACACACAACCCTCAGCCATGAATCCTCAATACTCAACCATCAATCCTCAATACTCAATACTCAACCCTCAATCGCCAATCCTCAATCCCCAATCCTCAATCTTCAATCCTCAATCCTCAGTCCCCAAACCTCAATCCTGAATCTTCAATACTCAACCTTCAAGCCTCAATCCTCAGTCCTCAATACTCAACCGTCAATCCTCAATTCTCAATACTCAATAGAATATCCTGAATTCTCAGGACTCAATACTCAAACCTCAATCCTCAACCCTCAGCCCTCATCCTCCATCCTCAATCCTCTATCCTCAATACCCAATCCTCAATCTTCAATCCTCAATCATCAATCCTTAATTCTCAATCCTCAATCCTCAATCCTCAGTCGTCAAACCTCAATCCCTGACCCTCTGCCCTCATCCTCAACCCTCAGTCTTCAATCCTCAGTCCTCAGTCCTCAAACCTCAAACCTCAACCCTCAGACATCGTCCTCAATCCTCAATCCTCTATCCTCAATCCTCAATCTTCAATCCCTAATACTCAATCTTCAATCCTCAATCCTCAGTCCTCAAACCTCAATCCTGAATCTTCAATGCTCAATATCCAATCTTCAATCCTCAATCCTCAATCCTCAATCCTCAATCCTCAATTTTCAATCCTCAATCCTCAATCCTCAGACCTCAATCATCAATATTCAACCCTCAGTCCTCGTCCTCAATCCACAACCCTCAATCCTCAATTCTCAATCATCGATCCTCAACCCTCAATCCTCAATCCACAATCCTCAATCCTCATTTCTCAAACCTCATTTCTCAATCCTCAGACCTCGAGTATCAATACTCAACCCTCAGTCCTCGTCCTCAATCCACAACCCTCAATCCTCAATCGTTAATCTTCATTCATCAATATTCAACCTTCTATCCTCAATCCACAATCCTCAATGTTCAGCCCTCAATACCCAATCCTCAATCTTCAATCCTCAATCCTCAATCCTCAATCCTCAATCCTCAATCCTCAATCGTCAATCTTCAATCCTCAATACTCAATCTTCAATCCTCAATCCTCAATCCTCAATCCTCAATCCTCATTCTTCAATCCACAATACCCAATCCTCAATCTTCAGTCCTCTATCAACAATCCTGAATTCTCAATCCTCAATCCTCAGTCCTCAGTCCTCAAACCTCAATCCTCAACCCTCAGCCCTCATCCTCCATCCTCAATCCTTAATAATCAATTCTCAATCTTCAATCATCAATCCTCAATATTCAATCATCAATACTCAATCTTCAATCCTCAATCATCAATGCTCAATCCTCAATTCTCAACCCTCAATATTCAACACACAACCTTCAGCCATGAATTCTCAATACTCAACCATCAATCCTCAATTCTCAATACTCAATCCTCAATCGCCAATCCTCAATCCCCAATCCTCAATCTTCAATCCTCAATCCTCAATCCTCAATCCTCAATCCTCAATCCTCAATATTCAACACTCAATACACAATCTTCAATCATCAATCCTCAATCCTCAATCCTCAATCCTCAATCTTCAATCCTCAATATCCAATCTTCAATCCTCAATCCTCAATCCTCAATCCTCAATCCTCAATTTTCAATCCTCAATCCTCAATCCTCAGACCTCAATCATCAATATTCAACCCTCAGTCCTCGTCCTCAATACACAACCCTCAATCCTCAATCCTCAATCTTCAATCATCAATATTCAATCTTCAATCTTCAATCCTCAATGCTCAATCCTGAATCCTCAATCCTCAATCCTCAATCTTCAATCCTCAATCCTCAATCCTCAATCCTCAATCCTCAACCTTCAATCCTCAATCCTCAATCCTCAATGTTCAGTCCTCAATACCCAATCCTCAATTTCCAATCCTCAATCCTCAATCCTCAATCCTCAATCCTCAATCCTCAATCGTCAATCTTCAATCCTCAATACTCAATCTTCAATCCTCAGTCCTCAATCCTCAGTCCTCAGTCCTCAAACCTCAATCCTCGACCCTCAGACATCATCCTCAATCCTCAATCCTCAATCCTCATTCCTCAATCCTCAATCCTCAATCTTCAATCCTCAATACTCAATCTTCAATCCTCAATCCTCAATCCTCAATCTTCAATCGTCAATACTGAATCTTCAATCCTCATTCCTCAATCCTCAATCCTCAATCCTCAGCCCTCAGTCCTCAAATCTCAATGCTCAATCCTCAATACCCAATCCTCAATCCTCAATCCTCAATCATCAATCCTCAATACTGAATCTTCAATCCTCTATCCTCAGTCCTCAAACCTCAATCCTCAATCCTCAGTGATCAATACTCAATCTTCAATACTCAATCCTCAATCCTCAATCCTCAATCCTCAATCCACAATCCTCAATCTTCAATCCTCATTTCTCAAACCTCAATCCTCAACCCTCAGTCCTCATCCTCAACTCTCAATCTTCAATCCTCAATCCTCAATCCTCAATCTTCAATCCTCAATAATCAATCTCCAATCCTAGATACTCAATCCTCAATCCTCAATCCCCAATCTTCAATCATCAATAATCAATCTCCAATCCTAGATCCTCAACCCTCAATCCTCAATCCTCAATTCTCAATCCTCATTCTTCAATCCTCAATACCCAATCCTCAATCTTCAATCCTCTATCAACAATCCTCAATCCTCAGTCCTCAAACCTCAATCCTCAATCCTCAGTGATCAATTCTCAATCTTCAATCCTCAATCCTCAGCCCTCAAACCTCAATTCTGAATCCTCAATACTCAACCTTCAATCCTCAATCCTCAGTCCTCAGTACTCAACCATCAATCCTCAATTCTCAATACTCAACAGAATATCCTGATATCTTAGGATTCAATACTCAAACCTCAATCCTCAACCCTCAGCCCTCATCCTCCATCCTCAATCCTCAATCCTCAATCCTCAATCTTCAATCCTCAGTACTCAATATTCAATCCCCAATCCTCAATCCTCAATCCTCAATCCTCAATCCTCAATCCTCAATCCTCAACCCTCAATCCTCATTCCTCAAACCTCAATCCTCAGTCCTCATCCTCAATTCTCAATCCTCAATCCTCAATCCTCACTCCTCAATCTTCAATCCTCAATAATCAATCTCCAATCCTAGATCCTCAATCCACAATCTTCAATCCTTAATTCTCAATCTTCAATCCTCAATCCCCAATCTTCAATCTTCAATCCTCAATGCTCAATCCTCAATCCTCAATCCTCAGTCCTCAATCCTCAATCCTCAATCCTCAAACCTCAATCCTCTACCGTCAGTCCTCGTCCTCAATCCTCAAACCTCAATCCTCAATCCTCAATATTCAATCATCAATACTCAATCTTCAATCCTCAATCCTCAATCCTCAATCCTCAATCCTCAACCCTCAATATTCAACACACAACCCTCAGCCATGAATCCTCAATACTCAACCATCAATCCTCAATTCTCAATACTCAATCCTCAATCGCCAATCCTCAATCCCCAATCCTCAATCTTCAATCCTCAATCCTCAATCCTCAATCCTCAATCCTCGATCCTCAATATTCAACACTCAATGCACAATCTTCAATCATCAATAATCAATCTCCAATTCTAGATCCTCAATACTCAATCCTCAAACCTCAATCTTCAATCCTCAATAATCAATCTCCAATCCTAGATCCTCAATCCTCAATCCTCAATCCTCAATCCTCAATCCTGATTCTTCAATCCTCAATACCCAATCCTCAATCTTCAATCCTCAATCATCAATCCTCAATTCTCAATCCTCAATCCTCAATCCTCAGTCGTCAAACCTCAATCCCTGGCCCTCTGCCCTCTTCCTCAGCCCTCAGTCTTCAATCCTCAGTCCTCAGTCCTCAAACCTCAATCCTCAACCCTCAGATATCATCCTCAATCCTCAATCCTCAATCTTCAATCCTCAATATCCAATCTTCAATCCTCAATCCTCAATCCTCAACCCTCAATCCTCAATTTTCAATCCTCAATCCTCAATTCTCAGACCTCAATCATCAATATTCAACCCACAGTCCTCGTCCTCAATCCACAACCCTCAATCCTCAATCCTCAATCTTCAATCATCAATATTCAATCTTCAATCCTCAATGCTCAATCCTCAATCCTCAATCCTCAATCCTCAATCTTCAATGCTCAATCCTCAATCCTCAATCCTCAATCCTCAATCCTCAATCCTCAATCTTCAATCCTCAATACTCAATCTTCAATCCTCAATACTCAGCCCTCAAACCTCAATTCTGAATCCTCAATACTCAACCTTCAATCCTCAATACTCAATCTTCAATCCTCAATCCTCAATCCTCAACCCTCAATCCTCATTCCTCAAACCTCAATCCTCAGTCCTCATCCTCAATTCTCAATCCTCAATCCTCAATCCTCAATCCTCAAACCTCAACCCTCTACCGTCAGTCCTCGTCCTCAATCCGCAAACCTCAATCCTCAATCCTCAATATTCAATCATCAATACTCAATCTTCAATCCTCAATCATCAATGCTCAATCCTCAATCCTCAACCCTCAATATTCAACACACAACCTTCAGCCATGAATTCTCAATACTCAACCATCAATCCTCAATTCTCAATGCTCAATCCTCAATCGCCAATCCTCAATCCCCAATCCTCAATCTTCAATCCTCAATCCTCAATCCTCAATCCTCAATCCTCAATCCTCAATATTCAAAACTCAATACACAATCTTCAATCATCAATCCTCAATCCTCAATCCTCAATACCCAATCCTCAATCCTCAATCCTCAATCATCAATCCTCAATCATCAATACTCAATCCTCGACCCTCAATCCTCAATCCTCAATCCTCAATCATCAATCCTCAATACTCAATCTTCAATCCTCTATCCTCAGTCCTCAAACCTCAATCCTCATTCCTCAGTGATCAATACTCAATCTTCAATACTCAATCCTCAATCCTCAATCCTCAATCCTCAATCCTCAATCCACAATCCTCAATCTTCAATCCTCATTTCTCAAACCTCAATCCTCAACCCTCAGTCCTCATCCTCAACTCTCAATCTTCAATCCTCAATCCTCAATCCTCAATCTTCAATCCTCAATAATCAATCTCCAATCCTAGATACTCAATCCTCAATCCCCAATCCCCAATCTTCAATCATCAATAATCAATCTCCAATCCTAGATCCTCAACCCTCAATCCTCAATCCTCAATTCTCAATCCTCATTCTTCAATCCTCAATACCCAATCCTCAATCTTCAATCCTCTATCAACAATCCTCAATCCTCAGTCCTCAAACCTCAATCCTCAATCCTCAGTGATCAATTCTCAATCTTCAATCCTCAATCCTCAGTCCTCATCTTCAATTCTCAATCCTCAATCCTCAATCCTCACTCCTCAATCTTCAATCCTCAATAATCAATCTCCAATCCTAGATCCTCAATCCACAATCTTCAATCCTTAATTCTCAATCTTCAATCCTCAATCCCCAGTCTTCAATCTTCAATCCTCAATGCTCAATCCTCAATCCTCAATCCTCAGTCCTCAATCCTCAATCCTCAATCCTCAAACCTCAGTCCTCTACCGTCAGTCCTCGTCCTCAATCCTCAAACCTCAATCCTCAATCCTCAATATTCAATCATCAATACTCAATCTTCAATCCTCAATCCTCAATCCTCAATCCTCAATCCTCAACCCTCAATATTCAACACACAACCCTCAGCCATGAATCCTCAATACTCAACCATCAATCCTCAATTCTCAATACTCAATCCTCAATCGCCAATCCTCAATCCCCAATCCTCAATGTTCAATCCTCAATCCTCAATCCTCAATCCTAAATCCTCGATCCTCAATATTCAACACTCAATGCACAATCTTCAATCATCAATCCTCAATCCTCAATTCTCAATCCTCAATCTTCAGTCCTCAATATCCAATCTTCAATCCTCAATCCTCAAGCCTCAATGTTCAATCCTCAATAATCAATCTCCAATTCTAGATCCTCAATACTCAATCCTCAATCCTCAATCTTCAATCCTCAATAATCAATCTCCAATCCTAGATCCTCAATCCTCAATCCTCAATCCTCAATCCTCAATCCTCATTCTTCAATCCTCAATACCCAATCCTCAATCTTCAATCCTCAATCATCAATCCTCAATTCTCAATCCTCAATCCTCAATCCTCAGTCGTCAAACCTCAATCCCTGACCCTGTGCCCTCTTCCTCAGCCCTCAGTCTTCAATCCTCAGTCCTCAGTCCTCAAACCTCAATCCTCAACCCTCAGACATCATCCTCAATCCTCAATCCTCAATCTTCAATCCTCAATATCCAGTCTTCAATCCTCAATCCTCAATCCTCAATCCTCAATCCTCAATCCTCAATTTTCAATCCTCAATCCTCAATTCTCAGACCTCAATCATCAATATTCAACCCTCAGTCCTCGTCCTCAATCCACAACCCTCAATCCTCAATCCTCAATCTTCAATCATCAATATTCAATCTTCAATCCTCAATGCTCAATCCTCAATCCTCAATCCTCAATCCTCAATCTTCAATCCTCAATCCTCAATCCTCAATCCTCAATCCTCAATTCTCAATCCTCAATCTTCAATCCTCAATACTCAATCTTCAATCCTCAATACTCAGCCCTCAATCCTCAATTCTGAATCCTCAATACTCAACCTTCAATCCTCAATCCTCAGTCCTCAGTACTCGACCATCAATCCTCAATTCTCAATACTCAATAGAATATCCCGAATTCTCAGGATTCAATACTCAAACCACTATCCTCAACCCTCAGCCCTCATCCTCCATCCTCAATCCTCAATCCTCAGTCCTCAATCTTCAATACTCAGTACTCAATATTCAATCCCCAATCCTCAATCCTCAATCCTCAATCCTCAATCCTCAATCCTCAGCCCTCAGTCGTGAAACCTCAATCCCCGAACCTCAGCCCTCATCCTCAATCCTCAGTCCTCAATCCTCAGTCCTCAGTCCTCAAACCTCAATCCTCAACCCTCAGACATCATCCTCAATCCTTAATCCTCAATCCTCAATCCTCAACCTTCAATCCTCAATACTCAATCTTCAATCCCCAATCCTTAGCCCTCAAACCTCAATTCTGAATCCTCAATACTCAACCTTCATTCCTCAATCCTCAGTCCTCAGTACTCAACCATCAATCCTCAATTCTCAATACTCAATAGCATATCCTGAATTCTCAGGATTCAATACTCAAACCTCAATCCTCAACCCTCAGCCCTCATCCTCCATCCTCAATCCTCAATCCTCAATCCTCAATCTTCAATCCTCAGTACTCAATATTCAATCCCCAATCCTCAGTCCTCAATCCTCAATCCTCAATCCTCAATCCTCAATCCTCAATCCTCAACCCTCAATCCTCATTCCTCAAACCTCAATCCTCAGTCCTCATCCTCAATTCTCAATCCTCAATCCTCAACCCTCACTCCTCAATCTTCAATCCTCAATAATCAATCTCCAATCCTAGAACCTCAAACCACAACCCTCAATCCTCAATCCTCAATCTTCAATCATCAATATTCAATCTTCAATCCTCAATGCTCATTCCTCAATCATCAATCCTCAATCCTCAATCTTCAATCCTCAATCCTCAATCCTCAATCCTCAATCCTCAATCTTCAATCCACAATACTCAATCTTCAATCCTCAATCCTCAATCCTCAATCCTCAATCCTCAATCTTCAATCCTCAATACTCAATTTTCAATCCTCAATCCTCAATCCTCAATCCTCAATCCTCATTCTACAATACTCAGTACCCAATCCTCAATCTTCAACCTTCAATCCTCAATTCGCAATCCTCAATCCTCAATCCTCAGACCTCAAGTAACAATACTCAACCCTCAGTCCTCGTCCTCAATCCACAACCCTCAATCCTCAATCGTTAATCTTCATTCATCAATATTCAACCTTCAATCCTCAATCCTCAATCCTCAATGTTCAGTCCTCAATACCCAATCCTCAATTTTCAATCCTCAATCCTCAATCCTCAATCCTCAATCCTCAATCCTCAATCGTCAATCTTCAATCCTCAATACTCAATCTTCAATCCTCAGTCCTCAATCCTCAGTCCTCAGTCCTCAAACCTCAATCCTCAACCCTCAGACATCATCCTCAATCCTCAATCCTCAATCCTCATTCCTCAATCCTCAATCCTAGATCCTCAACCCACAATCTTCAATCCTTAATTCTCAATCTTCAATCCTCAATCCCCAGTCTTCAATCTTCAATCCTCTATGCTCAATCCTCAATCCTCAATCATCAGTCCTCAATCCTTAATCCTCAATCCTCAAACCTCAACCCTCTACCGTCAGTCCTCGTCCTCAATCCTCAAACCTCAATCCTCAATCCTCAATATTCAATCATCAATACTCAATCTTCAATCCTCAATCATCAATGCTCAATCCTCAATCCTCAACCCTCAATATTCAACACACAACCTTCAGCCATGAATTCTCAATACTCAACCATCAATCCTCAATTCTCAATACTCAATCCTCAATCGCCAATCCTCAATCCCCAATCCTCAATCTTCAATCCTCAATCCTCAATCCTCAATCCTCAATCCTCAATCCTCAATATTCAACACTCAATACACAATCTTCAATCATCAATCCTCAATCCTCAATCCTCAATCCTCAATCTTCAATCCTCAATATCCAATCTTCAATCCTCAATCCTCAATCCTCAATCCTCAATCCTCAATTTTCAATCCTCAATCCTCAATCCTCAGACCTCAATCATCAATATTCAACCCTCAGTCCTCGTCCTCAATACACAACCCTCAATCCTCAATCCTCAATCTTCAATCATCAATATTCAATCTTCAATCTTCAATCCTCAATGCTCAATCCTCAATCCTCAATCCTCAATCCTCAATCTTCAATCCTCAATCCTCAATCCTCAATCCTCAATCCTCAATCTTCAATCCTCAATACTCAATCTTCAATCCTCAATCCTCAATCGTCATTCCTCAATCCTCAATCTTCAATCCTCAATACTCAATTTTCAATCCTCAATCCTCAATCTTCAATCCTCAATTATCAATCCTCAATCCTCTATTCTCAGTCCTCAAACCTCAATCCTCAACCCTCAGCTCTCACCCTCCATCCTCAATTCTTAATCATCAATCCTCAATCTTCAATCCTCAATATTCAATCTTCAACCCTCAATCCTCAATCCTCAATCCTCAATATTCAATCATCAATACTCAATCTTCAATCCTCAATCCTCAATCCTCAATCCTCAATCCTCAGCCCTCAACCTTCAACACACAACCCTCAGCCATGAATCCTCAATACTCAACCATCAATCCTCAATACTCAATACTCAACCCTCAATCGCCAATCCTCAATCCCCAATCCTCAATCTTCAATCCTCAATCCTCAGTCCCCAAACCTCAATCCTGAATCTTCAATACTCAACCTTCAAGCCTCAATCCTCAGTCCTCAATACTCAACCGTCAATCCTCAATTCTCAATACTCAATAGAATATCCTGAATTCTCAGGACTCAATACTCAAACCTCAATCCTCAACCCTCAGCCCTCATCCTCCATCCTCAATCCTCTATCCTCAATACCCAATCCTCAATCTTCAATCCTCAATCATCAATCCTTAATTCTCAATCCTCAATCCTCAATCCTCAGTCGTCAAACCTCAATCCCTGACCCTCTGCCCTCATCCTCAACCCTCAGTCTTCAATCCTCAGTCCTCAGTCCTCAAACCTCAAACCTCAACCCTCAGACATCATCCTCAATCCTCAATCCTCTATCCTCAATCCTCAATCTTCAATCCCTAATACTCAATCTTCAATCCTCAATCCTCAGTCCTCAAACCTCAATCCTGAATCTTCAATGCTCAATATCCAATCTTCAATACTCAATCCTCAATCCTCAATCCTCAATCCTCAATTTTCAATCCTCAATCCTCAATCCTCAGACCTCAATCATCAATATTCAACCCTCAGTCCTCGTCCTCAATCCACAACCCTCAATCCTCAATTCTCAATCATCGATCCTCAACCCTCAATCCTCAATCCACAATCCTCAATCCTCATTTCTCAAACCTCATTTCTCAATCCTCAGACCTCAAGTATCAATACTCAACCCTCAGTCCTCGTCCTCAATCCACAACCCTCAATCCTCAATCGTTAATCTTCATTCATCAATATTCAACCTTCTATCCTCAATCCACAATCCTCAATGTTCAGCCCTCAAAACCCAATCCTCAATCTTCAATCCTCAATCCTCAATCCTCAATCCTCAATCCTCAATCCTCAATCGTCAATCTTCAATCCTCAATACTCAATCTTCAATCCTCAATCCTCAATCCTCAATCCTCAATCCTCATTCTTCAATCCACAATACCCAATCCTCAATCTTCAATCCTCTATCAACAATCCTGAATTCTCAATCCTCAATCCTCAGTCCTCAGTCCTCAAACCTCAATCCTCAACCCTCAGCCCTCATCCTCCATCCTCAATCCTTAATAATCAATTCTCAATCTTCAATCATCAATCCTCAATATTCAATCATCAATACTCAATCTTCAATCCTCAATCATCAATGCTCAATCCTCAATCCTCAACCCTCAATATTCAACACACAACCTTCAGCCATGAATCCTCAATACTCAACCATCAATCCTCAATTCTCAATACTCAATCCTCAATCGCCAATCCTCAATCCCCAATCCTCAATCTTCAATCCTCAATCCTCAATCCTCAATCCTCAATCCTCAATCCTCAATATTCAACACTCAATACACAATCTTCAATCATCAATCCTCAATCCTCAATCCTCAATCCTCAATCTTCAATCCTCAATATCCAATCTTCAATCCTCAATCCTCAATCCTCAATCCTCAATCCTCAATTTTCAATCCTCAATCCTCAATCCTCAGACCTCAATCATCAATATTCAACCCTCAGTCCTCGTCCTCAATACACAACCCTCAATCCTCAATCCTCAATCTTCAATCATCAATATTCAATCTTCAATCTTCAATCCTCAATGCTCAATTCTCAATCCACAATCCTCAATCCTCAATCTTCAATCCTCAATCCTCAATCCTCAATCCTCAATCCTCAATCTTCAATCCTCAATACTCAATCTTCAATCCTCAATCCTGAATCGTCATTCCTCAGTCCTCAATCTTCAATCCTCAATACTCAATTTTCAATCCTCAATCCTCAATCTTCAATCCTCAATTCTCAATCCTCAATCCTCTATCCTCAGTCCTCAAACCTCAATCCTCAACCCTCAGCTCTCATCCTCCATCCTCAATTCTTAATCATCAATCCTCAATCTTCAATCCTCAATATTCAATCTTCAACCCTCAATCCTCAATCCTCAATCCTCAATATTCAATCATCAATACTCAATCTTCAATCCGCAATCCTCAATCCTCAATCCTCAATCCTCAACCCTCAATATTCAACACACAACCCTCAGCCATGAATCCTCAATACTCAACCATCAATCCTCAATACTCAATACTCAACCCTCAATCGCCAATCCTCAATCCCCAATCCTCAATCTTCAATCCTCAATCCTCAGCCCCCAAACCTCAATCCTGAATCTTCAATACTCAACCTTCAAGCCTCAATCCTCAGTCCTCAATACTCAACCGTCAATCCTCAATTCTCAATACTCAATAGAATATCCTGAATTCTCAGGACTCAATACTCAAACCTCAATCCTCAACCCTCAGCCCTCATCCTCCATCCTCAATCCTCTATCCTCAATACCCAATCCTCAATCTTCAATCCTCAATCATCAATCCTTAATTCTCAATCCTCAATCCTCAATCCTCAGTCGTCAAACCTCAATCCCTGACCCTCTGCCCTCATCCTCAACCCTCAGTCTTCAATCCTCAGTCCTCAGTCCTCAAACCTCAAACCTCAACCCTTAGACATCATCCTCCATCCTCAATCCTCTATCCTCAATACCCAATCCTCAATCTTCAATCCTCAATCATCAATCCTTAATTCTCAATCCTCAATCCTCAATCCTCAGTCGTCAAACCTCAATCCCTGACCCTCTGCCCTCATCCTCAACCCTCAGTCTTCAATCGTCAGTCCTCAGTCCTCAAACCTCAAACCTCAACCCTTAGACATCATCCTCAATCCTCAATCCTCTATCCTCAATCCTCAATCTTCAATCCCTAATACTCAATCTTCAATCCTCAATCCTCAGTCCTCAAACATCAATCCTGAATCTTCAATGCTCAATATCCAATCTTCAATCCTCAATCCTCAATCCTCAATCCTCAATCCTCAATTTTCAATCCTCAATCCTCAATCCTCAGACCTCAATCATCAATATTCAACCCTCAGTCCTCGTCCTCAATCCACAACCCTCAATCCTCAATTCTCAATCATCGATCCTCAACCCTCAATCCTCAATCCACAATCCTCAATCCTCATTTCTCAAACCTCATTTCTCAATCCTCAGACCTCAAGTATCAATACTCAACCCTCAGTCCTCGTCCTCAATCCACAACCCTCAATCCTCAATCGTTAATCTTCATTCATAAATATTCAACCTTCTATCCTCAATCCACAATCCTCAATGTTCAGCCCTCAATACCCAATCCTCAATCTTCAATCCTCAATCCTCAATCCTCAATCCTCAATCCTCAATCCTCAATCGTCAATCTTCAATCCTCAATACTCAATCTTCAATCCTCAATCCTCAATCCTCAATCCTCAATCCTCATTCTTCAATCCACAATACCCAATCCTCAATCTTCAATCCTCTATCAACAATCCTGAATTCTCAATCCTCAATCCTCAGTCCTCAGTCCTCAAACCTCAATCCTCAACCCTCAGCCCTCATCCTCCATCCTCAATCCTTAATAATCAATTCTCAATCTTCAATCATCAATCCTCAATATTCAATCATCAATACTCAATCTTCAATCCTCAATCATCAATGCTCAATCCTCAATCCTCAACCCTCAATATTCAACACACAACCTTCAGCCATGAATTCTCAATACTCAACCATCAATCCTCAATTCTCAATACTCAATCCTCAATCGCCAATCCTCAATCCCCAATCCTCAATCTTCAATCCTCAATCCTCAATCCTCAATCCTCAATCCTCAATCCTCAATATTCAACACTCAATACACAATCTTCAATCATCAATCCTCAATCCTCAATCCTCAATCCTCAATCTTCAATCCTCAATATCCAATCTTCAATCCTCAATCCTCAATCCTCAATCCTCAATCCTCAATTTTCAATCCTCAATCCTCAATCCTCAGACCTCAATCATCAATATTCAACCCTCAGTCCTCGTCCTCAATACACAACCCTCAATCCTCAATCCTCAATCTTCAATCATCAATATTCAATCTTCAATCTTCAATCCTCAATGCTCAATCCTCAATCCTCAATCCTCAATCCTCAATCTTCAATCCTCAATCCTCAATCCTCAATCCTCAATCCTCAATCTTCAATCCTCAATACTCAATCTTCAATCCTCAATCCTCAATCGTCATTCCTCAATCCTCAATCTTCAATCCTCAATACTCAATTTTCAATCCTCAATCCTCAATCTTCAATCCTCAATTCTCAATCCTCAATCCTCTATCCTCAGTCCTCAAACCTCAATCCTCAACCCTCAGCTCTCATCCTCCATCCTCAATTCTTAATCATCAATCCTCAATCTTCAATCCTCAATATTCAATCTTCAACCCTCAATCCTCAATCCTCAATCCTCAATCCTCAATCCTCAGTGATCAATACTCAATCTTTAATACACAATCCTCAATCCTCAATCCTCAATCCTCAATCCTCAATCCTCATTTCTCAAACCTCAATCCTCAACCCTCAGTCCTCACCCTCAATTCTCAATTCTCAATCCTCAATCCTCAATCATCAATCCTCAATCTTCAATCCTCAATAATCAATCTCCAATCCTAGATCCTCAATCCTCAATCATCCATCCTCAATCCTCAATCCTCAATCTTCAATCCACAATACTCAATCTTCAATCCTCAATCCTCAATCCTCATTCCTCAATCCTCAATCTTCAATCCTCAATACTCAATTTTCAATTCTCAATCCTCAATCCTCAATCCTCAATCCTCATTCTACAATACTCAATACCCAATCCTCAATCTTCAACCTTCAATCCTCAATTCGCAATCCTCAATCCTCAATCCTCAGACCTCAAGTAACAATACTCAACCCTCAGTCCTCGTCCTCAATCCACAACCCTCAATCCTCAATCGTTAATCTTCATTCATCAATATTCAACCTTCAATCCTCAATCCTCAATCCTCAATGTTCAGTCCTCAATACCCAATCCTCAATTTTCAATCCTCAATCCTCAATCCTCAATCCTCAATCCTCAATCCTCAATCGTCAATCTTCAATCCTCAATACTCAATCTTCAATCCTCAGTCCTCAATCCTCAGTCCTCAGTCCTCAAACCTCAATCCTCAACCCTCAGACATCATCCTCAATCCTCAATCCTCAATCCTCATTCCTCAATCCTCAATCCTCAATCTTCAATCCTCAATACTCAATCTTCAATCCTCAATCCTCAATCCTCAATCTTCAATCGTCAATACTGAATCTTCAATCCTCATTCCTCAATCCTCAATCCTCAATCCTCAGCCCTCAAACCTCAATTCTGAATCCTCAATACTCAACCTTCAATCCTCAATACTCAATCTTCAATCCTCAATCCTCAGCCCTCAAACCTCAATTCTGTATCCTCAATACTCAACCTTCATTCCTCAATCTTCAGTCCTCAGTACTCAACCATCAATACTCAATTCTCAATACTCAATAGCATATCCTGAATTCTCAGGATTCAATACTCAAACCTCAATCCTCAACCCTCAGCCCTCATCCTCCATCCTCAATACTCAATCCTCAATCCTCAATCTTCAATCCTCAGTACTCAATATTCAATCCCCAATCCTCAATCCTCAACCCTCAATCCTCATTCCTCAAACCTCAATCCTCAGTCCTCATCCTCAATTCTCAATCCTCAATCCTCAATCCTCAATCCTCAAACCTCAACCCTCTACCGTCAGTCCTCGTCCTCAATCCGCAAACCTCAATCCTCAATCCTCAATATTCAATCATCAATACTCAATCTTCAATCCTCAATCATCAATGCTCAATCCTCAATCCTCAACCCTCAATGTTCAACACACAACCTTCAGCCATGAATTCTCAATACTCAACCATCAATCCTCAATTCTCAATACTCAATCCTCAATCGCCAATCCTCAATCCCCAATCCTCAATCTTCAATCCTCAATCCTCAATCCTCAATCCTCAATCCTCAATCCTCAATCCTCAATATTCAAAACTCAATACACAATCTTCAATCATCAATCCTCAATCCTCAATCCTCAATACCCAATCCTCAATCCTCAATCCTCAATCATCAATCCTCAATCATCAATACTCAATCCTCGACCCTCAATCCTCAATCCTCAATCCTCAATCATCAATCCTCAATACTCAATCTTCAATCCTCTATCCTCAGTCCTCAAACCTCAATCCTCATTCCTCAGTGATCAATACTCAATCTTCGATACTCAATCCTCAATCCTCAATCATCAATACTCAATCCTCGACCCTCAATCCTCAATCCTCAATCCTCAATCATCAATCCTCAATACTCAATCTTCAATCCTCTATCCTCAGTCCTCAAACCTCAATCCTCATTCCTCAGTGATCAATACTCAATCTTCAATACTCAATCTTCAATCCTCAATCCTCAATCCTCAATCCTCAATCCTCAATCCTCAATATTCAAAACTCAATACACAATCTTCAATCATCAATCCTCAATCCTCAATCCTCAATACCCAATCCTCAATCCTCAATCCTCAATCATCAATCCTCAATCATCAATACTCAATCCTCGACCCTCAATCCTCAATCCTCAATCCTCAATCATCAATCCTCAATACTCAATCTTCAATCCTCTATCCCCAATCCTCAGTCCTCAATCCTCAATCCTCAATCCTCAATCCTCAATCCTCAATCCTCAACCCTCAATCCTCATTCCTCAAACCTCAATCCTCAGTCCTCATCCTCAATTCTCAATCCTCAATCCTCAACCCTCACTCCTCAATCTTCAATCCTCAATAATCAAACTCCAATCCTAGATCCTCAATCCACAATCTTCAATCCTTAATTCTCAATCATCAATCCTCAATCCCCAGTCTTCAATCTTCAATCCTCAATGCTCTATCCTCAATCCTCAAGCCTCAGTCCTCAATCCTCAATCCTCAAACCTCAATCCTCAACCGTCAGGCCTCGTCCTCAATACTCGACCCTCAATCCTCAATCCTCAATCTTCAATCTCCAATCCTAGATCCTCAATCCTCAATCCTCAATAACCAATCTTCAATCCTCAATCCTCAATCCTCAATCCTCAATCCCCAATCTTCAATCCTCAATAATAAATCTCCAATACTAGATCCTCAACCCTCAATCCTCAATCCTCAATCCTCAACCCTCAGACATCATCCTCAATCCTCAATCCTCAATCTTCAATCCTCAATATCCAGTCTTCAATCCTCAATCCTCAATCCTCAATCCTCAATCCTCAATCCTCAATTTTCAATCCTCAATCCTCAATTCTCAGACCTCAATCATCAATATTCAACCCTCAGTCCTCGTCCTCAATCCACAACCCTCAATCCTCAATCCTCAATCTTCAATCATCAATATTCAATCTTCAATCCTCAATGCTCAATCCTCAATCCTCAATCCTCAATCCTCAATCTTCAATCCTCAATCCTCAATCCTCAATCCTCAATCCTCAATTCTCAATCCTCAATCTTCAATCCTCAATACTCAATCTTCAATCCTCAATACTCAGCCCTCAATCCTCAATTCTGAATCCTCAATACTCAACCTTCAATCCTCAATCCTCAGTCCTCAGTACTCGACCATCAATCCTCAATTCTCAATACTCAATAGAATATCCCGAATTCTCAGGATTCAATACTCAAACCACTATCCTCAACCCTCAGCCCTCATCCTCCATCCTCAATCCTCAATCCTCAGTCCTCAATCTTCAATACTCAGTACTCAATATTCAATCCCCAATCCTCAATCCTCAATCCTCAATCCTCAATCCTCAATCCTCAGCCCTCAGTCGTGAAACCTCAATCCCCGAACCTCAGCCCTCATCCTCAATCCTCAGTCCTCAATCCTCAGTCCTCAGTCCTCAAACCTCAATCCTCAACCCTCAGACATCATCCTCAATCCTTAATCCTCAATCCTCAATCCTCAACCTTCAATCCTCAATACTCAATCTTCAATCCCCAATCCTTAGCCCTCAAACCTCAATTCTGAATCCTCAATACTCAACCTTCATTCCTCAATCCTCAGTCCTCAGTACTCAACCATCAATCCTCAATTCTCAATACTCAATAGCATATCCTGAATTCTCAGGATTCAATACTCAAACCTCAATCCTCAACCCTCAGCCCTCATCCTCCATCCTCAATCCTCAATCCTCAATCCTCAATCTTCAATCCTCAGTACTCAATATTCAATCCCCAATCCTCAGTCCTCAATCCTCAATCCTCAATCCTCAATCCTCAATCCTCAATCCTCAACCCTCAATCCTCATTCCTCAAACCTCAATCCTCAGTCCTCATCCTCAATTCTCAATCCTCCATCCTCAACCCTCACTCCTCAATCTTCAATCCTCAATAATCAATCTCCAATCCTAGATCCTCAATCCACAACCCTCAATCCTCAATCCTCAATCTTCAATCATCAATATTCAATCTTCAATCCTCAATGCTCAATCCTCAATCATCAATCCTCAATCCTCAATCTTCAATCCTCAATCCTCAATCCTCAATCCTCAATCCTCAATCTTCAATCCACAATCCTCAATCTTCAATCCTCAATATCCAATCTTCAATCCTCAATCCTCAATCCTCAATCCTCAATCCTCAATTTTCAATCCTCAATCCTCAATTCTCAGACCCCAATCATCAATATTCAACCCACAGTCCTCGTCCTCAATCCACAACCCTCAATCCTCAATCATCAATCTTCAATCATCAATATTCAATCTTCAATCCTCAATGCTCAATCCTCAATCCTCAATCCTCAATCCTCAATCTTCAATGCTCAATCCTCAATCCTCAATCGTCACTCCTCAATCCTCAATCCTCAACCCTCAGACATCATCCTCAATCCTTAATCCTCAATCCTCAATCCTCAACCTTCAATCCTCAATACTCAATCTTCAATCCCCAATCCTTAGCCCTCAAACCTCAATTCTGAATCCTCAATACTCAACCTTCATTCCTCAATCCTCAGTCCTCAGTACTCAACCATCAATCCTCAATTCTCAATACTCAATAGCATATCCTGAATTCTCAGGATTCAATACTCAAACCTCAATCCTCAACCCTCAGCCCTCATCCTCCATCCTCAATCCTCAATCCTCAATCCTCAATCTTCAATCCTCAGTACTCAATATTCAATCCCCAATCCTCAGTCCTCAATCCTCAATCCTCAATCCTCAATCCTCAATCCTCAATCCTCAACCCTCAATCCTCATTCCTCAAACCTCAATCCTCAGTCCTCATCCTCAATTCTCAATCCTCAATCCTCAACCCTCACTCCTCAATCTTCAATCCTCAATAATCAATCTCCAATCCTAGATCCTCAATCCACAACCCTCAATCCTCAATCCTCAATCTTCAATCATCAATATTCAATCTTCAATCCTCAATGCTCAATCCTCAATCATCAATCCTCAATCCTCAATCTTCAATCCTCAATCCTCAATCCTCAATCCTCAATCCTCAATCTTCAATCCACAATCCTCAATCTTCAATCCTCAATATCCAATCTTCAATCCTCAATCCTCAATCCTCAATCCTCAATCCTCAATTTTCAATCCTCAATCCTCAATTCTCAGACCCCAATCATCAATATTCAAGCCACAGTCCTCGTCCTCAATCCACAACCCTCAATCCTCAATCCTCAATCTTCAATCATCAATATTCAATCTTCAATCCTCAATGCTCAATCCTCAATCCTCAATCCTCAATCCTCAATCTTCAATGCTCAATCCTCAATCCTCGATCGTCACTCCTCAATCCTCAATCCTCAATCTTCAATCCTCAATACTCAATCTTCAATCCTCAATACTCAGCCCTCAAACCTCAATTCTGAATCCTCAATACTCAACCTTCAATCCTCAATACTCAATCTTCAATCCTCAATCATCAGCCCTCAAACCTCAATTCTGTATCCTCAATACTCAACCTTCATTCCTCAATCCTCAGTCCTCAGTACTCAACCATCAATACTCAATTCTCAATACTCAATAGCATATCCTGAATTCTCAGGATTCAATACTCAAACCTCAATCCTCAACCCTCAGCCCTCATCCTCCATCCTCAATACTCAATCCTCAATCCTCAATCTTCAATCCTCAGTACTCAATATTCAATCCCCAATCCTCAATCCTCAACCCTCAATCCTCATTCCTCAAACCTCAATCCTCAGTCCTCATCCTCAATTCTCAATCCTCAATCCTCAATCCTCAATCCTCAAACCTCAACCCTCTACCGTCAGTCCTCGTCCTCAATCCGCAAACCTCAATCCTCAATCCTCAATATTCAATCATCAATACTCAATCTTCAATCCTCAATCATCAATGCTCAATCCTCAATCCTCAACCCTCAATATTCAACACACAACCTTCAGCCATGAATTCTCAATACTCAACCATCAATCCTCAATTCTCAATACTCAATCCTCAATCGCCAATCCTCAATCCCCAATCCTCAATCTTCAATCCTCAATCCTCAATCCTCAATCCTCAATCCTCAATAATCAATCCTCAATATTCAAAACTCAATACACAATATTCAATCATCAATCCTCAATCCTCAATCCTCAATACCCAATCCTCAATCCTCAATCCTCAATCATCAATCCTCAATCATCAATACTCAATCCTCGACCCTCAATCCTCAATCCTCAATCCTCAATCATCAATCCTCAATACTCAATCTTCAATCCTCTATCCTCAGTCCTCAAACCTCAATCCTCATTCCTCAGTGATCAATACTCAATCTTCGATACTCAATCCTCAATCCTCAATCATCAATACTCAATCCTCGACCCTCAATCCTCAATCCTCAATCCTCAATCATCAATCCTCAATACTCAATCTTCAATCCTCTATCCTCAGTCCTCAAACCTCAATCCTCATTCCTCAGTGATCAATACTCAATCTTCAATACTCAATCTTCAATCCTCAATCCTCAATCCTCAATCCTCAATCCTCAATCCTCAATATTCAAAATTCAATACACAATCTTCAATCATCAATCCTCAATCCTCAATCCTCAATACCCAATCCTCAATCCTCAATCCTCAATCATCAATCCTCAATCATCAATACTCAATCCTCGACCCTCAATCCTCAATCCTCAATCCTCAATCATCAATCCTCAATACTCAATCTTCAATCCTCTATCCCCAATCCTCAGTCCTCAATCCTCAATCCTCAATCCTCAATCCTCAATCCTCAATCCTCAACCCTCAATCCTCATTCCTCAAACCTCAATCCTCAGTCCTCATCCTCAATTCTCAATCCTCAATCCTCAACCCTCACTCCTCAATCTTCAATCCTCAATAATCAAACTCCAATCCTAGATCCTCAATCCACAATCTTCAATCCTTAATTCTCAATCATCAATCCTCAATCCCCAGTCTTCAATCTTCAATCCTCAATGCTCTATCCTCAATCCTCAAGCCTCAGTCCTCAATCCTCAATCCTCAAACCTCAATCCTCAACCGTCAGGCCTCGTCCTCAATACTCGACCCTCAATCCTCAATCCTCAATCTTCAATCTCCAATCCTAGATCCTCAATCCTCAATCCTCAATAACCAATCTTCAATCCTCAATCCTCAATCCTCAATCCTCAATCCCCAATCTTCAATCCTCAATAATAAATCTCCAATACTAGATCCTCAACCCTCAATCCTCAATCCTCAATCCTCAATCCTCATTCTTCAATCCTCAATACCCAATCCTCAATCTTCAATCCTCAATCACCAATCCTCAATTCTCAATCCTCAATCCTCAATCCTCAGTCGTCAAACCTCAATCCCTGAACCTCTGCCCTCATCCTCAACCCTCAGCCTTCAATCCTCAGTCCTCAGTCTTCAAACCTCAATCCTCAACCCTCAGACATCATCCTCAATCCTCAATCCTCAATCCTCAATCCTCAATCCTCAATCCTCAATCTTCAATCCTAGATACTCAATCCTCAATCCTCAATATTCAACACTCAATCCTCAATCCTCAACCCACAATCCTCAACTTTCAATCCTCAATACTCAATCTTCAATCCTCAATCCTCAATCCTCAATCCTCAGTCCTCAATCCTCATTCATCAATCCTCAATCTTCAACACTCAATCGTCAATCCTCAGTCCTCAATCCTCAATCCTCAATCCCCGTTCCTCAAACCTCAATCCTCAACCCTCAGTCCTCACCCTCAATTCTCAATTCTCAATTCTCAATTCTCAATCCTCAATCCTCAACCTTCAATCCTCAATAATCAATCTCCAATCCTACATCCTCAATCCCCAATCCTCAGTCCTTAATCCTCAATCTTCAATCCTCAATCGCCAGTCCTCAATCATCAATCCTCAATGCTCTATCCTCAATCCTCAAGCCTCAGTCCTCAATCCTCAATCCTCAAACCTCAATCCTCAACCGTCAGGCCTCGTCCTCAATACTCGACCCTCAATCCTCAGTCCTCAATCTTCAATCTCCAATCCTAGATCCTCAATCCTCAATCCTCAATAATCAATCTTCAATCCTCAATCCTCAATCCTCAATCCTCAATCCCCAATCTTCAATCCTCAATAATAAATCTCCAATCTTAGATCCTCAACCCTCAATCCTCAATCCTCAATCCTCAATCCTCATTCTTCAATCCTCAATACCCAATCCTCAATCTTCAATCCTCTATCAACAATCCTTAATTCTCAATCCTCAATCCTCAGTCCTCAGCCGTCAAACCTCAATCCCCGACCCTCAGCCCTCATCCTCAATCCTCAGTCCTCAATCCTCAGTCCTCAGTCCTCAAACCTCAATCGTCAACCCTCAGACATCATCCTCAATCCTCAATCCTCAATCCCCAAACCTCAATCTTCAATCCTCAATACTCAATCTTCAATCCTCAATCCTCAGTCCTCAAACCTCAATTCTGAATCCTCAATACTCAGCCTTCAATCCTCAATCCTCAATCCTCAGTACTCAACCATCAATCCTCAATTCTCAATACTCAATAGAATATCCTGAATTCTCAGGATTCAAGACTCAAACCTCAATCCTCAACCCTCAGCCCTCATTCTCCATCCTCAATCCTCAATCCTCAACCCTCAATATTCAACACACAACCCTCAGCCATGAATCCTCAATACTCAACGATCAATCCTCAATTCTCAATACTCAATAGAATATCCTGAATTCTCATGGTTCAATACACAATCCACAGTATTCAATAATCAAATCTCAATCCTCAACCTTCAATCCTCAATACTCAACTTCAAACCTCAATCCTCAATTCTCAATCCTCAATACTCAATCCTCAGTCGTCAATCCTCAATCCCCAATCCTCAATCTTCAATCCTCAATCCTCAATCCTCAATCCTCAATCCTCAATCCTCATTCTTCAATCCTGAATTCTCAATCCTCAATCCTCAACCCTCGGTCGTCAAACCTCAATCCCTGACCCTCTGCCCCCATCCTCAACCCTCAGTCTTCAATCCTCAGTCCTCAGTCTTCAAACCTCAATCCTCAACCCTCAATCCTCATTCCTCAAACCTCAATCCTCAACCCTGAGTCCTCATCCTCAATTCTCAATCCTCAATCCTCAATCCTTAATCCTTAATCCTCAATCTTCAATCCTCAATAGTCAATATCCAATCCTAGATCCTCAATACACAATCTTCAATCCTTAATTCTCAATCTTCAATCCTCAGTCCCCAGTCTTCAATCTTCAATCCTCAATGCTCAATCCTCAATCCTCAACCCTCAGCCCACAATCCTCAGTCCTCAATCCTCAAACCTCAATCCTCTACCGTCAGTCCTCGTCCTCAATCCTCAAACCTCAATCCTCAATCCTCAATATTCAAACATCAATACTCAATCTTCAATCCTCAATTCTCAATCCTCAATCCTCAATCCTCAACCCTCAATATTCAACATACAACCCTCAGCCATGAATCCTCAATACTCAACCATCAATCCTCCATTCTCAATACTCAATCCTCAATCGCCAATCCTCAATCCTCAATCCTCAATCTTCAATCTTCAATACACAATCTTCAATCATCAATCCTCAATCCTCAATCCTCAATTCTCAATCTTCAATCCTCAATTCTCAGTCCTCAGTCCTCAATCCTCAACCCACAATTCTCAATACTCAATCTTCAATCCTCAATCCTCAATCCTCAATCCTCATTTCTCAAACCTCAATCCTCAACCCTCAGACCTCATCCTCAATTCTCAATTCTCAATCCTCAATCATCAATCCTCAATCTTCAATCCTCAATAATCAATCTCCAATCCTAGATCCTCAATCCTCAATCCTCAATCCCCAATCTTCAATCCTCAATAATCAATCTCCAATCCTAGATTGTCAACCCTCAATCCTCAACCCTCAATCCTCAATCCTCAATTTTCAATCCTCAATCCTCAATCATCAGACCTCAATCATCAATATTCAACCCTCAGTACTCGTCCTCAATCCACAACCCTCAATCCTCAATCCACAACCCTCAATACTCAATCCTCAATCTTCAATCGTCAATACTCAATCTTCAATCCTCAATGCTCAATCCTCAATCCTCAATCCTCAATCCTCAATCTTCAATCCTCAGTCCTCAATCATCAATCCTCAATCCTCAATCTTCAATCCTCAATACACAATCTTCAATCATCAATCCTCAATCCTCAATCCCCAATTCTCAATCTTCAATCCTCAATTCTCAGTCCTCAGTACTCAATCCTCAATCTTCAATCCTCAGTACTCAATATTCAATCCCAAATCCCCAATCCTCAATCCTCAATCCTCAATCCTCAATCCTCAATCCTCAACCCTCAATCCTCATTCCTCAAACCTCAATCCTCAAACCTCAGTCCTCATCCTCAATTCTCAATCCTCAATCCTCAATCCTCAATCCTCAATCTTCAATCCTCAATAATCAATCTCCAATCCTAGACCCTCAATCCACAATCTTCAATCCTTAATTCTCAATCTTCAATCCTCAATCCCCAGTCTTCAATCTTCAATCCTCAATGCTCAATCCTCAATCCTCAATCCTCAATCCTCAATAATCAATCTTCAATCCCTAATACTCAATCTTCAATCCTCAATACTCAGTCCTCAAACCTCAATCCTGAATCTTCAATACTCAACCTTCAAGCCTCAATCCTCAGTCCTCAATCCTCGATCCTCAATCTTCAATCCTCAATATCCAATCTTCAATCCTCAATCCTCAATCCTCAATACTCAATCTTCAATCCTCAATCCTCAATCGTCAATCCTCAATCCTCAATCTTCAATCCTCAATACTCAATTTTCAATCCTCAATCCACAACCCTCAATCGTCAATCCTCAATCTTCAATCATCAATATACAATCTTCAATCCTCAATGCTCAATCCTCAATCCTCAATCCTCAATCCTCAATCCTCAATCTTCCATCCTCAATCCTCAATCCTCAATCCTCAATCCTCAATCTTCAATCCTCAATACTCAATCTTCAATCCTCAATCCTCAATCTTCAATCCTCAATACTTAATCTTCAATCCTCAATCCTCAATCGTCAATCCTCAATCCTCAATCTTCGATCCTCAATACTCAATTTTCAATCCTCAATCCTCAATCCTCAATCCACAATTCTCAATCCTCAATCCTCTGCCCTCAGTCCTCAAACCTCAATCCTCAACACTCAGCTCTCGTCCTCCATCCTCAATCCTTAATCATCAATCCTCAATCTTCAATCCTCAATATTCAATCATCAACCCTCAATCCTCAACACTCAATCCTCAATCCTCAATCCTCAGTGATCAATACTCAATCTTTAATACACAATCCTCAATCCTCAATCCTCAATCCTCAATCCTCAATCCTCAGTCCTCATCTCTCAAACCTCAATCCTCAACCCTCAGTCCTCATCCTGAATTCTCAATTCTCAATCCTCAATCATCAATCCTCAATCTTCAATCCTCAATAATCAATCTCCAGTTCTAGATCCTCAATCCTCAATCCTCAATCCTCAATCTTCAATCCTCAATAATCAATCTCCAATCCTAGATCCTCAATCCTCAATCCTCAATCCTCAATCCTCAATCCTCATTCTTCAATCATCAATACCCAATCCTCAATCTTCAATCCTCAATCCTCAATCCTCAATCCTCAATCGTCAATCTTCTATCCCTAATACTCAATCTTCAATCCTCAATCCTCAGTCCCCAAACCTCAATCCTGAATCTTCAATACTCAACCTTCAAGCCTCAATCCTCAGTCCTCAATACTCAACCATCAATCCTCAATTCTCAATACTCAATAGAATATCCTGAATTCTCAGGACCCATTACTCAAACTTCAATCCTCAACCCTCAGCCCTCATCCTCCATCCTCAATCCTTAATCCTCAATACTCAATCCTCAATACTGAATCTTCAATCCTAGATCCTCAACCCTCAATCCTCAATCCTCAATCCTCAATCCTCAATCTTCAATCCTCAGTACTCAATATTCAATCCCCAATCCCCAATACTCAATCCTCAATCCTCAACCCTCAATCCTCAATCCTCAACCCTCAATCCTCATTCCTCAAACCTCAATCCTCAACCCTCAGTCCTCATCCTCAATTCTCAATCCTCAATCCTCAATCCTCAATCCTCAATCTTCAATCCTCAATAATCAATCTCCAATCCTAGATCCTCAATCCACAATCTTCAATCCTTAATTCTCAATCTTCAATCCTCAATCCCCAGTCCACAATCCTCAGTCCTCAATCCTCAAACCTCAATCCTCTACCGTCAGTCCTCGTCCTCAATCCTCAAACCTCAATCGTCAATCCTCAATATTCAATCATCAATACTCAATCTTCAATCCTCTATCCTCAGTCCTCAAACCTCAATCCTCATTCCTCAGTGATCAATACTCAATCTTCAATACTCAATCCTCAATCCTCAATCCTCAATCCTCAATCCTCAATCCACAATCCTCAATCTTCAATCCTCATTTCTCAAACCTCAATCCTCAACCCTCAGTCCTCATCCTCAACTCTCAATCTTCAATCCTCAATCCTCAATCCTCAATCTTCAATTCTCAATAATCAATCTCCAATCCTAGATACTCAATCCTCAATCCCCAATCCCCAATCTTCAATCATCAATAATCAATCTCCAATCCTAGATCCTCAACCCTCAATCCTCAATCCTAAATTCTCAATCCTCATTCTTCAATCCTCAATACCCAATCCTCAATCTTCAATCCTCTATCAACAATCCTCAATCCTCAGTCCTCAAACCTCAATCCTCAATCCTCAGTGATCAATTCTCAATCTTCAATCCTCAATCCTCAGTCCTCATCTTCAATTCTCAATCCTCAATCCTCAATCCTCACTCCTCAATCTTCAATCCTCAATAATCAATCTCCAATCCTAGATCCTCAATCCACAATCTTCAATCCTTAATTCTCAATCTTCAATCCTCAATCCCCAGTCTTCAATCTTCAATCCTCAACCCTCAATATTCAACACACAACCTTCAGCCATGAATTCTCAATACTCAACCATCAATCCTCAATTCTCAATACTCAATCCTCAATCGCCAATCCTCAATCCCCAATCCTCAATCTTCAATCCTCAATCCTCAATCCTCAATCCTCAATCCTCAATCCTCAATCCTCAATATTCAAAACTCAATACACAATCTTCAATCATCAATCCTCAATCCTCAATCCTCAATACCCAATCCTCAATCCTCAATCCTCAATCATCAATCCTCAATCATCAATACTCAATCCTCGACCCTCAATCCTCAATCCTCAATCCTCAATCATCAATCCTCAATACTCAATCTTCAATCCTCTATCCTCAGTCCTCAAACCTCAATCCTCATTCCTCAGTGATCAATACTCAATCTTCGATACTCAATCCTCAATCCTCAATCATCAATACTCAATCCTCGACCCTCAATCCTCAATCCTCAATCCTCAATCATCAATCCTCAATACTCAATCTTCAATCCTCTATCCTCAGTCCTCAAACCTCAATCCTCATTCCTCAGTGATCAAGACTCAATCTTCAATACTCAATCTTCAATCCTCAATCCTCAATCCTCAATCCTCAATCCTCAATCCTCAATATTCAAAATTCAATACACAATCTTCAATCATCAATCCTCAATCCTCAATCCTCAATACCCAATCCTCAATCCTCAATCCTCAATCATCAATCCTCAATCATCAATACTCAATCCTCGACCCTCAATCCTCAATCCTCAATCCTCAATCATCAATCCTCAATACTCAATCTTCAATCCTCTATCCCCAATCCTCAGTCCTCAATCCTCAATCCTCAATCCTCAATCCTCAATCCTCAATCCTCAACCCTCAATCCTCATTCCTCAAACCTCAATCCTCAGTCCTCATCCTCAATTCTCAATCCTCAATCCTCAACCCTCACTCCTCAATCTTCAATCCTCAATAATCAAACTCCAATCCTAGATCCTCAATCCACAATCTTCAATCCTTAATTCTCAATCATCAATCCTCAATCCCCAGTCTTCAGTCTTCAATCCTCAATGCTCTATCCTCAATCCTCAAGCCTCAGTCCTCAATCCTCAATCCTCAAACCTCAATCCTCAACCGTCAGGCCTCGTCCTCAATACTCGACCCTCAATCCTCAATCCTCAATCTTCAATCTCCAATCCTAGATCCTCAATCCTCAATCCTCAATAACCAATCTTCAATCCTCAATCCTCAATCCTCAATCCTCAATCCCCAATCTTCAATCCTCAATAATAAATCTCCAATACTAGATCCTCAACCCTCAATCCTCAATCCTCAATCCTCAATCCTCATTCTTCAATCCTCAATACCCAATCCTCAATCTTCAATCCTCAATCACCAATCCTCAATTCTCAATCCTCAATCCTCAATCCTCAGTCGTCAAACCTCAATCCCTGAACCTCTGCCCTCATCCTCAACCCTCAGCCTTCAATCCTCAGTCCTCAGTCTTCAAACCTCAATCCTCAACCCTCAGACATCATCCTCAATCCTCAATCCTCAATCCTCAATCCTCAATCCTCAATCCTCAATCTTCAATCCTAGATACTCAATCCTCAATCCTCAATATTCAACACTCAATCCTCAATCCTCAACCCACAATCCTCAACTTTCAATCCTCAATACTCAATCTTCAATCCTCAATCCTCAATCCTCAATCCTCAGTCCTCAATCCTCATTCATCAATCCTCAATCTTCAACACTCAATCGTCAATCCTCAGTCCTCAATCCTCAATCCTCAATCCCCGTTCCTCAAACCTCAATCCTCAACCCTCAGTCCTCACCCTCAATTCTCAATTCTCAATTCTCAATCCTCAATCCTCAACCTTCAATCCTCAATAATCAATCTCCAATCCTACATCCTCAATCCCCAATCCTCAGTCCTTAATCCTCAATCTTCAATCCTCAATCGCCAGTCCTCAATCATCAATCCTCAATGCTCTATCCTCAATCCTCAAGCCTCAGTCCTCAATCCTCAATCCTCAAACCTCAATCCTCAACCGTCAGGCCTCGTCCTCAATACTCGACCCTCAATCCTCAGTCCTCAATCTTCAATCTCCAATCCTAGATCCTCAATCCTCAATCCTCAATAATCAATCTTCAATCCTCAATCCTCAATCCTCAATCCTCAATCCCCAATCTTCAATCCTCAATAATAAATCTCCAATCTTAGATCCTCAACCCTCAATCCTCAGTCCTCAATCCTCAATCCTCATTCTTCAATCCTCAATACCCAATCCTCAATCTTCAATCCTCTATCAACAATCCTTAATTCTCAATCCTTAATCCTCAGTCCTCAGCCGTCAAACCTCAATCCCCGACCCTCAGCCCTCATCCTCAATCCTCAGTCCTCAATCCTCAGTCCTCAGTCCTCAAACCTCAATCCTCAACCCTCAGACATCATCCTCAATCCTCAATCCTCAATCCCCAAACCTCAATCTTCAATCCTCAATACTCAATCTTCAATCCTCAATCCTCAGTCCTCAAACCTCAATTCTGAATCCTCAATACTCAGCCTTCAATCCTCAATCCTCAATCCTCAGTACTCAACCATCAATCCTCAATTCTCAATACTCAATAGAATATCCTGAATTCTCAGGATTCAAGACTCAAACCTCAATCCTCAACCCTCAGCCCTCATTCTCCATCCTCAATCCTCAATCCTCAACCCTCAATATTCAACACACAACCCTCAGCCATGAATCCTCAATACTCAACGATCAATCCTCAATTCTCAATACTCAATAGAATATCCTGTATTCTCATGGTTCAATACACAATCCACAGTATTCAATAATCAAATCTCAATCCTCAACCTTCAATCCTCAATACTCAACTTCAAACCTCAATCCTCAATTCTCAATCCTCAATACTCAATCCTCAGTCGTCAATCCTCAATCCCCAATCCTCAATCTTCAATCCTCAATCCTCAATCCTCAATCCTCAATCCTCATTCTTCAATCCTGAATTCTCAATCCTCAATCCTCAATCCTCGGTCGTCAAACCTCAATCCCTGACCCTCTGCCCCCATCCTCAACCCTCAGTCTTCAATCCTCAGTCCTCAGTCTTCAAACCTCAATCCTCAACCCTCAATCCTCATTCCTCAAACCTCAATCCTCAACCCTGAGTCCTCATCCTCAATTCTCAATCCTCAATCCTCAATCCTTAATCCTTAATCCTCAATCTTCAATCCTCAATAGTCAATATCCAATCCTAGATCCTCAATACACAATCTTCAATCCTTAATTCTCAATCTTCAATCCTCAGTCCCCAGTCTTCAATCTTCAATCCTCAATGCTCAATCCTCAATCCTCAACCCTCAGCCCACAATCCTCAGTCCTCAATCCTCAAACCTCAATCCTCTACCGTCAGTCCTCGTCCTCAATCCTCAAACCTCAATCCTCAATCCTCAATATTCAAACATCAATACTCAATCTTCAATCCTCAATCCTCAATCCTCAATCCTCAATCCTCAACCCTCAATATTCAACACACAACCCTCAGCCATGAATCCTCAATACTCAACCATCAATCCTCCATTCTCAATACTCAATCCTCAATCGCCAATCCTCAATCCTCAATCCTCAATCTTCAATCTTCAATACACAATCTTCAATCATCAATCCTCAATCCTCAATCCTCAATTCTCAATCTTCAATCCTCAATTCTCAGTCCTCAGTCCTCAATCCTCAACCCACAATTCTCAATACTCAATCTTCAATCCTCAATCCTCAATCCTCAATCCTCATTTCTCAAACCTCAATCCTCAACCCTCAGACCTCATCCTCAATTCTCAATTCTCAATCCTCAATCATCAATCCTCAATCTTCAATCCTCAATAATCAATCTCCAATCCTAGATCCTCAATCCTCAATCCTCAATCCCCAATCTTCAATCCTCAATAATCAATCTCCAATCCTAGATTGTCAACCCTCAATCCTCAACCCTCAATCCTCAATCCTCAATTTTCAATCCTCAATCCTCAATCATCAGACCTCAATCATCAATATTCAACCCTCAGTACTCGTCCTCAATCCACAACCCTCAATCCTCAATCCACAACCCTCAATACTCAATCCTCAATCTTCAATCGTCAATACTCAATCTTCAATCCTCAATGCTCAATCCTCAATCCTCAATCCTCAATCCTCAATCTTCAATCCTCAGTCCTCAATCATCAATCCTCAATCCTCAATCTTCAATCCTCAATACACAATCTTCAATCATCAATCCTCAATCCTCAATCCCCAATTCTCAATCTTCAATCCTCAATTCTCAGTCCTCAGTACTCAATCCTCAATCTTCAATCCTCAGTACTCAATATTCAATCCCAAATCCCCAATCCTCAATCCTCAATCCTCAATCCTCAATCCTCAATCCTCAACCCTCAATCCTCATTCCTCAAACCTCAATCCTCAAACCTCAGTCCTCACCCTCAATTCTCAATCCTCAATCCTCAATCGTCAATCCTCAATCTTCAATCCTCAATAATCAATCTCCAATCCTAGACCCTCAATCCACAATCTTCAATCCTTAATTCTCAATCTTCAATCCTCAATCCCCAGTCTTCAATCTTCAATCCTCAATGCTCAATCCTCAATCCTCAATCCTCAATCCTCAATAATCAATCTTCAATCCCTAATACTCAATCTTCAATCCTCAATACTCAGTCCTCAAACCTCAATCCTGAATCTTCAATACTCAACCTTCAAGCCTCAATCCTCAGTCCTCAATCCTCGATCCTCAATCTTCAATCCTCAATATCCAATCTTCAATCCTCAATCCTCAATCCTCAATACTCAATCTTCAATCCTCAATCCTCAATCGTCAATCCTCAATCCTCAATCTTCAATCCTCAATACTCAATTTTCAATCCTCAATCCACAACCCTCAATCGTCAATCCTCAATCTTCAATCATCAATATTCAATCTTCAATCCTCAATGCTCAATCCTCAATCCTCAATCCTCAATCCTCAATCCTCAATCTTCCATCCTCAATCCTCAATCCTCAATCCTCAATCCTCGATCTTCAATCCTCAATACTCAATCTTCAATCCTCAATCCTCAATCTTCAATCCTCAATACTTAATCTTCAATCCTCAATCCTCAATCGTCAATCCTCAATCCCCAATCTTCGATCCTCAATACTCAATTTTCAATCCTCAATGCTCAATCCTCAACCCTCAATCCTCAATCCTCAACCCTCAATCCTCATTCCTCAAACCTCAATCCTCAACCCTCAGTCCTCATCCTCAATTCTCAATCCTCAATCCTCAATCCTCAATCCTCAATCTTCAATCCTCAATAATCAATCTCCAATCCTAGATCCTCAATCCACAATCTTCAATCCTTAATTCTCAATCTTCAATCCTCAATCCCCAGTCCACAATCCTCAGTCCTCAATCCTCAAACCTCAATCCTCTACCGTCAGTCCTCGTCCTCAATCCTCAAACCTCAATCGTCAATCCTCAATATTCAATCATCAATACTCAATCTTCAATCCTCTATCCTCAGTCCTCAAACCTCAATCCTCATTCCTCAGTGATCAATACTCAATCTTCAATACTCAATCCTCAATCCTCAATCCTCAATCCTCAATCCTCAATCCACAATCCTCAATCTTCAATCCTCATTTCTCAAACCTCAATCCTCAACCCTCAGTCCTCATCCTCAACTCTCAATCTTCAATCCTCAATCCTCAATCCTCAATCTTCAATCCTCAATAATCAATCTCCAATCCTAGATACTCAATCCTCAATCCCCAATCCCCAATCTTCAATCATCAATAATCAATCTCCAATCCTAGATCCTCAACCCTCAATCCTCAATCCTAAATTCTCAATCCTCATTCTTCAATCCTCAATACCCAATCCTCAATCTTCAATCCTCTATCAACAATCCTCAATCCTCAGTCCTCAAACCTCAATCCTCAATCCTCAGTGATCAATTCTCAATCTTCAATCCTCAATCCTCAGTCCTCATCTTCAATTCTCAATCCTCAATCCTCAATCCTCACTCCTCAATCTTCAATCCTCAATAATCAATCTCCAATCCTAGATCCTCAATCCACAATCTTCAATCCTTAATTCTCAATCTTCAATCCTCAATCCCCAGTCTTCAATCTTCAATCCTCAATGCTCAATCCTCAATCCTCAATCCTCAGTCCTCAATCCTCAATCCTCAATCCTCAAACCTCAGTCCTCTACCGTCAGTCCTCGTCCTCAATCCTCAAACCTCAATCCTCAATCCTCAATATTCAATCATCAATACTCAATCTTCAATCCTCAATCCTCAATCCTCAATCCTCAATCCTCAACCCTCAATATTCAACACACAACCCTCAGCCATGAATCCTCAATACTCAACCATCAATCCTCAATTCTCAATACTCAATCCTCAATCGCCAATCCTCAATCCCCAATCCTCAATGTTCAATCCTCAATCCTCAATCCTCACTCCTCAATCCTCGATCCTCAATATTCAACACTCAATGCACAATCTTCAATCATCAATCCTCAATCCTCAATTCTCAATCCTCAATCTTCAATCCTCAATATCCAATCTTCAATCCTCAATCCTCAATCCTCAATCTTCAATCCTCAATAATCAATCTCCAATTCTAGATCCTCAATACTCAATCCTCAATCCTCAATCTTCAATCCTCAATAATCAATCTCCAATCCTAGATCCTCAATCCTCAATCCTCAATCCTCAATCCTCAATCCTCATTCTTCAATCCTCAATACCCAATCCTCAATCTTCAATCCTCAATCATCAATCCTCAATTCTCAATCCTCAATCCTCAATCCTCAGTCGTCAAACCTCAATCCCTGACCCTGTGCCCTCTTCCTCAGCCCTCAGTCTTCAATCCTCAGTCCTCAGTCCTCAAACCTCAATCCTCAACCCTCAGACATCATCCTCAATCCTCAATTCTCAATCTTCAATCCTCAATATCCAGTCTTCAATCCTCAATCCTCAATCCTCAATCCTCAATCCTCAATTTTCAATCCTCAATCCTCAATTCTCAGACCTCAATCATCAATATTCAACCCTCAGTCCTCGTCCTCAATCCACAACCCTCAATCCTCAATCCTCAATCTTCAATCATCAATATTCAATCTTCAATCCTCAATGCTCAATCCTCAATCCTCAATCCTCAATCCTCAATCTTCAATCCTCAATCCTCAATCCTCAATCCTCAATCCTCAATCCTCAATCCTCAATCTTCAATACTCAGTACTCAATATTCAATCCCCAATCCTCAATCCTCAATCCTCAATCCTCAATCCTCAATCCTGAACCCTCAGTCGTGAAACCTCAATCCCCGAACCTCAGCCCTCATCCTCAATCCTCAGTCCTCAATCCTCAGTCCTCAGTCCTCAAACCTCAATCCTCAACCCTCAGCCCTCATTCTCCATCCTCAATCCTCAATCCTCAATCCTCAATCTTCAATCCTCAGTACTCAATATTCAATCCCCAATCCTCAGTCATCAATCCTCAATCCTCAATCCTCAATCCTCAATCCTCAATCCTCAACCCTCAATCCTCATTCCTCAAACCTCAATCCTCAGTCCCTCATCCTCAATTCTCAATCCTCAATCCTCAACCCTCACTCCTCAATCTTCAATCCTCAATAATCAATCTCCAATCCTAGATCCTCAATCCACAATCTTCAATCCTTAATTCTCAATCTTCAATCCTCAATCCCCAGTCTTCAATCTTCAATCCTCAATGCTCTATCCTCAATCCTCAAGCCACAGTCCTCAATCCTCAATCCTCAAACCTCAATCCTCAACCGTCAGGCCTCGTCCTCAATACTCGACCCTCAATCCTCAATCCTCAATCTTCAATCTCCAATCCTAGATCCTCAATCCTCAATCCTCAATAATCAATCTTCAATCCTCAATCCTCAATCCTCAATCCTCAATCCCCAATCTTCAATCCTCAATAATAAATCTCCAATCCTAGATCCTCAATCCTCAATCCTCAATCCTCAATCCTCAATCCTCATTCTTCAATCCTCAATACCCAATCCTCAATCTTCAATCCTCAATCACCAATCCTCAATTCTCAATCCTCAATCCTCAATCCTCAGTCGTCAAACCTCAATCCCTGAACCTCTGCCCTCATCCTCAACCCTCAGCCTTCAATCCTCAGTCCTCAGTCTTCAAACCTCAATCCTCAACCCTCAGACATCATCCTCAATCCTCAATCCTCAATCCTCAATCCTCAATCCTCAATCCTCAATCTTCAATCCTAGATACTCAATCCTCAATCCTCAATATTCAACACTCAATCCTCAATCCTCAACCCACAATCCTCAACTTTCAATCCTCAATACTCAATCTTCAATCCTCAATCCTCAATCCTCAATCCTCAGTCCTCAATCCTCATTCATCAATCCTCAATCTTCAACACTCAATCGTCAATCCTCAGTCCTCAATCCTCAATCCTCAATCCCCGTTCCTCAAACCTCAATCCTCAACCCTCAGTCCTCACCCTCAATTCTCAATTCTCAATTCTCAATCCTCAATCCTCAATCTTCAATCCTCAATAATCAATCTCCAATCCTACATCCTCAATCCCCAATCCTCAGTCCTTAATCCTCAATCTTCAATCCTCAATCGCCAGTCCTCAATCATCAATCCTCAATGCTCTATCCTCAATCCTCAAGCCTCAGTCCTCAATCCTCAATCCTCAATCCTCAAACCTCAATCCTCAACCGTCAGGCCTCGTCCTCAATACTCAAACCTCAATCCTCAATCCTCAATCTTCAATCTCCAATCCTAGATCCTCAATCCTCAATCCTCAATAATCAATCTTCAATCCTCAATCCTCAATCCTCAATCCTCAATCCTCAATCTTCAATCCTCAATAATCAATCTCCAATCCTAGATCCTCAATCCTCAATCCTCAATCCTCAATCCTCAATCCTCATTCTTCAATCCTCAATACCCAATCCTCAATCTTCAATCCTCAATCACCAATCCTCAATTCTCAATCCTCAATCCTCAATCCTCAGTCGTCAAACCTCAATCCCTGAACCTCTGCCCTCATCCTCAACCCTCAGCCTTCAATCCTCAGTCCTCAGTCTTCAAACCTCAATCCTCAACCCTCAGACATCATCCTCAATCCTCAATCCTCAATCCTCAATCCTCAATCCTCAATCCTCAATCTTCAATCCTAGATACTCAATCCTCAATCCTCAATATTCAACACTCAATCCTCAATCCTCAACCCACAATCCTCAACTTTCAATCCTCAATACTCAATCTTCAATCCTCAATCCTCAATCCTCAATCCTCAGTCCTCAATCCTCATTCATCAATCCTCAATCTTCAACACTCAATCGTCAATCCTCAGTCCTCAATCCTCAATCCTCAATCCCCGTTCCTCAAACCTCAATCCTCAACCCTCAGTCCTCACCCTCAATTCTCAATTCTCAATTCTCAATCCTCAATCCTCAACCTTCAATCCTCAATAATCAATCTCCAATCCTACATCCTCAATCCCCAATCCTCAGTCCTTAATCCTCAATCTTCAATCCTCAATCGCCAGTCCTCAATCATCAATCCTCAATGCTCTATCCTCAATCCTCAAGCCTCAGTCCTCAATCCTCAATCCTCAAACCTCAATCCTCAACCGTCAGGCCTCGTCCTCAATACTCGACCCTCAATCCTCAATCCTCAATCTTCAATCTCCAATCCTAGATCCTCAATCCTCAATCCTCAATAATCAATCTTCAATCCTCAATCCTCAATCCTCAATCCTCAATCCCCAATCTTCAATCCTCAATAATAAATCTCCAATCTTAGATCCTCAACCCTCAATCCTCAATCCTCAATCCTCAATCCTCATTCTTCAATCCTCAATACCCAATCCTCAATCTTCAATCCTCTATCAACAATCCTTAATTCTCAATCCTCGATCCTCAGTCCTCAGCCGTCAAACCTCAATCCCCGACCCTCAGCCCTCATCCTCAATCCTCAGTCCTCAATCCTCAGTCCTCAGTCCTCAAACCTCAATCCTCAACCCTCAGACATCATCCTCAATCCTCAATCCTCAATCCCCAAACCTCAATCTTCAATCCTCAATACTCAATCTTCAATCCTCAATCCTCAGTCCTCAAACCTCAATTCTGAATCCTCAATACTCAGCCTTCAATCCTCAATCCTCAATCCTCAGTACTCAACCATCAATCCTCAATTCTCAATACTCAATAGAATATCCTGAATTCTCAGGATTCAAGACTCAAACCTCAATCCTCAACCCTCAGCCCTCATTCTCCATCCTCAATCCTCAATCCTCAACCCTCAATATTCAACACACAACCCTCAGCCATGAATCCTCAATACTCAACGATCAATCCTCAATTCTCAATACTCAATAGAATATCCTGAATTCTCATGGTTCAATACACAATCCACAATATTCAATAATCAAATCTCAATCCTCAACCTTCAATCCTCAATACTCAACTTCAAACCTCAATCCTCAATTCTCAATCCTCAATACTCAATCCTCAATCGTCAATCCTCAATCCCCAATCCTCAATCTTCAATCCTCAATCCTCAATCCTCAATCCTCAATCCTCATTCTTCAATCCTGAATTCTCAATCCTCAATCCTCAATCCTCGGTCGTCAAACCTCAATCCCTGACCCTCTGCCCCCATCCTCAACCCTCAGTCTTCAATCCTCAGTCCTCAGTCTTCAACCCTCAATCCTCAACCCTCAATCCTCATTCCTCAAACCTCAATCCTCAACCCTGAGTCCTCATCCTCAATTCTGAATCCTCAATCCTCAATCCTTAATCCTTAATCCTCAATCTTCAATCCTCAATAGTCAATATCCAATCCTAGATCCTCAATACACAATCTTCAATCCTTAATTCTCAATCTTCAATCCTCAGTCCCCAGTCTTCAATCTTCAATCCTCAATGCTCAATCCTCAATCCTCAACCCTCAGCCCACAATCCTCAGTCCTCAATCCTCAAACCTCAATCCTCTACCGTCAGTCCTCGTCCTCAATCCTCAAACCTCAATCCTCAATCCTCAATATTCAAACATCAATACTCAATCTTCAATCCTCAATCCTCAATCCTCAATCCTCAATCCTCAACCCTCAATATTCAACACACAACCCTCAGCCATGAATCCACAATACTCAACCATCAATCCTCCATTCTCAATACTCAATCCTCAATCGCCAATCCTCAATCCTCAATCCTCAATCTTCAATCTTCAATACACAATCTTCAATCATCAATCCTCAATCCTCAATCCTCAATTCTCAATCTTCAATCCTCAATTCTCAGTCCTCAGTCCTCAATCCTCAACCCACAATTCTCAATACTCAATCTTCAATCCTCAATCCTCAATCCTCAATCCTCATTTCTCAAACCTCAATCCTCAACCCTCAGACCTCATCCTCAATTCTCAATTCTCAATCCTCAATCATCAATCCTCAATCTTCAATCCTCAATAATCAATCTCCAATCCTAGATCCTCAATCCTCAATCCTCAATCCCCAATCTTCAATCCTCAATAATCAATCTCCAATCCTAGATTGTCAACCCTCAATCCTCAACCCTCAATCCTCAATCCTCAATTTTCAATCCTCAATCCTCAATCATCAGACCTCAATCATCAATATTCAACCCTCAGTACTCGTCCTCAATCCACAACCCTCAATCCTCAATCCACAACCCTCAATACTCAATCCTCAATCTTCAATCGTCAATACTCAATCTTCAATCCTCAATGCTCAATCCTCAATCCTCAATCCTCAATCCTCAATCTTCAATCCTCAGTCCTCAATCATCAATCCTCAATCCTCAATCTTCAATCCTCAATACACAATCTTCAATCATCAATCCTCAATACTCAATCCCCAATTCTCAATCTACAATCCTCAATTCTCAGTCCTCAGTACTCAATCCTCAATCTTCAATCCTCAGTACTCAATATTCAATCCCAAATCCCCAATCCTCAATCCTCAATCCTCAATCCTCAATCCTCAATCCTCAACCCTCAATCCTCATTCCTCAAACCTCAATCCTCAAACATCAGTCCTCATCCTCAATTCTCAATCCTCAATCCTCAATCCTCAATCCTCAATCTTCAATCCTCAATAATCAATCTCCAATCCTAGACCCTCAATCCACAATCTTCAATCCTTAATTCTCAATCTTCAATCCTCAATCCCCAGTCTTCAATCTTCAATCCTCAATGCTCAATCCTCAATCCTCAATCCTCAAACCTCAATCCTCAATCCTCAATATTCAATCATCAATACTCAATCTTCAATCCTCAATCCTCAATCCTCAATCCTCAATCCTCAAACCTCAATATTCAACACACAACACTCAGCCATGAATCCTCAATACTCAACCATCAATCCTCAAACCTCAATACTCAATCCTCAATCCCCAATCCTCAATCTTCAATCCTCAATCCTCAGTCCCCAAACCTCAATCCTCAATCGCCAACCCTCAATCCCCAATCCTCAATCTTCAATCCTCAATCCTCAGTCCCCAAACCTCAATCCTGAATCTTCAATACTCAACCTTCAAGCCTCAATCCTCAGTCCTCAATGCTCAACCATCAATCCTCAATTCTCAATACTCAATAGAATATCCTGAATTCTCAGGACTCAATACTCAAACCTCAATCCTCAACCCTCAGCCCTCATCCTCCATCCTCAATCCTCTATCCTCAATACCCAATCCTCAATCTTCAATCCTCAATCATCAATCCTCAATTCTCAATCTTCAATCCTCAATCCTCAGTCGTCAAACCTCAATCCCTGACCCTCTGCCCTCATCCTCAACCGTCAGTCTTCAATCATCAGTCCTCAGTCCTCAAACCTCAATCCTCAACCCTCAGACATCATCCTCAATCCTCAATCCTCAATCCTCAATCCTCAATCTTCAATCCCTAATACTCAATCTTCAATCCTCAATACTCAGTCGTCAAACCTCAATCCTGAATCTTCAATACTCAACCTTCAAGCCTCAATCCTCAGTCCTCAATCCTCGATCCTCAATCTTCAATCCTCAATATCCAATCTTCAATCCTCAATCCTCAATCCTCAATACTCAATCTTCAATCCTCAATCCTCAATCGTCAATCCTCAATCCTCAATCTTCAATCCTCAATACTCAATTTTCAATCCTCAATCCACAACCCTCAATCGTCAATCCTCAATCTTCAATCATCAATATTCAATCTTCAATCCTCAATGCTCAATCCTCAATCCTCAATCCTCAATCCTCAATCCTCAATCTTCCATCCTCAATCCTCAATCCTCAATCCTCAATCCTCAACCTTCAATCCTCAATACTCAATCTTCAATCCTCAATCCTCAATCTTCAATCCTCAATACTTAATCTTCAATCCTCAATCCTCAATCGTCAATCCTCAATCCTCAATCTTCGATCCTCAATACTCAATTTTCAATCCTCAATCCTCAATCCTCAATCCACAATTCTCAATCCTCAATCCTCTGCCCTCAGTCCTCAAACCTCAATCCTCAACACTCAGCTCTCGTCCTCCATCCTCAATCCTTAATCATCAATCCTCAATCTTCAATCCTCAATATTCAATCATCAACCCTCAATCCTCAACACTCAATCCTCAATCCTCAATCCTCAGTGATCAATACTCAATCTTTAATACACAATCCTCAATCCTCAATCCTCAATCCTCAATCCTCAATCCTCAATCCTCATCTCTCAAACCTCAATCCTCAACCCTCAGTCCTCATCCTGAATTCTCAATTCTCAATCCTCAATCATCAATCCTCAATCTTCAATCCTCAATAATCAATCTCCAATTCTAGATCCTCAATCCTCAATCCTCAATCCTCAATCTTCAATCCTCAATAATCAATCTCCAATCCTAGATCCTCAATCCTCAATCCTCAATCCTCAATCCTCAATCCTCATTCTTCAATCATCAATACCCAATCCTCAATCTTCAATCCTCAATCCTCAATCCTCAATCCTCAACCCTCAATATTCAACACACAACCCTCAGCCATGAATCCTCAATACTCAACCATCAATCCTCAATTCTCAATACTCAATCCTCAATCGCCAATCCTCAATCCCCAATCCTCAATGTTCAATCCTCAATCCTCAATCCTCAATCCTCAATCCTCGATCCTCAATATTCAACACTCAATGCACAATCTTCAATCATCAATCCTCAATCCTCAATTCTCAATCCTCAATCTTCAATCCTCAATATCCAATCTTCAATCCTCAATCCTCAATCCTCAATCTTCAATCCTCAATAATCAATCTCCAATTCTAGATCCTCAATACTCAATCCTCAATCCTCAATCTTCAATCCTCAATAATCAATCTCCAATCCTAGATCCTCAATCCTCAATCCTCAATCCTCAATCCTCAATCCTCATTCTTCAATCCTCAATACCAAATCCTCAATCTTCAATCCTCAATCATCAATCCTCAATTCTCAATCCTCAATCCTCAATCCTCAGTCGTCAAACCTCAATCCCTGACCCTGTGCCCTCTTCCTCAGCCCTCAGTCTTCAATCCTCAGTCCTCAGTCCTCAAACCTCAATCCTCAACCCTCAGACATCATCCTCAATCCTCAATTCTCAATCTTCAATCCTCAATATCCAGTCTTCAATCCTCAATCCTCAATCCTCAATCCTCAATCCTCAATTTTCAATCCTCAATCCTCAATTCTCAGACCTCAATCATCAATATTCAACCCTCAGTCCTCGTCCTCAATCCACAACCCTCAATCCTCAATCCTCAATCTTCAATCATCAATATTCAATCTTCAATCCTCAATGCTCAATCCTCAAACCTCAATCCTCAATCCTCAATCTTCAATCCTCAATCCTCAAGACTCAATCCTCAATCCTCAATCCTCAATCCTCAATCTTCAATCCTCAATACTCAATCATCAATCCTCAATCCTTAGCCCTCAAACCTCAATTCTGAATCCTCAATACTCAACCTTCATTCCTCAATCCTCAGTCCTCAGTACTCAACCATCAATCCTCAATTCTCAATACTCAATAGCATATCCTGAATTCTCAGGATTCAATACTCAAACCTCAATCCTCAACCCTCAGCCCTCATCCTCCATCCTCAATCCTCAATCCTCAATCCTCAATCTTCAATCCTCAGTACTCAATATTCAATCCCCAATCCTCAGTCCTCAATCCTCAATCCTCAATCCTCAATCCTCAATCCTCAATCCTCAACCCTCAATCCTCATTCCTCAAACCTCAATCCTCAGTCCTCATCCTCAATTCTCAATCCTCAATCCTCAACCCTCACTCCTCAATCTTCAATCCTCAATAATCAATCTCCAATCCTAGATCCTCAATCCACAATCTTCAATCCTTAATTCTCAATCTTCAATCCTCAATCCCCAGTCTTCAATCTTCAATCCTCAATGCTCTATCCTCAATCCTCAAGCCTCAGTCCTCAATCCTCAATCCTCAAACCTCAATCCTCTACCGTCAGTCCTCGTCCTCAATCCTCAAACCTCAATCCTCAATCCTCAATATTCAAACATCAATACTCAATCTTCAATCCTCAATCCTCAATCCTCAATCCTCAATCCTCAACCCTCAATATTCAACACACAACCCTCAGCCATGAATCCACAATACTCAACCATCAATCCTCCATTCTCAATACTCAATCCTCAATCGCCAATCCTCAATCCTCAATCCTCAATCTTCAATCTTCAATACACAATCTTCAATCATCAATCCTCAATCCTCAATCCTCAATTCTCAATCTTCAATCCTCAATTCTCAGTCCTCAGTCCTCAATCCTCAACCCACAATTCTCAATACTCAATCTTCAATCCTCAATCCTCAATCCTCAATCCTCATTTCTCAAACCTCAATCCTCAACCCTCAGACCTCATCCTCAATTCTCAATTCTCAATCCTCAATCATCAATCCTCAATCTTCAATCCTCAATAATCAATCTCCAATCCTAGATCCTCAATCCTCAATCCTCAATCCCCAATCTTCAATCCTCAATAATCAATCTCCAATCCTAGATTGTCAACCCTCAATCCTCAACCCTCAATCCTCAATCCTCAATTTTCAATCCTCAATCCTCAATCATCAGACCTCAATCATCAATATTCAACCCTCAGTACTCGTCCTCAATCCACAACCCTCAATCCTCAATCCACAACCCTCAATACTCAATCCTCAATCTTCAATCGTCAATACTCAATCTTCAATCCTCAATGCTCAATCCTCAATCCTCAATCCTCAATCCTCAATCTTCAATCCTCAGTCCTCAATCATCAATCCTCAATCCTCAATCTTCAATCCTCAATACACAATCTTCAATCATCAATCCTCAATCCTCAATCCCCAATTCTCAATCTACAATCCTCAATTCTCAGTCCTCAGTACTCAATCCTCAATCTTCAATCCTCAGTACTCAATATTCAATCCCAAATCCCCAATCCTCAATCCTCAATCCTCAATCCTCAATCCTCAATCCTCAACCCTCAATCCTCATTCCTCAAACCTCAATCCTCAAACCTCAGTCCTCATCCTCAATTCTCAATCCTCAATCCTCAATCCTCAATCCTCAATCTTCAATCCTCAATAATCAATCTCCAATCCTAGACCCTCAATCCACAATCTTCAATCCTTAATTCTCAATCTTCAATCCTCAATCCCCAGTCTTCAATCTTCAATCCTCAATGCTCAATCCTCAATCCTCAATCCTCAGTGCTCAATCCTCAGTCCTCAATCCTCAAACCTCAATCCTCTACCGTCAGTCCTCGTCCTCAATCCTCAAACCTCAATCCTCAATCCTCAATATTCAATCATCAATACTCAATCTTCAATCCTCAATCCTCAATCCTCAATCCTCAATCCTCAAACCTCAATATTCAACACACAACACTCAGCCATGAATCCTCAATACTCAACCATCAATCCTCAAACCTCAATACTCAATCCTCAATCGCGAACCCTCAATCCCCAATCCTCAATCTTCAATCCTCAATCCTCAGTCCCCAAACCTCAATCCTCAATCGCCAACCCTCAATCCCCAATCCTCAATCTTCAATCCTCAATCCTCAGTCCCCAAACCTCAATCCTGAATCTTCAATACTCAACCTTCAAGCCTCAATCCTCAGTCCTCAATGCTCAACCATCAATCCTCAATTCTCAATACTCAATAGAATATCCTGAATTCTCAGGACTCAATACTCAAACCTCAATCCTCAACCCTCAGCCCTCATCCTCCATCCTCAATCCTCTATCCTCAATACCCAATCCTCAATCTTCAATCCTCAATCATCAATCCTCAATTCTCAATCTTCAATCCTCAATCCTCAGTCGTCAAACCTCAATCCCTGACCCTCTGCCCTCATCCTCAACCGTCAGTCTTCAATCATCAGTCCTCAGTCCTCAAACCTCAATCCTCAACCCTCAGACATCATCCTCAATCCTCAATCCTCAATCCTCAATCCTCAATCTTCAATCCCTAATACTCAATCTTCAATCCTCAATACTCAATACTCAGTCCTCAAACCTCAATCCTGAATCTTCAATACTCAACCTTCAAGCCTCAATCCTCAGTCCTCAATCCTCGATCCTCAATCTTCAATCCTCAATATACAATCTTAAATCCTCAATCCTCAATCCTCAATACTCAATCTTCAATCCTCAATCCTCAATCGTCAATCCTCAATCCTCAATCTTCAATCCTCAGTACTCAATTTTCAATCCTCAATCCACAACCCTCAATCGTCAATCCTCAATCTTCAATCATCAATATTCAATCTTCAATCCTCAATGCTCAATCCTCAATCCTCAATCCTCAATCCTCAATCCTCAATCTTCCATCCTCAATCCTCAATCCTCAATCCTCAATCCTCAATCTTCAATCCTCAATACTCAATCTTCAATCCTCAATCCTCAATCTTCAATCCTCAATACTTAATCTTCAATCCTCAATCCTCAATCGTCAATCCTCAATCCTCAATCTTCGATCCTCAATACTCAATTTTCAATGCTCAATCCTCAATCCTCAATCCACAATTCTCAATCCTCAATCCTCTGCCCTCAGTCCTCAAACCTCAATCCTCAACACTCAGCTCTCGTCCTCCATCCTCAAACCTTAATCATCAATCCTCAATCTTCAATCCTCAATATTCAATCATCAACCCTCAATCCTCAACACTCAATCCTCAATCCTCAATCCTCAGTGATCAATACTCAATCTTTAATACACAATCCTCAATCCTCAATCCTCAATCCTCAATCCTCAATCCTCAATCCTCATCTCTCAAACCTCAATCCTCAACCCTCAGTCCTCATCCTGAATTCTCAATTCTCAATCCTCAATCATCAATCCTCAATCTTCAATCCTCAATAATCAATCTCCAATTCTAGATCCTCAATCCTCAATCCTCAATCCTCAATCTTCAATCCTCAATAATCAATCTCCAATCCTAGATCCTCAATCCTCAATCCTCAATCCTCAATCCTCAATCCTCATTCTTCAATCATCAATACCCAATCCTCAATCTTCAATCCTCAATCCTCAATCCTCAATCCTCAACCCTCAATATTCAACACACAACCCTCAGCCATGAATCCTCAATACTCAACCATCAATCCTCAATTCTCAATACTCAATCCTCAATCGCCAATCCTCAATCCCCAATCCTCAATGTTCAATCCTCAATCCTCAATCCTCAATCCTCAATCCTCGATCCTCAATATTCAACACTCAATGCACAATCTTCAATCATCAATCCTCAATCCTCAATTCTCAATCCTCAATCTTCAATCCTCAATATCCAATCTTCAATCCTCAATCCTCAATCCTCAATCTTCAATCCTCAATAATCAATCTCCAATTCTAGATCCTCAATACTCAATCCTCAATCCTCAATCTTCAATCCTCAATAATCAATCTCCAATCCTAGATCCTCAATCCTCAATCCTCAATCCTCAATCCTCAATCCTCATTCTTCAATCCTCAATACCCAATCCTCAATCTTCAATCCTCAATCATCAATCCTCAATTCTCAATCCTCAATCCTCAATCCTCAGTCGTCAAACCTCAATCCCTGACCCTGTGCCCTCTTCCTCAGCCCTCAGTCTTCAATCCTCAGTCCTCAGTCCTCAAACCTCAATCCTCAACCCTCAGACATTATCCTCAATCCTCAATTCTCAATCTTCAATCCTCAATATCCAGTCTTCAATCCTCAGTCCTCAATCCTCAATCCTCAATCCTCAATTTTCAATCCTCAATCCTCAATTCTCAGACCTCAATCATCAATATTCAACCCTCAGTCCTCGTCCTCAATCCACAACCCTCAATCCTCAATCCTCAATCTTCAATCATCAATATTCAATCTTCAATCCTCAATGCTCAATCCTCAATCCTCAATCCTCAATCCTCAATCTTCAATCCTCAATCCTCAATCCTCAATCCTCAATCCTCAATCCTCAATCCTCAATCTTCAATCCTCAATACTCAATCTTCAATCCTCAATCCTTAGCCCTCAAACCTCAATTCTGAATCCACAATACTCAACCTTCATTCCTCAATCCTCAGTCCTCAGTACTCAACCATCAATCCTCAATTCTCAATACTCAATAGCATATCCTGAATTCTCAGGATTCAATACTCAAACCTCAATCCTCAACCCTCAGCCCTCATCCTCCATCCTCAAACCTCAATCCTCAATCCTCAATCTTCAATCCTCAGTACTCAATATTCAATCCCCAATCCTCAGTCCTCAATCCTCAATCCTCAATCCTCAATCCTCAATCCTCAATCCTCAACCCTCAATCCTCATTCCTCAAACCTCAATCCTCAGTCCTCATCCTCAATTCTCAATCCTCAATCCTCAACCCTCACTCCTCAATCTTCAATCCTCAATAATCAATCTCCAATCCTAGATCCTCAATCCACAATCTTCAATCCTTAATTCTCAATCTTCAATCCTCAATCCCCAGTATTCAATCTTCAATCCTCAATGCTCTATCCTCAATCCTCAAGCCTCAGTCCTCAATCCTCAATCCTCAAACCTCAATCCTCAACCGTCAGGCCTCGTCCTCAATACTCGACCCTCAATCCTCAATCCTCAATCTTCAATCTCCAATCCTAGATCCTCAATCCTCAATCCTCAATAATCAATCTTCAATCCTCAATCCTCAATCCTCAATCCTCAATCCCCAATCTTCAATCCTCAATAATAAATCTCCAATCCTAGATCCTCAATCCTCAATCCTCAATCCTCAATCCTCAATCCTCATTCTTCAATCCTCAATACCCAATCCTCAATCTTCAATCCTCAATCACCAATCCTCAATTCTCAATCCTCAATCCTCAATCCTCAGTCGTCAAACCTCAATCCCTGAACCTCTGCCCTCATCCTCAACCCTCAGCCTTCAATCCTCAGTCCTCAGTCTTCAAACCTCAATCCTCAACCCTCAGACATCATCCTCAATCCTCAATCCTCAATCCTCAATCCTCAATCCTCAATCCTCAATCTTCAATCCTAGATACTCAATCCTCAATCCTCAATATTCAACACTCAATCCTCAATCCTCAACCCACAATCCTCAACTTTCAATCCTCAATACTCAATCTTCAATCCTCAATCCTCAATCCTCAATCCTCAGTCCTCAATCCTCATTCATCAATCCTCAATCTTCAACACTCAATCGTCAATCCTCAGTCCTCAATCCTCAATCCTCAATCCCCGTTCCTCAAACCTCAATCCTCAACCCTCAGTCCTCACCCTCAATTCTCAATTCTCAATTCTCAATCCTCAATCCTCAATCTTCAATCCTCAATAATCAATCTCCAATCCTACATCCTCAATCCCCAATCCTCAGTCCTTAATCCTCAATCTTCAATCCTCAATCGCCAGTCCTCAATCATCAATCCTCAATGCTCTATCCTCAATCCTCAAGCCTCAGTCCTCAATCCTCAATCCTCAATCCTCAAACCTCAATCCTCAACCGTCAGGCCTCGTCCTCAATACTCAAACCTCAATCCTCAATCCTCAATCTTCAATCTCCAATCCTAGATCCTCAATCCTCAATCCTCAATAATCAATCTTCAATCCTCAATCCTCAATCCTCAATCCTCAATCCTCAATCTTCAATCCTCAATAATCAATCTCCAATCCTAGATCCTCAATCCTCAATCCTCAATCCTCAATCCTCAATCCTCATTCTTCAATCCTCAATACCCAATCCTCAATCTTCAATCCTCAATCACCAATCCTCAATTCTCAATCCTCAATCCTCAATCCTCAGTCGTCAAACCTCAATCCCTGAACCTCTGCCCTCATCCTCAACCCTCAGCCTTCAATCCTCAGTCCTCAGTCTTCAAACCTCAATCCTCAACCCTCAGACATCATCCTCAATCCTCAATCCTCAATCCTCAATCCTCAATCCTCAATCCTCAATCCTCAATCTTCAATCCTAGATACTCAATCCTCAATCCTCAATATTCAACACTCAATCCTCAATCCTCAACCCACAATCCTCAACTTTCAATCCTCAATACTCAATCTTCAATCCTCAATCCTCAATCCTCAATCCTCAGTCCTCAATCCTCATTCATCAATCCTCAATCTTCAACACTCAATCGTCAATCCTCAGTCCTCAATCCTCAATCCTCAATCCCCGTTCCTCAAACCGCAATCCTCAACCCTCAGTCCTCACCCTCAATTCTCAATTCTCAATTCTCAATCCTCAATCCTCAACCTTCAATCCTCAATAATCAATCTCCAATCCTACATCCTCAATCCCCAATCCTCAGTCCTTAATCCTCAATCTTCAATCCTCAATCGCCAGTCCTCAATCATCAATCCTCAATGCTCTATCCTCAATCCTCAAGCCTCAGTCCTCAATCCTCAATCCTCAAACCTCAATCCTCAACCGTCAGGCCTCGTCCTCAATACTCGACCCTCGATCCTCAATCCTCAATCTTCAATCTCCAATCCTAGATCCTCAATCCTCAATCCTCAATAATCAATCTTCAATCCTCAATCTTCAATCCTCAATCCTCAATCCTCAATCCTCAACCCTCAATATTCAACACACAACCCTCAGCCATGAATCCTCAATACTCAACCATCAATCCTCAATTCTCAATACTCAATCCGCAATCGCCAATCCTCAATCCCCAATCCTCAATGTTCAATCCTCAATCCTCAATCCTCAATCCTCAATCCTCGATCCTCAATATTCAACACTCAATGCACAATCTTCAATCATCAATCCTCAATCCTCAATTCTCAATCCTCAATCTTCAATCCTCAATATCCAATCTTCAATCCTCAATCCTCAATCCTCAATCTTCAATCCTCAATAATCAATCTCCAATTCTAGATCCTCAATACTCAATCCTCAATCCTCAATCTTCAATCCTCAATAATCAATCTCCAATCCTAGATCCTCAATCCTCAATCCTCAATCCTCAATCCTCAATCCTCATTCTTCAATCCTCAATACCCAATCCTCAATCTTCAATCCTCAATCATCAATCCTCAATTCTCAATCCTCAGTCCTCAATCCTCAGTCGTCAAACCTCAATCCCTGACCCTGTGCCCTCTTCCTCAGCCCTCAGTCTTCAATCCTCAGTCCTCAGTCCTCAAACCTCAATCCTCAACCCTCAGACATCATCCTCAATCCTCAATTCTCAATCTTCAATCCTCAATATCCAGTCTTCAATCCTCAGTCCTCAATCCTCAATCCTCAATCCTCAATTTTCAATCCTCAATCCTCAATTCTCAGACCTCAATCATCAATATTCAACCCTCAGTCCTCGTCCTCAATCCACAACCCTCAATCCTCAATCCTCAATCTTCAATCATCAATATTCAATCTTCAATCCTCAATGCTCAATCCTCAATCCTCAATCCTCAATCCTCAATCTTCAATCCTCAATCCTCAATCCTCAATCCTCAATCCTCAATCCTCAATCCTCAATCTTCAATCCTCAATACTCAATCTTCAATCCTCAATCCTTAGCCCTCAAACCTCAATTCTGAATCCTCAATACTCAACCTTCATTCCTCAATCCTCAGTCCTCAGTACTCAACCATCAATCCTCAATTCTCAATACTCAATAGCATATCCTGAATTCTCAGGATTCAATACTCAAACCTCAATCCTCAACCCTCAGCCCTCATCCTCCATCCTCAATCCTCAATCCTCAATCCTCAATCCTCAATCCTCAATCTTCAATCCTCAGTACTCAATATTCAATCCCCAATCCTCAGTCCTCAATCCTCAATCCTCAATCCTCAATCCTCAATCCTCAATCCTCAACCCTCAATCCTCATTCCTCAAACCTCAATCCTCAGTCCTCATCCTCAATTCTCAATCCTCAATCCTCAACCCTCACTCCTCAATCTTCAATCCTCAATAATCAATCTCCAATCCTAGATCCTCAATCCACAATCTTCAATCCTTAATTCTCAATCTTCAATCCTCAATCCCCAGTCTTCAATCTTCAATCCTCAATGCTCTATCCTCAATCCTCAAGCCTCAGTCCTCAATCCTCAATCCTCAAACCTCAATCCTCAACCGTCAGGCCTCGTCCTCAATACTCGACCCTCAATCCTCAATCCCTCAATCTTCAATCTCCAATCCTAGATCCTCAATCCTCAATCCTCAATAATCAATCTTCAATCCTCAATCCTCAATCCTCAATCCTCAATCCCCAATCTTCAATCCTCAATAATAAATCTCCAATCCTAGATCCTCAATCCTCAATCCTCAATCCTCAATCCTCAATCCTCAATCCTCATTCTTCAATCCTCAATACCCAATCCTCAATCTTCAATCCTCAATCACCAATCCTCAATTCTCAATCCTCAATCCTCAATCCTCAGTCGTCAAACCTCAATCCCTGAACCTCTGCCCTCATCCTCAACCCTCAGCCTTCAATCCTCAGTCCTCAGTCTTCAAACCTCAATCCTCAACCCTCAGACATCATCCTCAATCCTCAATCCTCAATCCTCAATCCTCAATCCTCAATCCTCAATCTTCAATCCTAGATACTCAATCCTCAATCCTCAATATTCAACACTCAATCCTCAATCCTCAACCCACAATCCTCAACTTTCAATCCTCAATACTCAATCTTCAATCCTCAATCCTCAATCCTCAATCCTCAGTCCTCAATCCTCATTCATCAATCCTCAATCTTCAACACTCAATCGTCAATCCTCAGTCCTCAATCCTCAATCCTCAATCCCCGTTCCTCAAACCTCAATCCTCAACCCTCAGTCCTCACCCTCAATTCTCAATCTCAATTCTCAATCCTCAATCCTCAATCTTCAATCCTCAATAATCAATCTCCAATCCTACATCCTCAATCCCCATTCCTCAGTCCTTAATCCTCAATCTTCAATCCTCAATCGCCAGTCCTCAATCATCAATCCTCAATGCTCTATCCTCAATCCTCAAGCCTCAGTCCTCAATCCTCAATCCTCAATCCTCAAACCTCAATCCTCAACCGTCAGGCCTCGTCCTCAATACTCAAACCTCAATCCTCAATCCTCAATCTTCAATCTCCAATCCTAGATCCTCAATCCTCAATCCTCAATAATCAATCTTCAATCCTCAATCCTCAATCCTCAATCCTCAATCCTCAATCTTCAATCCTCAATAATCAATCTCCAATCCTAGATCCTCAATCCTCAATCCTCAATCCTCAATCCTCAATCCTCATTCTTCAATCCTCAATACCCAATCCTCAATCTTCAATCCTCAATCACCAATCCTCAATTCTCAATCCTCAATCCTCAATCCTCAGTCGTCAAACCTCAATCCCTGAACCTCTGCCCTCATCCTCAACCCTCAGCCTTCAATCCTCAGTCCTCAGTCTTCAAACCTCAATCCTCAACCCTCAGACATCATCCTCAATCCTCAATCCTCAATCCTCAATCCTCAATCCTCAATCCTCAATCTTCAATCCTAGATACTCAATCCTCAATCCTCAATATTCAACACTCAATCCTCAATCCTCAACCCACAATCCTCAACTTTCAATCCTCAATACTCAATCTTCAATCCTCAATCCTCAATCCTCAATCCTCAGTCCTCAATCCTCATTCATCAATCCTCAATCTTCAACACTCAATCGTCAATCCTCAGTCCTCAGTCCTCAATCCTCAATCCCCGTTCCTCAAACCTCAATCCTCAACCCCCAGTCCTCACCCTCAATTCTCAGTTCTCAATTCTCAATTCTCAATCCTCAATCCTCAACCTTCAATCCTCAATAATCAATCTCCAATCCTACATCCTCAATCCCCAATCCTCAGTCCTTAATCCTCAATCTTCAATCCTCAATCGCCAGTCCTCAATCATCAATCCTCAATGCTCTATCCTCAATCCTCAAGCCTCAGTCCTCAATCCTCAATCCTCAAACCTCAATCCTCAACCGTCAGGCCTCGTCCTCAATACTCGACCCTCAATCCTCAATCCTCAATCTTCAATCTCCAATCCTAGATCCTCAATCCTCAATCCTCAATAATCCATCTTCAATCCTCAATCCTCAATCCTCAATCCTCAATCCCCAATCTTCAATCCTCAATAATAAATCTCCAATCTTAGATCCTCAACCCTCAATCCTCAATCCTCAATCCTCAATCCTCATTCTTCAATCCTCAATACCCAATCCTCAATCTTCAATCCTCTATCAACAATCCTTAATTCTCAATCCTCGATCCTCAGTCCTCAGCCGTCAAACCTCAATCCCCGACCCTCAGCACTCATCCTCAATCCTCAGTCCTCAATCCTCAGTCCTCAGTCCTCAAACCTCAATCCTCAACCCACAGACATCATCCTCAATCCTCAATCCTCAATCCCCAAACCTCAATCTTCAATCCTCAATACTCAATCTTCAATCCTCAATCCTCAGTCCTCAAACCTCAATTCTGAATCCTCAATACTCAGCCTTCAATCCTCAATCCTCAATCCTCAGTACTCAACCATCAATCCTCAATTCTCAATACTCAATAGAATATCCTGAATTCTCAGGATTCAAGACTCAAACCTCAAGCCTCAACCCTCAGCCCTCATTCTCCATCCTCAATCCTCAATCCTCAACCCTCAATATTCAACACACAACCCTCAGCCATGAATCCTCAATACTCAACGATCAATCCTCAATTCTCAATACTCAATAGAATATCCTGAATTCTCATGGTTCAATACACAATCCACAATATTCAATAATCAAATCTCAATCCTCAACCTTCAATCCTCAATACTCAACTTCAAACCTCAATCCTCAATTCTCAATCCTCAATACTCAATCCTCAATCGTCAATCCTCAATCCCCAATCCTCAATCTTCAATCCTGAATCCTCAATCCTCAATCCTCAATCCTCAATCCTCATTCTTCAATCATCAATACCCAATCCTCAATCTTCAATCCTCAATCCTCAATCCTCAATCCTCAATCGTCAATCTTCTATCCCTAATACTCAATCTTCAATCCTCAATCCTCAGTCCCCAAACCTCAATCCTGAATCTTCAATACTCAACCTTCAAGCCTCAATCCTCAGTCCTCAATACTCAACCATCAATCCTCAATTCTCAATACTCAATAGAATATCCTGAATTCTCAGGACCCAATACTCAAACCTCAATCCTCAACCCTCAGCCCTCATCCTCCATCCTCAATCCTTAATCCTCAATACTCAATCCTCAATACTGAATCTTCAATCCTAGATCCTCAACCCTCAATCCTCAATCCTCAATCCTCAATCCTCAATCTTCAATCCTCAGTACTCAATATTCAATCCCCAATCCCCAATCCTCAATCCTCAATCCTCAACCCTCAATCCTCAATCCTCAACCCTCAATCCTCATTCCTCAAACCTCAATCCTCAACCCTCAGTCCTCATCCTCAATTCTCAATCCTCAATCCTCAATCCTCAATCCTCAATCTTCAATCCTCAATAATCAATCTCCAATCCTAGATCCTCAATCCACAATCTTCAATCCTTAATTCTCAATCTTCAATCCTCAATCCCCAGTCTTCAATCTTCAATCCTCAATGCTCAATCCTCAATCCTCAATCCTCAGTCCACAATCCTCAGTCCTCAATCCTCAAACCTCAATCCTCTACCGTCAGTCCTCGTCCTCAATCCTCAAACCTCAATCGTCAATCCTCAATATTCAATCATCAATACTCAATCTTCAATCCTCAATCCTCAGTCCTCAATCCTCAATCCTCAACCCCCAATATTCAACACACAACCCTCAGCCATGAATCCTCAATACTCAACCATCAATCCTCAATACTCAATACTCAATCCTCAATCGCCAATCCTCAATCCCCAATCCTCAATCTTCAATCCTCAATCCTGAGTCCCCAAACCTCAATCCTGAATCTTCAATACTCAACCTTCAAGCCTCAATCCTCAGTCCTCAATACTCAACCATCAATCCTCAATTCTCAATACTCAATAGAATATCCTGAATTCTCATGACTCAATACTCAAACCTCAATCCTCAACCCTCAGCCCTCATCCTCCATCCTCAATCCTCTATCCTCAATACCCAATCCTCAATCTTCAATCCTCAATCCTCAATCCTCAATCTTCAATCCCTAATACTCAGTCTTCAATCCTCAATCCTCAGTCCTCAAACCTCAATCCTGAATCTTCAATACTCAATATCCAATCTTCAGTCCTCAATCCTCAATCCTCAATCCTCAATCCTCAATTTTCAATCCTCAATCCTCAATCCTCAGACCTCAATCATCAATATTCAACCCTCAGTCCTCGTCCTCAATCCACAACACTCAATCCTCAATCCTCAATCTTCAATCATCAATATTCAAACTTCAATCCTCAATACTCAATTTTCAATCCTCAATCCTCAATCCTCAATCCTCAATTCTCAATCCTCAATCCTCTGTCCTCAGACCTCAAACCTCAATACTCAACACTCAGACCTCATCCTCCATCCTCAATCCTTAATCATCAATCCTCAATCTTCAATCCTCAGTCCTCAATCCTCAATCCTCAATCCTCAATCTTCAATCCTCAATACACAATCTTCAATCATCAATCCTCAATCCTCAATCCCCAATTCTCAATCTTCAATCCTCAATTCTCAGTCCTCAGTCCTCAATCCTCAATCCACAATTCTCAATACTCAATCTTCAATCCTCAATCCTCAATCGTCAATCCTCAATCCTCAATCTTCAATACTCAATACTCAATTTTCAATCCTCAATCCACAACCCTCAATCGTCAATCCTCAATCTTCAATCATCAATATTCAATCTTCAATCCTCAATGCTCAATCCTCAATCCTCAATCCTCAATCCTCAATCCTCAATCTTCAATCCTCAATCCTCAATCCTCAATCCTCAATCCTCAATCTTCAATCCTCAATACTCAATCTTCAATCCTCAATCCTCAATCTTCAATCCTCAATACTCAATCTTCAATCCTCAATCCTCAATCGTCAATCCTCAATCCTCAATCTTCGATCCTCAATACTCAATTTTCAATCCTCAATCCTCAATCCTCAATCCACAATTCTCAATCCTCAATCCTCTGCCCTCAGTCCTCAAACCTCAATCCTCAACACTCAGCTCTCGTCCTCCATCCTCAATCCTTAATCATCAATCCTCAATCTTCAATCCTCAATATTCAATCATCAACCCTCAATCCTCAACACTCAATCCTCAATCCTCAATCCTCAGTGATCAATACTCAATCTTTAATACACAATCCTCAATCCTCAATCCTCAATCCTCAATCCTCATTTCTCAAACCTCAATCCTCAACCGTCAGTCCTCATCCTCAATTCTCAATTCTCAATCCTCAATCATCAATCCTCAATCTTCAATCCTCAATAATCAATCTCCAATTCTAGATCCTCAATCCTCAATCCTCAATCCTCAATCTTCAATCCTCAATAATCAATCTCCAATCCTAGATCCTCAATCCTCAATCCTCAATCCTCAATCATCAATCCTCATTCTTCAATCATCAATACCCAATCCTCAATCTTCAATCCTCAATCCTCAATCCTCAATCCTCAATCGTCAATCTTCTATCCCTAATACTCAATCTTCAATCCTCAATCCTCAGTCTCCAAACCTCAATCCTGAATCTTCAATACTCAACCTTCAAGCCTCAATCCTCAGTCCTCAATGCTCAACCATCAATCCTCAATTCTCAATACTCAATAGAATATCCTGAATTCTCAGGACCCAATACTCAAACCTCAATCCTCAACCCTCAGCCCTCATCCTCCATCCTCAATCCTCAATCCTCAATACTCAATCCTCAATACTGAATCTTCAATCCTCAGTACTCAATATTCAATCCCCAATCCCCAATCCTCAATCCTCAATCCTCAATCCTCAATCCTCAATCCTCAACCCTCAATCCTCATTCCTCAAACCTCAATGCTCAATCCTCAATCCTCAATCCTCAGTCCTCAATCGTCAGTCCTCAATCCTCAAACCTCAATCCTCAATACTCAATTTTCAATCCTCAATCCTCAATCTTCAATCCTCAATTCTCAATCCTCAATCCTCTGTCCTCAGTCCTCAAACCTCAATCCTCAACCCTCAGCCCTCATCCTCCATCCTCAATTCTTAATCATCAATCCTCATTCATCAATCCTCAATATTCAATCTTCAACCCTCAATCCTCAATCCTCAATACTCAATCCTCAATCATCAATCCTCATTCTTCAATCATCAATACCCAATCCTCAATCTTCAATCCTCAATCCTCAATCCTCAATCCTCAATCGTCAATCTTCTATCCCTAATACTCAATCTTCAATCCTCAATCCTCAGTCTCCAAACCTCAATCCTGAATCTTCAATACTCAACCTTCAAGCCTCAATCCTCAGTCCTCAATGCTCAACCATCAATCCTCAATTCTCAATACTCAATAGAATATCCTGAATTCTCAGGACCCAATACTCAAACCTCAATCCTCAACCCTCAGCCCTCATCCTCCATCCTCAATCCTCAATCCTCAATACTCAATCCTCAATACTGAATCTTCAATCCTCAGTACTCAATATTCAATCCCCAATCCCCAATCCTCAATCCTCAATCCTCAATCCTCAATCCTCAATCCTCAACCCTCAATCCTCATTCCTCAAACCTCAATGCTCAATCCTCAATCCTCAATCCTCAGTCCTCAATCGTCAGTCCTCAATCCTCAAACCTCAATCCTCAATACTCAATTTTCAATCCTCAATCCTCAATCTTCAATCCTCAATTCTCAATCCTCAATCCTCTGTCCTCAGTCCTCAAACCTCAATCCTCAACCCTCAGCCCTCATCCTCCATCCTCAATTCTTAATCATCAATCCTCATTCATCAATCCTCAATATTCAATCTTCAACCCTCAATCCTCAATCCTCAATACTCAATCCTCAATCCTCAGTGATCAATACTCAATCTCTAATACACAATCCTCAGTCCTCAATCCTCAATCCTCAATCCTCAATCCTCAATCCTCATTTCTCAAACCTCAACCCTCAACCCTCAGTCCTCATCCTCAATTCTCAGTTCTCAATCCTCAATCATCAATCCTCAATCTTCAATCCTCAGTAATCAATCTCCAATTCTAGATCCTCAATCCTCAATCCTCAATCCTCAATCTTCAATCCTCAATAATCAATCTCCAATCCTACATCCTCAATCCCCAATACTAAGCCCTTAATCCTCAATCCTCATTCTTCAATCCTCAATACCCGATCCTCAATCTTCAATCCTCTATCAACAATCCTTAATTCTCAGCCCTCAATCCTCAGTCCTCAGTCGTCAAACCTGAATCCCCGACCCTCAGCCCTCATCCTCAATCCTCAGTCCTCAATCCTCAGTCCTCAGGCCTCAAACCTCAATCCTCAACCCTCAGTCCTCATCCTCAATTCTCAATCCTCAATCCTCAATCCTCAATCTTCAATCCTCAATAATCAATCTCCAATCCTAGATCCTCAATCCTCAATCCTCAATCCTCAATCCTCAATCCTCATTCTTCAATCCTCAATACCCAATCCTCAATCTTCAATCCTCAATACTCAATCCTCAATCCTCAATCCTCAATCTTCTATCCCTAATACTCAATCTTCAATCCTCAATCCTCAGTCCCCAAACCTCAATCCTGAATCTTCAATACTCATCCTTCAAGCCTCAATCCTCAGTCCTCAATACTCAACCATCAATCCTCAATTCTCAATACTCAATAGCATATCCTGAATTCTCAGGATTCAATACTCAAACCTCAATCCTCAACCCTCAGCCCTCATCCTCCATCCTCAATCCTCAATCCTCAATCCTCAATCCTCAATCCTCAATCTTCAATCCTCAGTACTCAATATTCAATCCCCAATCCTCAGTCCTCAATCCTCAATCCTCAATCCTCAATCCTCAATCCTCAATCCTCAACCCTCAATCCTCATTCCTCAAACCTCAATCCTCAGTCCTCATCCTCAATTCTCAATCCTCAATCCTCAACCCTCACTCCTCAATCTTCAATCCTCAATAATCAATCTCCAATCCTAGATCCTCAATCCACAATCTTCAATCCTTAATTCTCAATCTTCAATCCTCAATCCCCAGTCTTCAATCTTCAATCCTCAATGCTCTATCCTCAATCCTCAAGCCTCAGTCCTCAATCCTCAATCCTCAAACCTCAATCCTCAACCGTCAGGCCTCGTCCTCAATACTCGACCCTCAATCCTCAATCCTCAATCTTCAATCTCCAATCCTAGATCCTCAATCCTCAATCCTCAATAATCAATCTTCAATCCTCAATCCTCAATCCTCAATCCTCAATCCCCAATCTTCAATCCTCAATAATAAATCTCCAATCCTAGATCCTCAATCCTCAATCCTCAATCCTCAATCCTCAATCCTCAATCCTCATTCTTCAATCCTCAATACCCAATCCTCAATCTTCAATCCTCAATCACCAATCCTCAATTCTCAATCCTCAATCCTCAATCCTCAGTCGTCAAACCTCAATCCCTGAACCTCTGCCCTCATCCTCAACCCTCAGCCTTCAATCCTCAGTCCTCAGTCTTCAAACCTCAATCCTCAACCCTCAGACATCATCCTCAATCCTCAATCCTCAATCCTCAATCCTCAATCCTCAATCCTCAATCTTCAATCCTAGATACTCAATCCTCAATCCTCAATATTCAACACTCAATCCTCAATCCTCAACCCACAATCCTCAACTTTCAATCCTCAATACTCAATCTTCAATCCTCAATCCTCAATCCTCAATCCTCAGTCCTCAATCCTCATTCATCAATCCTCAATCTTCAACACTCAATCGTCAATCCTCAGTCCTCAATCCTCAATCCTCAATCCCCGTTCCTCAAACCTCAATCCTCAACCCTCAGTCCTCACCCTCAATTCTCAATTCTCAATTCTCAATCCTCAATCCTCAATCTTCAATCCTCAATAATCAATCTCCAATCCTACATCCTCAATCCCCATTCCTCAGTCCTTAATCCTCAATCTTCAATCCTCAATCGCCAGTCCTCAATCATCAATCCTCAATGCTCTATCCTCAATCCTCAAGCCTCAGTCCTCAATCCTCAATCCTCAATCCTCAAACCTCAATCCTCAACCGTCAGGCCTCGTCCTCAATACTCAAACCTCAATCCTCAATCCTCAATCTTCAATCTCCAATCCTAGATCCTCAATCCTCAATCCTCAATAATCAATCTTCAATCCTCAATCCTCAATCCTCAATCCTCAATCCTCAATCTTCAATCCTCAATAATCAATCTCCAATCCTAGATCCTCAATCCTCAATCCTCAATCCTCAATCCTCAATCCTCATTCTTCAATCCTCAATACCCAATCCTCAATCTTCAATCCTCAATCACCAATCCTCAATTCTCAATCCTCAATCCTCAATCCTCAGTCGTCAAACCTCAATCCCTGAACCTCTGCCCTCATCCTCAACCCTCAGCCTTCAATCCTCAGTCCTCAGTCTTCAAACCTCAATCCTCAACCCTCAGACATCATCCTCAATCCTCAATCCTCAATCCTCAATCCTCAATCCTCAATCCTCAATCTTCAATCCTAGATACTCAATCCTCAATCCTCAATATTCAACACTCAATCCTCAATCCTCAACCCACAATCCTCAACTTTCAATCCTCAATACTCAATCTTCAATCCTCAATCCTCAATCCTCAATCCTCAGTCCTCAATCCTCATTCATCAATCCTCAATCTTCAACACTCAATCGTCAATCCTCAGTCCTCAGTCCTCAATCCTCAATCCCCGTTCCTCAAACCTCAATCCTCAACCCTCAGTCCTCACCCTCAATTCTCAATTCTCAATTCTCAATTCTCAATCCTCAATCCTCAACCTTCAATCCTCAATAATCAATCTCCAATCCTACATCCTCAATCCCCAATCCTCAGTCCTTAATCCTCAATCTTCAATCCTCAATCGCCAGTCCTCAATCATCAATCCTCAATGCTCTATCCTCAATCCTCAAGCCTCAGTCCTCAATCCTCAATCCTCAAACCTCAATCCTCAACCGTCAGGCCTCGTCCTCAATACTCGACCCTCAATCCTCAATCCTCAATCTTCAATCTCCAATCCTAGATCCTCAATCCTCAATCCTCAATAATCAATCTTCAATCCTCAATCCTCAATCCTCAATCCTCAATCCCCAATCTTCAATCCTCAATAATAAATCTCCAATCTTAGATCCTCAACCCTCAATCCTCAATCCTCAATCCTCAATCCTCATTCTTCAATCCTCAATACCCAATCCTCAATCTTCAATCCTCTATCAACAATCCTTAATTCTCAATCCTCGATCCTCAGTCCTCAGCCGTCAAACCTCAATCCCCGACCCTCAGCACTCATCCTCAATCCTCAGTCCTCAATCCTCAGTCCTCAGTCCTCAAACCTCAATCCTCAACCCACAGACATCATCCTCAATCCTCAATCCTCAATCCCCAAACCTCAATCTTCAATCCTCAATACTCAATCTTCAATCCTCAATCCTCAGTCCTCAAACCTCAATTCTGAATCCTCAATACTCAGCCTTCAATCCTCAATCCTCAATCCTCAGTACTCAACCATCAATCCTCAATTCTCAATACTCAATAGAATATCCTGAATTCTCAGGATTCAAGACTCAAACCTCAAGCCTCAACCCTCAGCCCTCATTCTCCATCCTCAATCCTCAATCCTCAACCCTCAATATTCAACACACAACCCTCAGCCATGAATCCTCAATACTCAACGATCAATCCTCAATTCTCAATACTCAATAGAATATCCTGAATTCTCATGGTTCAATACACAATCCACAATATTCAATAATCAAATCTCAATCCTCAACCTTCAATCCTCAATACTCAACTTCAAACCTCAATCCTCAATTCTCAATCCTCAATACTCAATCCTCAATCGTCAATCCTCAATCCCCAATCCTCAATCTTCAATCCTGAATCCTCAATCCTCAATCCTCAATCCTCAATCCTCATTCTTCAATCATCAATACCCAATCCTCAATCTTCAATCCTCAATCCTCAATCCTCAATCCTCAATCGTCAATCTTCTATCCCTAATACTCAATCTTCAATCCTCAATCCTCAGTCCCCAAACCTCAATCCTGAATCTTCAATACTCAACCTTCAAGCCTCAATCCTCAGTCCTCAATACTCAACCATCAATCCTCAATTCTCAATACTCAATAGAATATCCTGAATTCTCAGGACCCAATACTCAAACCTCAATCCTCAACCCTCAGCCCTCATCCTCCATCCTCAATCCTTAATCCTCAATACTCAATCCTCAATACTGAATCTTCAATCCTAGATCCTCAACCCTCAATCCTCAATCCTCAATCCTCAATCCTCAATCTTCAATCCTCAGTACTCAATATTCAATCCCCAATCCCCAATCCTCAATCCTCAATCCTCAACCCTCAATCCTCAATCCTCAACCCTCAATCCTCATTCCTCAAACCTCAATCCTCAACCCTCAGTCCTCATCCTCAATTCTCAATCCTCAATCCTCAATCCTCAATCCTCAATCTTCAATCCTCAATAATCAATCTCCAATCCTAGATCCTCAATCCACAATCTTCAATCCTTAATTCTCAATCTTCAATCCTCAATCCCCAGTCTTCAATCTTCAATCCTCAATGCTCAATCCTCAATCCTCAATCCTCAGTCCACAATCCTCAGTCCTCAATCCTCAAACCTCAATCCTCTACCGTCAGTCCTCGTCCTCAATCCTCAAACCTCAATCGTCAATCCTCAATATTCAATCATCAATACTCAATCTTCAATCCTCAATCCTCAGTCCTCAATCCTCAATCCTCAACCCCCAATATTCAACACACAACCCTCAGCCATGAATCCTCAATACTCAACCATCAATCCTCAATACTCAATACTCAATCCTCAATCGCCAATCCTCAATCCCCAATCCTCAATCTTCAATCCTCAATCCTGAGTCCCCAAACCTCAATCCTGAATCTTCAATACTCAACCTTCAAGCCTCAATCCTCAGTCCTCAATACTCAACCATCAATCCTCAATTCTCAATACTCAATAGAATATCCTGAATTCTCATGACTCAATACTCAAACCTCAATCCTCAACCCTCAGCCCTCATCCTCCATCCTCAATCCTCTATCCTCAATACCCAATCCTCAATCTTCAATCCTCAATCCTCAATCCTCAATCTTCAATCCCTAATACTCAGTCTTCAATCCTCAATCCTCAGTCCTCAAACCTCAATCCTGAATCTTCAATACTCAATATCCAATCTTCAGTCCTCAATCCTCAATCCTCAATCCTCAATCCTCAATTTTCAATCCTCAATCCTCAATCCTCAGACCTCAATCATCAATATTCAACCCTCAGTCCTCGTCCTCAATCCACAACACTCAATCCTCAATCCTCAATCTTCAATCATCAATATTCAAACTTCAATCCTCAATACTCAATTTTCAATCCTCAATCCTCAATCCTCAATCCTCAATTCTCAATCCTCAATCCTCTGTCCTCAGACCTCAAACCTCAATACTCAACACTCAGACCTCATCCTCCATCCTCAATCCTTAATCATCAATCCTCAATCTTCAATCCTCAGTCCTCAATCCTCAATCCTCAATCCTCAATCTTCAATCCTCAATACACAATCTTCAATCATCAATCCTCAATCCTCAATCCCCAATTCTCAATCTTCAATCCTCAATTCTCAGTCCTCAGTCCTCAATCCTCAATCCACAATTCTCAATACTCAATCTTCAATCCTCAATCCTCAATCGTCAATCCTCAATCCTCAATCTTCAATACTCAATACTCAATTTTCAATCCTCAATCCACAACCCTCAATCGTCAATCCTCAATCTTCAATCATCAATATTCAATCTTCAATCCTCAATGCTCAATCCTCAATCCTCAATCCTCAATCCTCAATCCTCAATCTTCAATCCTCAATCCTCAATCCTCAATCCTCAATCCTCAATCTTCAATCCTCAATACTCAATCTTCAATCCTCAATCCTCAATCTTCAATCCTCAATACTCAATCTTCAATCCTCAATCCTCAATCGTCAATCCTCAATCCTCAATCTTCGATCCTCAATACTCAATTTTCAATCCTCAATCCTCAATCCTCAATCCACAATTCTCAATCCTCAATCCTCTGCCCTCAGTCCTCAAACCTCAATCCTCAACACTCAGCTCTCGTCCTCCATCCTCAATCCTTAATCATCAATCCTCAATCTTCAATCCTCAATATTCAATCATCAACCCTCAATCCTCAACACTCAATCCTCAATCCTCAATCCTCAGTGATCAATACTCAATCTTTAATACACAATCCTCAATCCTCAATCCTCAATCCTCAATCCTCATTTCTCAAACCTCAATCCTCAACCGTCAGTCCTCATCCTCAATTCTCAATTCTCAATCCTCAATCATCAATCCTCAATCTTCAATCCTCAATAATCAATCTCCAATTCTAGATCCTCAATCCTCAATCCTCAATCCTCAATCTTCAATCCTCAATAATCAATCTCCAATCCTAGATCCTCAATCCTCAATCCTCAATCCTCAATCATCAATCCTCATTCTTCAATCATCAATACCCAATCCTCAATCTTCAATCCTCAATCCTCAATCCTCAATCCTCAATCGTCAATCTTCTATCCCTAATACTCAATCTTCAATCCTCAATCCTCAGTCTCCAAACCTCAATCCTGAATCTTCAATACTCAACCTTCAAGCCTCAATCCTCAGTCCTCAATGCTCAACCATCAATCCTCAATTCTCAATACTCAATAGAATATCCTGAATTCTCAGGACCCAATACTCAAACCTCAATCCTCAACCCTCAGCCCTCATCCTCCATCCTCAATCCTCAATCCTCAATACTCAATCCTCAATACTGAATCTTCAATCCTCAGTACTCAATATTCAATCCCCAATCCCCAATCCTCAATCCTCAATCCTCAATCCTCAATCCTCAATCCTCAACCCTCAATCCTCATTCCTCAAACCTCAATGCTCAATCCTCAATCCTCAATCCTCAGTCCTCAATCGTCAGTCCTCAATCCTCAAACCTCAATCCTCAATACTCAATTTTCAATCCTCAATCCTCAATCTTCAATCCTCAATTCTCAATCCTCAATCCTCTGTCCTCAGTCCTCAAACCTCAATCCTCAACCCTCAGCCCTCATCCTCCATCCTCAATTCTTAATCATCAATCCTCATTCATCAATCCTCAATATTCAATCTTCAACCCTCAATCCTCAATCCTCAATACTCAATCCTCAATCCTCAGTGATCAATACTCAATCTCTAATACACAATCCTCAGTCCTCAATCCTCAATCCTCAATCCTCAATCCTCAATCCTCATTTCTCAAACCTCAACCCTCAACCCTCAGTCCTCATCCTCAATTCTCAGTTCTCAATCCTCAATCATCAATCCTCAATCTTCAATCCTCAGTAATCAATCTCCAATTCTAGATCCTCAATCCTCAATCCTCAATCCTCAATCTTCAATCCTCAATAATCAATCTCCAATCCTACATCCTCAATCCCCAATACTAAGCCCTTAATCCTCAATCCTCATTCTTCAATCCTCAATACCCGATCCTCAATCTTCAATCCTCTATCAACAATCCTTAATTCTCAGCCCTCAATCCTCAGTCCTCAGTCGTCAAACCTGAATCCCCGACCCTCAGCCCTCATCCTCAATCCTCAGTCCTCAATCCTCAGTCCTCAGGCCTCAAACCTCAATCCTCAACCCTCAGTCCTCATCCTCAATTCTCAATCCTCAATCCTCAATCCTCAATCTTCAATCCTCAATAATCAATCTCCAATCCTAGATCCTCAATCCTCAATCCTCAATCCTCAATCCTCAATCCTCATTCTTCAATCCTCAATACCCAATCCTCAATCTTCAATCCTCAATACTCAATCCTCAATCCTCAATCCTCAATCTTCTATCCCTAATACTCAATCTTCAATCCTCAATCCTCAGTCCCCAAACCTCAATCCTGAATCTTCAATACTCATCCTTCAAGCCTCAATCCTCAGTCCTCAATACTCAACCATCAATCCTCAATTCTCAATACTCAATAGAATATCCTGAATTCTCAGGACCCAATACTCAAACCACAATCCTCAACCCTCAGCCCTCATCCTCCATCCTCAATCCTTAATCCTCAATACTCAATCCTCAATACTGAATCTTCAATCCTAGATCCTCAACCCTCAATCCTCAATCCTCAATCCTCAATCCTCAATCTTCAATCCTCAGTACTCAATATTCAATCCCCAATCCCCAATCCTCAATCCTCAATCCTCAACCCTCAATCCTCAATCCTCAACCCTCAATCCTCATTCCTCAAACCTCAATCCTCAACCCTCAGTCCTCATCCTCAATTCTCAATCCTCAATCCTCAATCCTCAATCCTCAATCTTCAATCCTCAATAATCAATCTCCAATCCTAGATCCTCAATCCACAATCTTCAATCCTTAATTCTCAATCTTCAATCCTCAATCCCCAGTCTTCAATCTTCAATCCTCAATGCTCAATCCTCAATCCTCAATCCTCAGTCCACAATCCTCAGTCCTCAATCCTCAAACCTCAATCCTCTACCGTCAGTCCTCGTCCTCAATCCTCAAACCTCAATCGTCAATCCTCAATATTCAATCATCAATACTCAATCTTCAATCCTCAATCCTCAGTCCTCAATCCTCAATCCTCAACCCCCAATATTCAACACACAACCCTCAGCCATGAATCCTCAATACTCAACCATCAATCCTCAATACTCAACACTCAATCCTCAATCGCCAATCCTCAATCCCCAATCCTCAATCTTCAATCCTCAAACCTGAGTCCCCAAACCTCAATCCTGAATCTTCAATACTCAACCTTCAAGCCTCAATCCTCAGTCCTCAATACTCAACCATCAATCCTCAATTCTCAATACTCAATAGAATATCCTGAATTCTCATGACTCAATACTCAAACCTCAATCCTCAACCCTCAGCCCTCATCCTCCATCCTCAATCCTCTATCCTCAATACCCAATCCTCAATCTTCAATCCTCAACCCTCAATCCTCAATCTTCAATCCCTAATACTCAATCTTCAATCCTCAATCCTCAGTCCTCAAACCTCAATCCTGAATCTTCAATACTCAATATCCAATCTTCAGTCCTCAATCCTCAATCCTCAATCCTCAATCCTCAATTTTCAATCCTCAATCCTCAATCCCCAGACCTCAATCATCAATATTCAACCCTCAGTCCTCGTCCTCAATCCACAACACTCAATCCTCAATCCTCAATCTTCAATCATCAATATTCAAACTTCAATCCTCAATACTCAATTTTCAATCCTCAATCCTCAATCCTCAATCCTCAATTCTCAATCCTCAATCCTCTGTCCTCAGACCTCAAACCTCAATACTCAACACTCAGACCTCATCCTCCATCCTCAATCCTTAATCATCAATCCTCAATCTTCAATCCTCAATATTCAATCATCAACCCTCAATCCTCAACCCTCAATCCTCAATCCTCAATCCTCAGTGATCAATACTCAATCTTTAATACACAATCCTCAATCCTCAATCCTCAGTCCTCAATCCTCAATCCTCAATCCTCATTTCTCAAACCTCAATCCTCAACCCTCAGTCCTCATCCTCAATTCTCAATTCTCAATCCTCATTCATCAATCCTCAATCTTCAATCCTCAATAATCAATCTCCAATTCTAGATCCTCAATCCTCAATCCTCAATCTGCAATCCTCAATAGTCGATCTCCAATCCTAGATCCTCAATCCTCGATCCTCAATCCACAATGCTCAATCCTCAATCCTCAATCTTCAATCATCAATATTCAAACTTCAATCCTCAATACTCAATCTTCAATCCTCAATCCTCAATCCTCAATCCTCAATTCTCAATCCTCAATCCTCTGTCCTCAATCCTCAAACCTCAATCCTCAATCCTCAATATTCAAACATCAATACTCAATCTTCAATCCTCAATCCTCAATCCTCAATCCTCAATCCTCAACCCTCAATATTCAACACACAACCCTCAGCCATGAAGCCTCAATACTCAACCATCAATCCTCAATTCTCAATACTCAATCCTCAATCGCCAATCCTCAATCCTCAATCCTCAATCTTCAATCTTCAATACACAATCTTCAACCATCAATCCTCAATCCTCAATCCTCAATTCTCAATCTTCAATCCTCAATTCTCAGTCCACAGTCCTCAATCCTCAACCCACAATTCTCAATACTCAATCTTCAATCCTCAATCCTCAATCCTCAATCCTCATTTCTCAAACCTCAATCCTCAACCCTCAGACCTCATCCTCAATTCTCAATTCTCAATCCTCAATCATCAATCCTCAATCTTCAATCCTCAATAATCAATCTCCAATCCTAGATCCTCAATCCTCAATCCTCAATCCCCAATCTTCAATCCTCAATAATCAATCTCCAATCCTAGATCGTCAACCCTCAATCCTCAACCCTCAATCCTCAATCCTCAATTTTCAATCCTCAATCCTCAATCCTCAGACCTCAATCATCAATATTCAACCCTCAGTACTCGTCCTCAATCCACAACCCTCAATCCTCAAGCCACAACCCTCAATCCTCAATCCTCAATCTTCAATCGTCAATATTCAGTCTTCAATCCTCAATGCTCAATCCTCAATCCTCAATCCTCAATCCTCAATCTTCAATCCTCAGTCCTCAATCCTCAATCCTCAATCCTCAATCTTCAATCCTCAATACACAATCTTCAATCATCAATCCTCAATCCTCAATCCCCAATTCTCAATATTCAATCCTCAATTCTCAGTCCTCAGTCCTCAATCCTCAATCCACAATTCTCAATACTCAATCTTCAATCCTCAATCCTCAATCGTTAATCCTCAATCCTCAATCTTCAATACACAATACTCAATTTTCAATCCTCAATCCACAACCCTCAATCGTCAATCCTCAATCTTCAATCATCAATATTCAATCTTCAATCCTCAATGCTCAATCCTCAATCCTCAATCCTCAATCCTCAATCCTCAATCTTCAATCCTCAATCCTCAATCCTCAATCCTCAATCCTCAATCTTCAATCCTCAATACTCAATCTTCAATCCTCAATCCTCAATCTTCAATCCTCAATACTCAATCTTCAATCCTCAATCCTCAATCGTCAATCCTCAATCCTCAATCTTCGATCCTCAATACTCAATTTTCAATCCTCAATCCTCAATCCTCAATCCACAATTCTCAATCCTCAATCCTCTGCCCTCAGTCCTCAAACCTCAATCCTCAACACTCAGCTCTCGTCCTCCATCCTCAATCCTTAATCATCAATCCTCAATCTTCAATCCTCAATATTCAATCATCAACCCTCAATCCTCAACACTCAATCCTCAATCCTCAATCCTCAGTGATCAATACTCAATCTTTAATACACAATCCTCAATCCTCAATCCTCAATCCTCAATCCTCATTTCTCAAACCTCAATCCTCAACCCTCAGTCCTCATCCTCAATTCTCAATTCTCAATCCTCAATCATCAATCCTCAATCTTCAATCCTCAATAATCAATCTCCAATTCTAGATCCTCAATCCTCAATCCTCAATCCTCAATCTTCAATCCTCAATAATCAATCTCCAATCCTAGATCCTCAATCCTCAATCCTCAATCCTCAATCATCAATCCTCATTCTTCAATCATCAATACCCAATCCTCAATCTTCAATCCTCAATCCTCAATCCTCAATCCTCAATCGTCAATCTTCTATCCCTAATACTCAATCTTCAATCCTCAATCCTCAGTCTCCAAACCTCAATCCTGAATCTTCAATACTCAACCTTCAAGCCTCAATCCTCAGTCCTCAATACTCAACCATCAATCCTCAATTCTCAATACTCAATAGAATATCCTGAATTCTCAGGACCCAATACTCAAACCTCAATCCTCAACCCTCAGCCCTCATCCTCCATCCTCAATCCTCAATCCTCAATACTCAATCCTCAATACTGAATCTTCAATCCTCAGTACTCAATATTCAATCCCCAATCCCCAATCCTCAATCCTCAATCCTCAATCCTCAATCCTCAATCCTCAAACCTCAATCCTCATTCCTCAAACCTCAATGCTCAATCCTCAATCCTCAATCCTCAGTCCTCAATCGTCAGTCCTCAATCCTCAAACCTCAATCCTCAATACTCAATTTTCAATCCTCAATCCTCAATCTTCAATCCTCAATTCTCAATCCTCAATCCTCTGTCCTCAGTCCTCAAACCTCAATCCTCAACCCTCAGCCCTCATCCTCCATCCTCAATTCTTAATCATCAATCCTCATTCATCAATCCTCAATATTCAATCTTCAACCCTCAATCCTCAATCCTCAATACTCAATCCTCAATCCTCAGTGATCAATACTCAATCTCTAATACACAATCCTCAGTCCTCAATCCTCAATCCTCAATCCTCAATCCTCAATCCTCATTTCTCAAACCTCAACCCTCAACCCTCAGTCCTCATCCTCAATTCTCAGTTCTCAATCCTCAATCATCAATCCTCAATCTTCAATCCTCAGTAATCAATCTCCAATTCTAGATCCTCAATCCTCAATCCTCAATCCTCAATCTTCAATCCTCAATAATCAATCTCCAATCCTACATCCTCAATCCCCAATCCTAAGCCCTTAATCCTCAATCCTCATTCTTCAATCCTCAATACCCGATCCTCAATCTTCAATCCTCTATCAACAATCCTTAATTCTCAACCCTCAATCCTCAGTCCTCAGTCGTCAAACCTGAATCCCCGACCCTCAGCCCTCATCCTCAATCCTCAGTCCTCAATCCTCAGTCCTCAGTCCTCAAACCTCAATCCTCAACCCTCAGTCCTCATCCTCAATTCTCAATCCTCAATCCTCAATCCTCAATCTTCAATCCTCAATAATCAGTCTCCAATCCTAGATCCTCAATCCTCAATCCTCAATCCTCAATCCTCAATCCTCATTCTTCAATCCTCAATACCCAATCCTCAATCTTCAATCCTCAATACTCAATCCTCAATCCTCAATCCTCAATCTTCTATCCCTAATACTCAATCTTCAATCCTCAATCCTCAGTCCCCAAACCTCAATCCTGAATCTTCAATACTCATCCTTCAAGCCTCAATCCTCAGTCCTCAATACTCAACCATCAATCCTCAATTCTCAATACTCAATAGAATATCCTGAATTCTCAGGACCCAATACTCAAACCTCAATCCTCAACCCTCAGCCCTCATCCTCCATCCTCAATCCTCAATCCTCAATACTCAATCCTCAATCCTCAATCTTCAATCCTAGATCCTCAACCCTCAATCCTCAATCCTCAATCCTCAATCCTCATTCTTCAATCCTCAATACCCAATCCTCAATCCTCAATCCTCAATCTTCAATCCTCAATAATCAATCTCCAATCCTACATCCTCAATTCCCAATCCTCAATCCTTAATCCTCAATCTTCAATCCTCAATCGCCAGTCCTCAATCTTCAAACCTCAATGCTCAATACTCAATCGTCAAGCCTCAGTCCTCAATCCTCAATCCTCAATCCTCAAACCACAATCCTCAACCGTCAGTCCTCGTCCTCAATCCTCAACCCTCAATCCTCAATCCCCAATCTTCAATCTCCAATCCTAGATCCTCAATCCTCAATCCTCAATCCCCAATCTTCAATCCCCAGTAATCAATCTCCTATCCTAGATCCTCAATCCTCAATCCTCAATCCCCAATCTTCAATCCTCAATAATCAATCTCCAATCCTAGATCCTCAACCCTCTATCCTCAATCCTCAATCCTCAATCCTCAATCCTCATTCTTCAATCCTCAATACCCAATCCTCAATCTTCAATCCTCTATCAACAATCCTGAACTCTCAGTCCTCAATCCTCAGTCCTCATCCTCAATCCTCAGTCCTCAATCCTCAGTCCTCAGTCCTCAAACCTCAATCCTCAACCCTCAGACATCATCCTCAATTCTTAATCCTTAATCCTCAATCATCAACCTTCAATCCTCAATACTCAATCTTCAATCCTCAATCCTCAGCCCTCAAACCTCAATTCTGAATCCTCAATCCTCAATCCTCATCTCTCAAACCTCAATCCTCAACCCTCAGTCCTCATCCTCAATTCTCAATTCTCAATCCTCAATCATCAACCCTCAATCTTCAATCCTCAATAATCAATCTCCAATTCTAGATCCTCAATCCTCAATCCTCAATCCTCAATCTTCAATCCTCAATCCTCAGTCCCCAAACCTCAATCCTGAATCTTCAATACTCAACCTTCAAGCCTCAATCCTCAGTCCTCAATATTCAACCATCAATCCTCAATTCTCAATACTCAATAGAATATCCTGAATTCTCAGGACCCAATACTCAAACCACAATCCTCAACCCTCAGCCCTCATCCTCCATCCTCAATCCTTAATCCTCAATACTCAATCCTCAATACTGAATCTTCAATCCTAGATCCTCAACCCTCAATCCTCAATCCTCAATCCTCAATCCTCAATCTTCAATCCTCAGTACTCAATATTCAATCCCCAATCCCCAATCCTCAATCCTCAATCCTCAACCCTCATTCCTCAATCCTCAACCCTCCATCCTCATTCCTCAAACCTCAATCCTCAACCCTCAGTCCTCATCCTCAATTCTCAATCCTCAATCCTCAATCCTCAATCCTCAATCTTCAATCCTCAATAATCAATCTCCAATCCTAGATCCTCAATCCACAATCTTCAATCCTTAATTCTCAATCTTCAATCCTCAATCCCCAGTCTTCAATCTTCAATCCTCAATGCTCAATCCTCAATCCTCAATCCTCAGTCCACAATCCTCAGTCCTCAATCCTCAAACCTCAATCCTCTACCGTCAGTCCTCGTCCTCAATCCTCAAACCTCAATCGTCAATCCTCAATATTCAATCATCAATACTCAATCTTCAATCCTCAATCCTCAGTCCTCAATCCTCAATCCTCAACCCCCAATATTCAACACACAACCCTCAGCCATGAATCCTCAATACTCAACCATCAATCCTCAATACTCAATACTCAATCCTCAATCGCCAATCCTCAATCCCCAATCCTCAATCTTCAATCCTCAATCCTGAGTCCCCAAACCTCAATCCTGAATCTTCAATACTCAACCTTCAAGCCTCAATCCTCAGTCCTCAATACTCAACCATCAATCCTCAATTCTCAATACTCAATAGAATATCCTGAATTCTCATGACTCAATACTCAAACCTCAATCCTCAACCCTCAGCCCTCATCCTCCATCCTCAATCCCCTATCCTCAATACCCAATCCTCAATCTTCAATCCTCAATCCTCAATCCTCAATCTTCAATCCCTAATACTCAATCTTCAATCCTCAATCCTCAGTCCTCAAACCTCAATCCTGAATCTTCAATACTCAATATCCAACCTTCAGTCCTCAATCCTCAATCCTCAATCCTCAATCCTCAATTTTCAATCCTCAATCCTCAATCCTCAGACCTCAATCATCAATATTCAACCCTCAGTCCTCGTCCTCAATCCACAACACTCAATCCTCAATCCTCAATCTTCAATCATCAATATTCAAACTTCAATCCTCAATACTCAATTTTCAATCCTCAATCCTCAATCCTCAATCCTCAATTCTCAATCCTCAATCCTCTGTCCTCAGACCTCAAACCTCAATACTCAACACTCAGACCTCATCCTCCATCCTCAATCCTTAATCATCAATCCTCAATCTTCAATCCTCAATATTCAATCATCAACCCTCAATCCTCAACCCTCAATCCTCAATCCTCAATCCTCAGTGATCAATACTCAATCTTTAATACACAATCCTCAATCCTCAATCCTCAGTCCTCAATCCTCAATCCTCAATCCTCATTTCTCAAACCTCAATCCTCAACCCTCAGTCCTCATCCTCAATTCTCAATTCTCAATCCTCATTCATCAATCCTCAATCTTCAATCCTCAATAATCAATCTCCAATTCTAGATCCTCAATCCTCAATCCTCAATCTGCAATCCTCAATAGTCGATCTCCAATCCTAGATCCTCAATCCTCGATCCTCAATCCACAACCCTCAATCCTCAATCCTCAATCTTCAATCATCAATATTCAAACTTCAATCCTCAATACTCAATCTTCAATCCTCAATCCTCAATCCTCAATCCTCAATTCTCAATCCTCAATCCTCTGTCCTCAATCCTCAAACCTCAATCCTCAATCCTCAATATTCAAACATCAATACTCAATCTTCAATCCTCAATCCTCAATCCTCAATCCTCAATTCTCAACCCTCAATATTCAACACACAACCCTCAGCCATGAAGCCTCAATACTCAACCATCAATCCTCAATTCTCAATACTCAATCCTCAATCGCCAATCCTCAATCCTCAATCCTCAATTTTCAATCTTCAATACACAATCTTCAACCATCAATCCTCAATCCTCAATCCTCAATTCTCAATCTTCAATCCTCAATTCTCAGTCCTCAGTCCTCAATCCTCAACCCACAATTCTCAATACTCAATCTTCAATCCTCAATCCTCAATCCTCAATCCTCATGTCTCAAACCTCAATCCTCAACCCTCAGACCTCATCCTCAATTCTCAATTCTCAATCCTCAATCATCAATCCTCAATCTTCAATCCTCAATAATCAATCTCCAATCCTAGATGCTCAATCCTCAATCCTCAATCCCCAATCTTCAATCCTCAATAATCAATCTCCAATCCTAGATCGTCAACCCTCAATCCTCAACCCTCAATCCTCAATCCTCAATTTTCAATCCTCAATCCTCAATCCTCAGACCTCAATCATCAATATTCAACCCTCAGTACTCGTCCTCAATCCACAACCCTCAATCCTCAAGCCACAACCCTCAATCCTCAATCCTCAATCTTCAATCGTCAATATTCAGTCTTCAATCCTCAATGCTCAATCCTCAATCCTCAATCCTCAATCCTCAATCTTCAATCCTCAGTCCTCAATCCTCAATCCTCAATCCTCAATCTTCAATCCTCAATACACAATCTTCAATCATCAATCCTCAATCCTCAATCCCCAATTCTCAACCTTCAATCCTCAATTCTCAGTCCTCAGTCCTCAATCCTCAATCCACAATTCTCAATACTCAATCTTCAATCCTCAATCCTCAATCGTCAATCCTCAATCCTCAATCTTCAATACTCAATACTCAATTTTCAATCCTCAATCCACAACCCTCAATCGTCAATCCTCAATCTTCAATCATCAATATTCAATCTTCAATCCTCAATGCTCAATCCTCAATCCTCAATCCTCAATACTCAATCCTCAATCTTCAATCCTCAATCCTCAATCCTCAATCCTCAATCCTCAATCTTCAATCCTCAATACTCAATCTTCAATCCTCAATCCTCAATCTTCAATCCTCAATACTCAATCTTCAATCCTCAATCCTCAATCGTCAATCCTCAATCCTCAATCTTCGATCCTCAATACTCAATTTTCAATCCTCAATCCTCAATCCTCAATCCACAATTCTCAATCCTCAATCCTCTGCCCTCAGTCCTCAAACCTCAATCCTCAACACTCAGCTCTCGTCCTCCATCCTCAATCCTTAATCATCAATCCTCAATCTTCAATCCTCAATATTCAATCATCAACCCTCAGTCCTCAACACTCAATCCTCAATCCTCAATCCTCAGTGATCAATACTCAATCTTTAATACACAATCCTCAATCCTCAATCGTCAATCCTCAATCCTCATTTCTCAAACCTCAATCCTCAACCCTCAGTCCTCATCCTCAATTCTCAATTCTCAATCCTCAATCATCAATCCTCAATCATCAATCCTCAATAATCAATCTCCAATTCTAGATCCTCAATCCTCAATCCTCAATCCTCAATCTTCAATCCTCAATAATCAATCTCCAATCCTAGATCCTCAATCCTCAATCCTCAATCCTCAATCATCAATCCTCATTCTTCAATCATCAATACCCAATCCTCAATCTTCAATCCTCAATCCTCAATCCTCAATCCTCAATCGTCAATCTTCTATCCCTAATACTCAATCTTCAATCCTCAATCCTCAGTCTCCAAACCTCAATCCTGAATCTTCAATACTCAACCTTCAAGCCTCAATCCTCAGTCCTCAATACTCAACCATCAATCCTCAATTCTCAATACTCAATAGAATATCCTGAATTCTCAGGACCCAATACTCAAACCTCAATCCTCAACCCTCAGTCCTCATCCTCAATTCTCAATCCTCAATCCTCAATCCTCAATCTTCAATCCTCAATAATCAATCTCCAATCCTAGATCCTCAATCCTCAATCCTCAATCCTCAATCCTCAATCCTCATTCTTCAATCCTCAATACCCAATCCTCAATCTTCAATCCTCAATACTCAATCCTCAATCCTCAATCCTCAATCTTCTATCCCTAATACTCAATCTTCAATCCTCAATCCTCAGTCCCCAAACCTCAATCCTGAATCTTCAATACTCATCCTTCAAGCCTCAATCCTCAGTCCTCAATACTCAACCATCAATCCTCAATTCTCAATACTCAATAGAATATCCTGAATTCTCAGGACCCAATACTCAAACCTCAATCCTCAACCCTCAGCCCTCATCCTCCATCCTCAATCCTCAATCCTCAATACTCAATCCTCAATCCTCAATCTTCAATCCTAGTTCCTCAACCCTCAATCCTCAATCCTCAATCCTCAATCCTCATTCTTCAATCCTCAATACCCAATCCTCAATCCTCAATCCTCAATCTTCAATCCTCAATAATCAATCTCCAATCCTACATCCTCAATTCCCAATCCTCAATCCTTAATCCTCAATCTTCAATCCTCAATCGCCAGTCCTCAATCTTCAAACCTCAATGCTCAATACTCAATCGTCAAGCCTCAGTCCTCAATCCTCAATCCTCAATCCTCAAACCACAATTCTCAACCGTCAGTCCCCGTCCTCAATCCTCAACCCTCAATCCTCAATCCCCAATCTTCAATCTCCAATCCTAGATCCTCAATCCTCAATCCTCAATCCCCAATCTTCAATCCCCAGTAATCAATCTCCAATCCTAGATCCTCAATCCTCAATCCTCAATCCCCAATCTTCAATCCTCAATAATCAATCTCCAATCCTAGATCCTCAACCCTCTATCCTCAATCCTCAATCCTCAATCCTCAATCCTCATTCTTCAATCCTCAATACCCAATCCTCAATCTTCAATCCTCTATCAACAATCCTGAACTCTCAGTCCTCAATCCTCAGTCCTCATCCTCAATCCTCAGTCCTCAATCCTCAGTCCTCAGTCCTCAAACCTCAATCCTCAACCCTCAGACATCATCCTCAATTCTTAATCCTTAATCCTCAATCATCAACCTTCAATCCTCAATACTCAATCTTCAATCCTCAATCCTCAGCCCTCAAACCTCAATTCTGAATCCTCAATCCTCAATCCTCATCTCTCAAACCTCAATCCTCAACCCTCAGTCCTCATCCTCAATTCTCAATTCTCAATCCTCAATCATCAACCCTCAATCTTCAATCCTCAATAATCAATCTCCAATTCTAGATCCTCAATCCTCAATCCTCAATCCTCAATCTTCAATCCTCAATCCTCAGTCCCCAAACCTCAATCCTGAATCTTCAATACTCAACCTTCAAGCCTCAATCCTCAGTCCTCAATATTCAACCATCAATCCTCAATTCTCAATACTCAATAGAATATCCTGAATTCTCAGGACCCAATACTCAAACCACAATCCTCAACCCTCAGCCCTCATCCTCCATCCTCAATCCTTAATCCTCAATACTCAATCCTCAATACTGAATCTTCAATCCTAGATCCTCAACCCTCAATCCTCAATCCTCAATCCTCAATCCTCAATCTTCAATCCTCAGTACTCAATATTCAATCCCCAATCCCCAATCCTCAATCCTCAATCCTCAACCCTCATTCCTCAATCCTCAACCCTCCATCCTCATTCCTCAAACCTCAATCCTCAACCCTCAGTCCTCATCCTCAATTCTCAATCCTCAATCCTCAATCCTCAATCCTCAATCTTCAATCCTCAATAATCAATCTCCAATCCTAGATCCTCAATCCACAATCTTCAATCCTTAATTCTCAATCTTCAATCCTCAATCCCCAGTCTTCAATCTTCAATCCTCAATGCTCAATCCTCAATCCTCAATCCTCAGTCCACAATCCTCAGTCCTCAATCCTCAAACCTCAATCCTCTACCGTCAGTCCTCGTCCTCAATCCTCAAACCTCAATCGTCAATCCTCAATATTCAATCATCAATACTCAATCTTCAATCCTCAATCCTCAGTCCTCAATCCTCAATCCTCAACCCCCAATATTCAACACACAACCCTCAGCCATGAATCCTCAATACTCAACCATCAATCCTCAATACTCAATACTCAATCCTCAATCGCCAATCCTCAATCCCCAATCCTCAATCTTCAATCCTCAATCCTGAGTCCCCAAACCTCAATCCTGAATCTTCAATACTCAACCTTCAAGCCTCAATCCTCAGTCCTCAATACTCAACCATCAATCCTCAATTCTCAATACTCAATAGAATATCCTGAATTCTCATGACTCAATACTCAAACCTCAATCCTCAACCCTCAGCCCTCATCCTCCATCCTCAATCCCCTATCCTCAATACCCAATCCTCAATCTTCAATCCTCAATCCTCAATCCTCAATCTTCAATCCCTAATACTCAATCTTCAATCCTCAATCCTCAGTCCTCAAACCTCAATCCTGAATCTTCAATACTCAATATCCAACCTTCAGTCCTCAATCCTCAATCCTCAATCCTCAATCCTCAATTTTCAATCCTCAATCCTCAATCCTCAGACCTCAATCATCAATATTCAACCCTCAGTCCTCGTCCTCAATCCACAACACTCAATCCTCAATCCTCAATCTTCAATCATCAATATTCAAACTTCAATCCTCAATACTCAATTTTCAATCCTCAATCCTCAATCCTCAATCCTCAATTCTCAATCCTCAATCCTCTGTCCTCAGACCTCAAACCTCAATACTCAACACTCAGACCTCATCCTCCATCCTCAATCCTTAATCATCAATCCTCAATCTTCAATCCTCAATATTCAATCATCAACCCTCAATCCTCAACCCTCAATCCTCAATCCTCAATCCTCAGTGATCAATACTCAATCTTTAATACACAATCCTCAATCCTCAATCCTCAGTCCTCAATCCTCAATCCTCAATCCTCATTTCTCAAACCTCAATCCTCAACCCTCAGTCCTCATCCTCAATTCTCAATTCTCAATCCTCATTCATCAATCCTCAATCTTCAATCCTCAATAATCAATCTCCAATTCTAGATCCTCAATCCTCAATCCTCAATCTGCAATCCTCAATAGTCGATCTCCAATCCTAGATCCTCAATCCTCGATCCTCAATCCACAACCCTCAATCCTCAATCCTCAATCTTCAATCATCAATATTCAAACTTCAATCCTCAATACTCAATCTTCAATCCTCAATCCTCAATCCTCAATCCTCAATTCTCAATCCTCAATCCTCTGTCCTCAATCCTCAAACCTCAATCCTCAATCCTCAATATTCAAACATCAATACTCAATCTTCAATCCTCAATCCTCAATCCTCAATCCTCAATTCTCAACCCTCAATATTCAACACACAACCCTCAGCCATGAAGCCTCAATACTCAACCATCAATCCTCAATTCTCAATACTCAATCCTCAATCGCCAATCCTCAATCCTCAATCCTCAATTTTCAATCTTCAATACACAATCTTCAACCATCAATCCTCAATCCTCAATCCTCAATTCTCAATCTTCAATCCTCAATTCTCAGTCCTCAGTCCTCAATCCTCAACCCACAATTCTCAATACTCAATCTTCAATCCTCAATCCTCAATCCTCAATCCTCATGTCTCAAACCTCAATCCTCAACCCTCAGACCTCATCCTCAATTCTCAATTCTCAATCCTCAATCATCAATCCTCAATCTTCAATCCTCAATAATCAATCTCCAATCCTAGATGCTCAATCCTCAATCCTCAATCCCCAATCTTCAATCCTCAATAATCAATCTCCAATCCTAGATCGTCAACCCTCAATCCTCAACCCTCAATCCTCAATCCTCAATTTTCAATCCTCAATCCTCAATCCTCAGACCTCAATCATCAATATTCAACCCTCAGTACTCGTCCTCAATCCACAACCCTCAATCCTCAAGCCACAACCCTCAATCCTCAATCCTCAATCTTCAATCGTCAATATTCAGTCTTCAATCCTCAATGCTCAATCCTCAATCCTCAATCCTCAATCCTCAATCTTCAATCCTCAGTCCTCAATCCTCAATCCTCAATCCTCAATCTTCAATCCTCAATACACAATCTTCAATCATCAATCCTCAATCCTCAATCCCCAATTCTCAACCTTCAATCCTCAATTCTCAGTCCTCAGTCCTCAATCCTCAATCCACAATTCTCAATACTCAATCTTCAATCCTCAATCCTCAATCGTCAATCCTCAATCCTCAATCTTCAATACTCAATACTCAATTTTCAATCCTCAATCCACAACCCTCAATCGTCAATCCTCAATCTTCAATCATCAATATTCAATCTTCAATCCTCAATGCTCAATCCTCAATCCTCAATCCTCAATACTCAATCCTCAATCTTCAATCCTCAATCCTCAATCCTCAATCCTCAATCCTCAATCTTCAATCCTCAATACTCAATCTTCAATCCTCAATCCTCAATCTTCAATCCTCAATACTCAATCTTCAATCCTCAATCCTCAATCGTCAATCCTCAATCCTCAATCTTCGATCCTCAATACTCAATTTTCAATCCTCAATCCTCAATCCTCAATCCACAATTCTCAATCCTCAATCCTCTGCCCTCAGTCCTCAAACCTCAATCCTCAACACTCAGCTCTCGTCCTCCATCCTCAATCCTTAATCATCAATCCTCAATCTTCAATCCTCAATATTCAATCATCAACCCTCAGTCCTCAACACTCAATCCTCAATCCTCAATCCTCAGTGATCAATACTCAATCTTTAATACACAATCCTCAATCCTCAATCGTCAATCCTCAATCCTCATTTCTCAAACCTCAATCCTCAACCCTCAGTCCTCATCCTCAATTCTCAATTCTCAATCCTCAATCATCAATCCTCAATCATCAATCCTCAATAATCAATCTCCAATTCTAGATCCTCAATCCTCAATCCTCAATCCTCAATCTTCAATCCTCAATAATCAATCTCCAATCCTAGATCCTCAATCCTCAATCCTCAATCCTCAATCATCAATCCTCATTCTTCAATCATCAATACCCAATCCTCAATCTTCAATCCTCAATCCTCAATCCTCAATCCTCAATCGTCAATCTTCTATCCCTAATACTCAATCTTCAATCCTCAATCCTCAGTCTCCAAACCTCAATCCTGAATCTTCAATACTCAACCTTCAAGCCTCAATCCTCAGTCCTCAATACTCAACCATCAATCCTCAATTCTCAATACTCAATAGAATATCCTGAATTCTCAGGACCCAATACTCAAACCTCAATCCTCAACCCTCAGTCCTCATCCTCAATTCTCAATCCTCAATCCTCAATCCTCAATCTTCAATCCTCAATAATCAATCTCCAATCCTAGATCCTCAATCCTCAATCCTCAATCCTCAATCCTCAATCCTCATTCTTCAATCCTCAATACCCAATCCTCAATCTTCAATCCTCAATACTCAATCCTCAATCCTCAATCCTCAATCTTCTATCCCTAATACTCAATCTTCAATCCTCAATCCTCAGTCCCCAAACCTCAATCCTGAATCTTCAATACTCATCCTTCAAGCCTCAATCCTCAGTCCTCAATACTCAACCATCAATCCTCAATTCTCAATACTCAATAGAATATCCTGAATTCTCAGGACCCAATACTCAAACCTCAATCCTCAACCCTCAGCCCTCATCCTCCATCCTCAATCCTCAATCCTCAATACTCAATCCTCAATCCTCAATCTTCAATCCTAGTTCCTCAACCCTCAATCCTCAATCCTCAATCCTCAATCCTCATTCTTCAATCCTCAATACCCAATCCTCAATCCTCAATCCTCAATCTTCAATCCTCAATAATCAATCTCCAATCCTACATCCTCAATTCCCAATCCTCAATCCTTAATCCTCAATCTTCAATCCTCAATCGCCAGTCCTCAATCTTCAAACCTCAATGCTCAATACTCAATCGTCAAGCCTCAGTCCTCAATCCTCAATCCTCAATCCTCAAACCACAATTCTCAACCGTCAGTCCCCGTCCTCAATCCTCAACCCTCAATCCTCAATCCCCAATCTTCAATCTCCAATCCTAGATCCTCAATCCTCAATCCTCAATCCCCAATCTTCAATCCCCAGTAATCAATCTCCAATCCTAGATCCTCAATCCTCAATCCTCAATCCCCAATCTTCAATCCTCAATAATCAATCTCCAATCCTAGATCCTCAACCCTCTATCCTCAATCCTCAATCCTCAATCCTCAATCCTCATTCTTCAATCCTCAATACCCAATCCTCAATCTTCAATCCTCTATCAACAATCCTGAACTCTCAGTCCTCAATCCTCAGTCCTCATCCTCAATCCTCAGTCCTCAATCCTCAGTCCTCAGTCCTCAAACCTCAATCCTCAACCCTCAGACATCATCCTCAATTCTTAATCCTTAATCCTCAATCATCAACCTTCAATCCTCAATACTCAATCTTCAATCCTCAATCCTCAGCCCTCAAACCTCAATTCTGAATCCTCAATCCTCAATCCTCATCTCTCAAACCTCAATCCTCAACCCTCAGTCCTCATCCTCAATTCTCAATTCTCAATCCTCAATCATCAATCCTCAATCTTCAATCCTCAATAATCAATCTCCAATTCTAGATCCTCAATCCTCAATCCTCAATCCTCAATCTTCAATCCTCAATCCTCAGTCCCCAAACCTCAATCCTGAATCTTCAAAACTCAACCTTCAAGCCTCAATCCTCAGTCCTCAATATTCAACCATCAATCCTCAATTCTCAATACTCAATAGAATATCCTGAATTCTCAGGACCCAATACTCAAACCACAATCCTCAACCCTCAGCCCTCATCCTCCATCCTCAATCCTTAATCCTCAATACTCAATCCTCAATACTGAATCTTCAATCCTAGATCCTCAACCCTCAATCCTCAATCCTCAATCCTCAATCCTCAATCTTCAATCCTCAGTACTCAATATTCAATCCCCAATCCCCAATCCTCAATCCTCAATCCTCAACCCTCAATCCTCAATCCTCAACCCTCCATCCTCATTCCTCAAACCTCAATCCTCAACCCTCAGTCCTCATCCTCAATTCTCAATCCTCAATCCTCAATCCTCAATCCTCAATCTTCAATCCTCAATAATCAATCTCCAATCCTAGATCCTCAATCCACAATCTTCAATCCTTAATTCTCAATCTTCAATCCTCAATCCCCAGTCTTCAATCTTCAATCCTCAATGCTCAATCCTCAATCCTCAATCCTCAGTCCACAATCCTCAGTCCTCAATCCTCAAACCTCAATCCTCTACCGTCAGTCCTCGTCCTCAATCCTCAAACCTCAATCGTCAATCCTCAATATTCAATCATCAATACTCAATCTTCAATCCTCAATCCTCAGTCCTCAATCCTCAATCCTCAACCCCCAATATTCAACACACAACCCTCAGCCATGAATCCTCAATACTCAACCATCAATCCTCAATACTCAATACTCAATCCTCAATCGCCAATCCTCAATCCCCAATCCTCAATCTTCAATCCTCAATCCTGAGTCCCCAAACCTCAATCCTGAATCTTCAATACTCAACCTTCAAGCCTCAATCCTCAGTCCTCAATACTCAACCATCAATCCTCAATTCTCAATACTCAATAGAATATCCTGAATTCTCATGACTCAATACTCAAACCTCAATCCTCAACCCTCAGCCCTCATCCTCCATCCTCAATCCCCTATCCTCAATACCCAATCCTCAATCTTCAATCCTCAATCCTCAATCCTCAATCTTCAATCCCTAATACTCAATCTTCAATCCTCAATCCTCAGTCCTCAAACCTCAATCCTGAATCTTCAATACTCAATATCCAATCTTCAGTCCTCAATCCTCAATCCTCAATCCTCAATCCTCAATTTTCAATCCTCAATCCTCAATCCTCAGACCTCAATCATCAATATTCAACCCTCAGTCCTCGTCCTCAATCCACAACACTCAATCCTCAATCCTCAATCTTCAATCATCAATATTCAAACTTCAATCCTCAATACTCAATTTTCAATCCTCAATCCTCAATCCTCAATCCTCAATTCTCAATCCTCAATCCTCTGTCCTCAGACCTCAAACCTCAATACTCAACACTCAGACCTCATCCTCCATCCTCAATCCTTAATCATCAATCCTCAATCTTCAATCCTCAATATTCAATCATCAACCCTCAATCCTCAACCCTCAATCCTCAATCCTCAATCCTCAGTGATCAATACTCAATCTTTAATACACAATCCTCAATCCTCAATCCTCAGTCCTCAATCCTCAATCCTCATTTCTCAAACCTCAATCCTCAACCCTCAGTCCTCATCCTCAATTCTCAATTCTCAATCCTCATTCATCAATCCTCAATCTTCAGTCCTCAATAATCAATCTCCAATTCTAGATCCTCAATCCTCAATCCTCAATCTGCAATCCTCAATAGTCGATCTCCAATCCTAGATCCTCAATCCTCGATCCTCAATCCACAACCCTCAATCCTCAATCCTCAATCCTCAATATTCAAACATCAATACTCAATCTTCAATCCTCAATCCTCAATCCTCAATCCTCAATCCTCAACCCTCAATATTCAACACACAACCCTCAGCCATGAAGCCTCAATACTCAACCATCAATCCTCAATTCTCAATACTCAATCCTCAATCGCCAATCCTCAATCCTCAATCCTCAATTTTCAATCTTCAATACACAATCTTCAACCATCAATCCTCAATCCTCAATCCTCAATTCTCAATCTTCAATCCTCAATTCTCAGTCCTCAGTCCTCAATCCTCAACCCACAATTCTCAGTACTCAATCTTCAATCCTCAATCCTCAATCCTCAATCCTCATGTCTCAAACCTCAATCCTCAACCCTCAGACCTCATCCTCAATTCTCAATTCTCAATCCTCAATCATCAATCCTCAATCTTCAATCCTCAATAATCAATCTCCAATCCTAGATCCTCAATCCTCAATCCTCAATCCCCAATCTTCAATCCTCAATAATCAATCTCCAATCCTAGATCGTCAACCCTCAATCCTCAACCCTCAATCCTCAATCCTCAATTTTCAATCCTCAATCCTCAATCCTCAGACCTCAATCATCAATATTCAACCCTCAGTACTCGTCCTCAATCCACAACCCTCAATCCTCAAGCCACAACCCTCAATCCTCAATCCTCAATCTTCAATCGTCAATATTCAGTCTTCAATCCTCAATGCTCAATCCTCAATCCTCAATCCTCAATCCTCAATCTTCAATCCTCAGTCCTCAATCCTCAATCCTCAATCCTCAATCTTCAATCCTCAATACACAATCTTCAATCATCAATCCTCAATCCTCAATCCCCAATTCTCAATCTTCAATCCTCAATTCTCAGTCCTCAGTCCTCAATCCTCAATCCACAATTCTCAATACTCAATCTTCAATCCTCAATCCTCAATCGTCAATCCTCAATCCTCAATCTTCAATACTCAATACTCAATTTTCAATCCTCAATCCACAACCCTCAATCGTCAATCCTCAATCTTCAATCATCAATATTCAATCTTCAATCCTCAATGCTCAATCCTCAATCCTCAATCCTCAATACTCAATCCTCAATCTTCAATCCTCAATCCTCAATCCTCAATCCTCAATCCTCAATCTTCAATCCTCAATCCTCAATCGTCAATCCTCAATCCTCAATCTTCGATCCTCAATACTCAATTTTCAATCCTCAATCCTCAATCCTCAATCCACAATTCTCAATCCTCAATCCTCTGCCCTCAGTCCTCAAACCTCAATCCTCAACACTCAGCTCTCGTCCTCCATCCTCAATCCTTAATCATCAATCCTCAATCTTCAATCCTCAATATTCAATCATCAACCCTCAATCCTCAACACTCAATCCTCAATCCTCAATCCTCAGTGATCGATACTCAATCTTTAATACACAATCCTCAATCCTCAATCGTCAATCCTCAATCCTCATTTCTCAAACCTCAATCCTCAACCCTCAGTCCTCATCCTCAATTCTCAATTCTCAATCCTCAATCATCAATCCTCAATCATCAATCCTCAATAATCAATCTCCAATTCTAGATCCTCAATCCTCAATCCTCAATCCTCAATCTTCAATCCTCAATAATCAATCTCCAATCCTAGATCCTCAATCCTCAATCCTCAATCCTCAATCATCAATCCTCATTCTTCAATCATCAATACCCAATCCTCAATCTTCAATCCTCAATCCTCAATCCTCAATCCTCAATCGTCAATCTTCTATCCCTAATACTCAATCTTCAATCCTCAATCCTCAGTCTCCAAACCTCAATCCTGAATCTTCAATACTCAACCTTCAAGCCTCAATCCTCAGTCCTCAATACTCAACCATCAATCCTCAATTCTCAATACTCAATAGAATATCCTGAATTCTCAGGACCCAATACTCAAACCTCAATCCTCAACCCTCAGCCCTCATCCTCCATCCTCAATCCTCAATCCTCAATACTCAATCCTCAATACTGAATCTTCAATCCTCAGTACTCAATATTCAATCCCCAATCCCCAATCCTCAATCCTCAATCCTCAATCCTCAATCCTCAATCCTCAAACCTCAATCCTCATTCCTCAAACCTCAATGCTCAATCCTCAATCCTCAATCCTCAGTCCTCAATCGTCAGTCCTCAATCCTCAAACCTCAATCCTCAATACTCAATTTTCAATCCTCAATCCTCAATCTTCAATCCTCAATTCTCAATCCTCAATCCTCTGTCCTCAGTCCTCAAACCTCAATCCTCAACCCTCAGCCCTCATCCTCCATCCTCAATTCTTAATCATCAATCCTCATTCATCAATCCTCAATATTCAATCTTCAACCCTCAATCCTCAATCCTCAATACTCAATCCTCAATCCTCAGTGATCAATACTCAATCTCTAATACACAATCCTCAGTCCTCAATCCTCAATCCTCAATCCTCAATCCTCAATCCTCATTTCTCAAACCTCAACCCTCAACCCTCAGTCCTCATCCTCAATTCTCAGTTCTCAATCCTCAATCATCAATCCTCAATCTTCAATCCTCAGTAATCAATCTCCAATTCTAGATCCTCAATCCTCAATCCTCAATCCTCAATCTTCAATCCTCAATAATCAATCTCCAATCCTACATCCTCAATCCCCAATCCTAAGCCCTTAATCCTCAATCCTCATTCTTCAATCCTCAATACCCGATCCTCAATCTTCAATCCTCTATCAACAATCCTTAATTCTCAACCCTCAATCCTCAGTCCTCAGTCGTCAAACCTGAATCCCCGACCCTCAGCCCTCATCCTCAATCCTCAGTCCTCAATCCTCAGTCCTCAGTCCTCAAACCTCAATCCTCAACCCTCAGTCCTCATCCTCAATTCTCAATCCTCAATCCTCAATCCTCAATCTTCAATCCTCAATAATCAGTCTCCAATCCTAGATCCTCAATCCTCAATCCTCAATCCTCAATCCTCAATCCTCATTCTTCAATCCTCAATACCCAATCCTCAATCTTCAATCCTCAATACTCAATCCTCAATCCTCAATCCTCAATCTTCTATCCCTAATACTCAATCTTCAATCCTCAATCCTCAGTCCCCAAACCTCAATCCTGAATCTTCAATACTCATCCTTCAAGCCTCAATCCTCAGTCCTCAATACTCAACCATCAATCCTCAATTCTCAATACTCAATAGAATATCCTGAATTCTCAGGACCCAATACTCAAACCTCAATCCTCAACCCTCAGCCCTCATCCTCCATCCTCAATCCTCAATCCTCAATACTCAATCCTCAATCCTCAATCTTCAATCCTAGATCCTCAACCCTCAATCCTCAATCCTCAATCCTCAATCCTCATTCTTCAATCCTCAATACCCAATCCTCAATCCTCAATCCTCAATCTTCAATCCTCAATAATCAATCTCCAATCCTACATCCTCAATTCCCAATCCTCAATCCTTAATCCTCAATCTTCAATCCTCAATCGCCAGTCCTCAATCTTCAAACCTCAATGCTCAATACTCAATCGTCAAGCCTCAGTCCTCAATCCTCAATCCTCAATCCTCAAACCACAATCCTCAACCGTCAGTCCTCGTCCTCAATCCTCAACCCTCAATCCTCAATCCCCAATCTTCAATCTCCAATCCTAGATCCTCAATCCTCAATCCTCAATCCCCAATCTTCAATCCCCAGTAATCAATCTCCAATCCTAGATCCTCAATCCTCAATCCTCAATCCCCAATCTTCAATCCTCAATAATCAATCTCCAATCCTAGATCCTCAACCCTCTATCCTCAATCCTCAATCCTCAATCCTCAATCCTCATTCTTCAATCCTCAATACCCAATCCTCAATCTTCAATCCTCTATCAACAATCCTGAACTCTCAGTCCTCAATCCTCAGTCCTCATCCTCAATCCTCAGTCCTCAATCCTCAGTCCTCAGTCCTCAAACCTCAATCCTCAACCCTCAGACATCATCCTCAATTCTTAATCCTTAATCCTCAATCATCAACCTTCAATCCTCAATACTCAATCTTCAATCCTCAATCCTCAGCCCTCAAACCTCAATTCTGAATCCTCAATCCTCAATCCTCATCTCTCAAACCTCAATCCTCAACCCTCAGTCCTCATCCTCAATTCTCAATTCTCAATCCTCAATCATCAACCCTCAATCTTCAATCCTCAATAATCAATCTCCAATTCTAGATCCTCAATCCTCAATCCTCAATCCTCAATCTTCAATCCTCAATCCTCAGTCCCCAAACCTCAATCCTGAATCTTCAATACTCAACCTTCAAGCCTCAATCCTCAGTCCTCAATATTCAACCATCAATCCTCAATTCTCAATACTCAATAGAATATCCTGAATTCTCAGGACCCAATACTCAAACCACAATCCTCAACCCTCAGCCCTCATCCTCCATCCTCAATCCTTAATCCTCAATACTCAATCCTCAATACTGAATCTTCAATCCTAGATCCTCAACCCTCAATCCTCAATCCTCAATCCTCAATCCTCAATCTTCAATCCTCAGTACTCAATATTCAATCCCCAATCCCCAATCCTCAATCCTCAATCCTCAACCCTCATTCCTCAATCCTCAACCCTCCATCCTCATTCCTCAAACCTCAATCCTCAACCCTCAGTCCTCATCCTCAATTCTCAATCCTCAATCCTCAATCCTCAATCCTCAATCTTCAATCCTCAATAATCAATCTCCAATCCTAGATCCTCAATCCACAATCTTCAATCCTTAATTCTCAATCTTCAATCCTCAATCCCCAGTCTTCAATCTTCAATCCTCAATGCTCAATCCTCAATCCTCAATCCTCAGTCCACAATCCTCAGTCCTCAATCCTCAAACCTCAATCCTCTACCGTCAGTCCTCGTCCTCAATCCTCAAACCTCAATCGTCAATCCTCAATATTCAATCATCAATACTCAATCTTCAATCCTCAATCCTCAGTCCTCAATCCTCAATCCTCAACCCCCAATATTCAACACACAACCCTCAGCCATGAATCCTCAATACTCAACCATCAATCCTCAATACTCAATACTCAATCCTCAATCGCCAATCCTCAATCCCCAATCCTCAATCTTCAATCCTCAATCCTGAGTCCCCAAACCTCAATCCTGAATCTTCAATACTCAACCTTCAAGCCTCAATCCTCAGTCCTCAATACTCAACCATCAATCCTCAATTCTCAATACTCAATAGAATATCCTGAATTCTCATGACTCAATACTCAAACCTCAATCCTCAACCCTCAGCCCTCATCCTCCATCCTCAATCCCCTATCCTCAATACCCAATCCTCAATCTTCAATCCTCAATCCTCAATCCTCAATCTTCAATCCCTAATACTCAATCTTCAATCCTCAATCCTCAGTCCTCAAACCTCAATCCTGAATCTTCAATACTCAATATCCAACCTTCAGTCCTCAATCCTCAATCCTCAATCCTCAATCCTCAATTTTCAATCCTGAATCCTCAATCCTCAGACCTCAATCATCAATATTCAACCCTCAGTCCTCGTCCTCAATCCACAACACTCAATCCTCAATCCTCAATCTTCAATCATCAATATTCAAACTTCAATCCTCAATACTCAATTTTCAATCCTCAATCCTCAATCCTCAATCCTCAATTCTCAATCCTCAATCCTCTGTCCTCAGACCTCAAACCTCAATACTCAACACTCAGACCTCATCCTCCATCCTCAATCCTTAATCATCAATCCTCAATCTTCAATCCTCAATATTCAATCATCAACCCTCAATCCTCAACCCTCAATCCTCAATCCTCAATCCTCAGTGATCAATACTCAATCTTTAATACACAATCCTCAATCCTCAATCCTCAGTCCTCAATCCTCAATCCTCAATCCTCATTTCTCAAACCTCAATCCTCAACCCTCAGTCCTCATCCTCAATTCTCAATTCTCAATCCTCATTCATCAATCCTCAATCTTCAATCCTCAATAATCAATCTCCAATTCTAGATCCTCAATCCTCAATCCTCAATCTGCAATCCTCAATAGTCGATCTCCAATCCTAGATCCTCAATCCTCGATCCTCAATCCACAACCCTCAATCCTCAATCCTCAATCTTCAATCATCAATATTCAAACTTCAATCCTCAATACTCAATCTTCAATCCTCAATCCTCAATCCTCAATCCTCAATTCTCAATCCTCAATCCTCTGTCCTCAATCCTCAAACCTCAATCCTCAATCCTCAATATTCAAACATCAATACTCAATCTTCAATCCTCAATCCTCAATCCTCAATCCTCAATTCTCAACCCTCAATATTCAACACACAACCCTCAGCCATGAAGCCTCAATACTCAACCATCAATCCTCAATTCTCAATACTCAATCCTCAATCGCCAATCCTCAATCCTCAATCCTCAATTTTCAATCTTCAATACACAATCTTCAACCATCAATCCTCAATCCTCAATCCTCAATTCTCAATCTTCAATCCTCAATTCTCAGTCCTCAGTCCTCAATCCTCAACCCACAATTCTCAATACTCAATCTTCAATCCTCAATCCTCAATCCTCAATCCTCATGTCTCAAACCTCAATCCTCAACCCTCAGACCTCATCCTCAATTCTCAATTCTCAATCCTCAATCATCAATCCTCAATCTTCAATCCTCAATAATCAATCTCCAATCCTAGATGCTCAATCCTCAATCCTCAATCCCCAATCTTCAATCCTCAATAATCAATCTCCAATCCTAGATCGTCAACCCTCAATCCTCAACCCTCAATCCTCAATCCTCAATTTTCAATCCTCAATCCTCAATCCTCAGACCTCAATCATCAATATTCAACCCTCAGTACTCGTCCTCAATCCACAACCCTCAATCCTCAAGCCACAACCCTCAATCCTCAATCCTCAATCTTCAATCGTCAATATTCAGTCTTCAATCCTCAATGCTCAATCCTCAATCCTCAATCCTCAATCCTCAATCTTCAATCCTCAGTCCTCAATCCTCAATCCTCAATCCTCAATCTTCAATCCTCAATACACAATCTTCAATCATCAATCCTCAATCCTCAATCCCCAATTCTCAACCTTCAATCCTCAATTCTCAGTCCTCAGTCCTCAATCCTCAATCCACAATTCTCAATACTCAATCTTCAATCCTCAATCCTCAATCGTCAATCCTCAATCCTCAATCTTCAATACTCAATACTCAATTTTCAATCCTCAATCCACAACCCTCAATCGTCAATCCTCAATCTTCAATCATCAATATTCAATCTTCAATCCTCAATGCTCAATCCTCAATCCTCAATCCTCAATACTCAATCCTCAATCTTCAATCCTCAATCCTCAATCCTCAATCCTCAATCCTCAATCTTCAATCCTCAATACTCAATCTTCAATCCTCAATCCTCAATCTTCAATCCTCAATACTCAATCTTCAATCCTCAATCCTCAATCGTCAATCCTCAATCCTCAATCTTCGATCCTCAATACTCAATTTTCAATCCTCAATCCTCAATCCTCAATCCACAATTCTCAATCCTCAATCCTCTGCCCTCAGTCCTCAAACCTCAATCCTCAACACTCAGCTCTCGTCCTCCATCCTCAATCCTTAATCATCAATCCTCAATCTTCAATCCTCAATATTCAATCATCAACCCTCAGTCCTCAACACTCAATCCTCAATCCTCAATCCTCAGTGATCAATACTCAATCTTTAATACACAATCCTCAATCCTCAATCGTCAATCCTCAATCCTCATTTCTCAAACCTCAATCCTCAACCCTCAGTCCTCATCCTCAATTCTCAATTCTCAATCCTCAATCATCAATCCTCAATCATCAATCCTCAATAATCAATCTCCAATTCTAGATCCTCAATCCTCAATCCTCAATCCTCAATCTTCAATCCTCAATAATCAATCTCCAATCCTAGATCCTCAATCCTCAATCCTCAATCCTCAATCATCAATCCTCATTCTTCAATCATCAATACCCAATCCTCAATCTTCAATCCTCAATCCTCAATCCTCAATCCTCAATCGTCAATCTTCTATCCCTAATACTCAATCTTCAATCCTCAATCCTCAGTCTCCAAACCTCAATCCTGAATCTTCAATACTCAACCTTCAAGCCTCAATCCTCAGTCCTCAATACTCAACCATCAATCCTCAATTCTCAATACTCAATAGAATATCCTGAATTCTCAGGACCCAATACTCAAACCTCAATCCTCAACCCTCAGTCCTCATCCTCAATTCTCAATCCTCAATCCTCAATCCTCAATCTTCAATCCTCAATAATCAATCTCCAATCCTAGATCCTCAATCCTCAATCCTCAATCCTCAATCCTCAATCCTCATTCTTCAATCCTCAATACCCAATCCTCAATCTTCAATCCTCAATACTCAATCCTCAATCCTCAATCCTCAATCTTCTATCCCTAATACTCAATCTTCAATCCTCAATCCTCAGTCCCCAAACCTCAATCCTGAATCTTCAATACTCATCCTTCAAGCCTCAATCCTCAGTCCTCAATACTCAACCATCAATCCTCAATTCTCAATACTCAATAGAATATCCTGAATTCTCAGGACCCAATACTCAAACCTCAATCCTCAACCCTCAGCCCTCATCCTCCATCCTCAATCCTCAATCCTCAATACTCAATCCTCAATCCTCAATCTTCAATCCTAGTTCCTCAACCCTCAATCCTCAATCCTCAATCCTCAATCCTCATTCTTCAATCCTCAATACCCAATCCTCAATCCTCAATCCTCAATCTTCAATCCTCAATAATCAATCTCCAATCCTACATCCTCAATTCCCAATCCTCAATCCTTAATCCTCAATCTTCAATCCTCAATCGCCAGTCCTCAATCTTCAAACCTCAATGCTCAATACTCAATCGTCAAGCCTCAGTCCTCAATCCTCAATCCTCAATCCTCAAACCACAATTCTCAACCGTCAGTCCCCGTCCTCAATCCTCAACCCTCAATCCTCAATCCCCAATCTTCAATCTCCAATCCTAGATCCTCAATCCTCAATCCTCAATCCCCAATCTTCAATCCCCAGTAATCAATCTCCAATCCTAGATCCTCAATCCTCAATCCTCAATCCCCAATCTTCAATCCTCAATAATCAATCTCCAATCCTAGATCCTCAACCCTCTATCCTCAATCCTCAATCCTCAATCCTCAATCCTCATTCTTCAATCCTCAATACCCAATCCTCAATCTTCAATCCTCTATCAACAATCCTGAACTCTCAGTCCTCAATCCTCAGTCCTCATCCTCAATCCTCAGTCCTCAATCCTCAGTCCTCAGTCCTCAAACCTCAATCCTCAACCCTCAGACATCATCCTCAATTCTTAATCCTTAATCCTCAATCATCAACCTTCAATCCTCAATACTCAATCTTCAATCCTCAATCCTCAGCCCTCAAACCTCAATTCTGAATCCTCAATCCTCAATCCTCATCTCTCAAACCTCAATCCTCAACCCTCAGTCCTCATCCTCAATTCTCAATTCTCAATCCTCAATCATCAATCCTCAATCTTCAATCCTCAATAATCAATCTCCAATTCTAGATCCTCAATCCTCAATCCTCAATCCTCAATCTTCAATCCTCAATCCTCAGTCCCCAAACCTCAATCCTGAATCTTCAAAACTCAACCTTCAAGCCTCAATCCTCAGTCCTCAATATTCAACCATCAATCCTCAATTCTCAATACTCAATAGAATATCCTGAATTCTCAGGACCCAATACTCAAACCACAATCCTCAACCCTCAGCCCTCATCCTCCATCCTCAATCCTTAATCCTCAATACTCAATCCTCAATACTGAATCTTCAATCCTAGATCCTCAACCCTCAATCCTCAATCCTCAATCCTCAATCCTCAATCTTCAATCCTCAGTACTCAATATTCAATCCCCAATCCCCAATCCTCAATCCTCAATCCTCAACCCTCAATCCTCAATCCTCAACCCTCCATCCTCATTCCTCAAACCTCAATCCTCAACCCTCAGTCCTCATCCTCAATTCTCAATCCTCAATCCTCAATCCTCAATCCTCAATCTTCAATCCTCAATAATCAATCTCCAATCCTAGATCCTCAATCCACAATCTTCAATCCTTAATTCTCAATCTTCAATCCTCAATCCCCAGTCTTCAATCTTCAATCCTCAATGCTCAATCCTCAATCCTCAATCCTCAGTCCACAATCCTCAGTCCTCAATCCTCAAACCTCAATCCTCTACCGTCAGTCCTCGTCCTCAATCCTCAAACCTCAATCGTCAATCCTCAATATTCAATCATCAATACTCAATCTTCAATCCTCAATCCTCAGTCCTCAATCCTCAATCCTCAACCCCCAATATTCAACACACAACCCTCAGCCATGAATCCTCAATACTCAACCATCAATCCTCAATACTCAATACTCAATCCTCAATCGCCAATCCTCAATCCCCAATCCTCAATCTTCAATCCTCAATCCTGAGTCCCCAAACCTCAATCCTGAATCTTCAATACTCAACCTTCAAGCCTCAATCCTCAGTCCTCAATACTCAACCATCAATCCTCAATTCTCAATACTCAATAGAATATCCTGAATTCTCATGACTCAATACTCAAACCTCAATCCTCAACCCTCAGCCCTCATCCTCCATCCTCAATCCCCTATCCTCAATACCCAATCCTCAATCTTCAATCCTCAATCCTCAATCCTCAATCTTCAATCCCTAATACTCAATCTTCAATCCTCAATCCTCAGTCCTCAAACCTCAATCCTGAATCTTCAATACTCAATATCCAATCTTCAGTCCTCAATCCTCAATCCTCAATCCTCAATCCTCAATTTTCAATCCTCAATCCTCAATCCTCAGACCTCAATCATCAATATTCAACCCTCAGTCCTCGTCCTCAATCCACAACACTCAATCCTCAATCCTCAATCTTCAATCATCAATATTCAAACTTCAATCCTCAATACTCAATTTTCAATCCTCAATCCTCAATCCTCAATCCTCAATTCTCAATCCTCAATCCTCTGTCCTCAGACCTCAAACCTCAATACTCAACACTCAGACCTCATCCTCCATCCTCAATCCTTAATCATCAATCCTCAATCTTCAATCCTCAATATTCAATCATCAACCCTCAATCCTCAACCCTCAATCCTCAATCCTCAATCCTCAGTGATCAATACTCAATCTTTAATACACAATCCTCAATCCTCAATCCTCAGTCCTCAATCCTCAATCCTCATTTCTCAAACCTCAATCCTCAACCCTCAGTCCTCATCCTCAATTCTCAATTCTCAATCCTCATTCATCAATCCTCAATCTTCAGTCCTCAATAATCAATCTCCAATTCTAGATCCTCAATCCTCAATCCTCAATCTGCAATCCTCAATAGTCGATCTCCAATCCTAGATCCTCAATCCTCGATCCTCAATCCACAACCCTCAATCCTCAATCCTCAATCCTCAATATTCAAACATCAATACTCAATCTTCAATCCTCAATCCTCAATCCTCAATCCTCAATCCTCAACCCTCAATATTCAACACACAACCCTCAGCCATGAAGCCTCAATACTCAACCATCAATCCTCAATTCTCAATACTCAATCCTCAATCGCCAATCCTCAATCCTCAATCCTCAATTTTCAATCTTCAATACACAATCTTCAACCATCAATCCTCAATCCTCAATCCTCAATTCTCAATCTTCAATCCTCAATTCTCAGTCCTCAGTCCTCAATCCTCAACCCACAATTCTCAGTACTCAATCTTCAATCCTCAATCCTCAATCCTCAATCCTCATGTCTCAAACCTCAATCCTCAACCCTCAGACCTCATCCTCAATTCTCAATTCTCAATCCTCAATCATCAATCCTCAATCTTCAATCCTCAATAATCAATCTCCAATCCTAGATCCTCAATCCTCAATCCTCAATCCCCAATCTTCAATCCTCAATAATCAATCTCCAATCCTAGATCGTCAACCCTCAATCCTCAACCCTCAATCCTCAATCCTCAATTTTCAATCCTCAATCCTCAATCCTCAGACCTCAATCATCAATATTCAACCCTCAGTACTCGTCCTCAATCCACAACCCTCAATCCTCAAGCCACAACCCTCAATCCTCAATCCTCAATCTTCAATCGTCAATATTCAGTCTTCAATCCTCAATGCTCAATCCTCAATCCTCAATCCTCAATCCTCAATCTTCAATCCTCAGTCCTCAATCCTCAATCCTCAATCCTCAATCTTCAATCCTCAATACACAATCTTCAATCATCAATCCTCAATCCTCAATCCCCAATTCTCAATCTTCAATCCTCAATTCTCAGTCCTCAGTCCTCAATCCTCAATCCACAATTCTCAATACTCAATCTTCAATCCTCAATCCTCAATCGTCAATCCTCAATCCTCAATCTTCAATACTCAATACTCAATTTTCAATCCTCAATCCACAACCCTCAATCGTCAATCCTCAATCTTCAATCATCAATATTCAATCTTCAATCCTCAATGCTCAATCCTCAATCCTCAATCCTCAATACTCAATCCTCAATCTTCAATCCTCAATCCTCAATCCTCAATCCTCAATCCTCAATCTTCAATCCTCAATCCTCAATCGTCAATCCTCAATCCTCAATCTTCGATCCTCAATACTCAATTTTCAATCCTCAATCCTCAATCCTCAATCCACAATTCTCAATCCTCAATCCTCTGCCCTCAGTCCTCAAACCTCAATCCTCAACACTCAGCTCTCGTCCTCCATCCTCAATCCTTAATCATCAATCCTCAATCTTCAATCCTCAATATTCAATCATCAACCCTCAATCCTCAACACTCAATCCTCAATCCTCAATCCTCAGTGATCGATACTCAATCTTTAATACACAATCCTCAATCCTCAATCGTCAATCCTCAATCCTCATTTCTCAAACCTCAATCCTCAACCCTCAGTCCTCATCCTCAATTCTCAATTCTCAATCCTCAATCATCAATCCTCAATCATCAATCCTCAATAATCAATCTCCAATTCTAGATCCTCAATCCTCAATCCTCAATCCTCAATCTTCAATCCTCAATAATCAATCTCCAATCCTAGATCCTCAATCCTCAATCCTCAATCCTCAATCATCAATCCTCATTCTTCAATCATCAATACCCAATCCTCAATCTTCAATCCTCAATCCTCAATCCTCAATCCTCAATCGTCAATCTTCTATCCCTAATACTCAATCTTCAATCCTCAATCCTCAGTCTCCAAACCTCAATCCTGAATCTTCAATACTCAACCTTCAAGCCTCAATCCTCAGTCCTCAATACTCAACCATCAATCCTCAATTCTCAATACTCAATAGAATATCCTGAATTCTCAGGACCCAATACTCAAACCTCAATCCTCAACCCTCAGCCCTCATCCTCCATCCTCAATCCTCAATCCTCAATACTCAATCCTCAATACTGAATCTTCAATCCTCAGTACTCAATATTCAATCCCCAATCCCCAATCCTCAATCCTCAATCCTCAATCCTCAATCCTCAATCCTCAACCCTCAATCCTCATTCCTCAAACCTCAATGCTCAATCCTCAATCCTCAATCCTCAGTCCTCAATCGTCAGTCCTCAATCCTCAAACCTCAATCCTCAATACTCAATTTTCAATCCTCAATCCTCAATCTTCAATCCTCAATTCTCAATCCTCAATCCTCTGTCCTCAGTCCTCAAACCTCAATCCTCAACCCTCAGCCCTCATCCTCCATCCTCAATTCTTAATCATCAATCCTCATTCATCAATCCTCAATATTCAATCTTCAACCCTCAATCCTCAATCCTCAATACTCAATCCTCAATCCTCAGTGATCAATACTCAATCTCTAATACACAATCCTCAGTCCTCAATCCTCAATCCTCAATCCTCAATCCTCAATCCTCATTTCTCAAACCTCAACCCTCAACCCTCAGTCCTCATCCTCAATTCTCAGTTCTCAATCCTCAATCATCAATCCTCAATATTCAATCCTCAGTAATCAATCTCCAATTCTAGATCCTCAATCCTCAATCCTCAATCCTCAATCTTCAATCCTCAATAATCAATCTCCAATCATACATCCTCAATCCCCAATCCTAAGCCCTTAATCCTCAAGCCTCATTCTTCAATCCTCAATACCCGATCCTCAATCTTCAATCCTCTATCAACAATCCTTAATTCTCAACCCTCAATCCTCAGTCCTCAGTCGTCAAACCTGAATCCCCGACCCTCAGCCCTCATCCTCAATCCTCAGTCCTCAATCCTCAGTCCTCAGTCCTCAAACCTCAATCCTCAACCCTCAGTCCTCATCCTCAATTCTCAATCCTCAATCCTCAATCCTCAATCTTCAATCCTCAATAATCAATCTCCAATCCTAGATCCTCAATCCTCAACCCTCAATCCTCAATCCTCAATCCTCATTCTTCAATCCTCAATACCCAATCCTCAATCTTCAATCCTCAATACTCAATCCTCAATCCTCAATCCTAAATCTTCTATCCCTAATACTCAATCTTCAATCCTCAATCCTCAGTCCCCAAACCTCAATCCTGAATCTTCAATACTCATCCTTCAAGCCTCAATCCTCAGTCCTCAATACTCAACCATCAATCCTCAATTCTCAATACTCAATAGAATATCCTGAATTCTCAGGACCCAATACTCAAACCTCAATCCTCAACCCTCAGCCCTCATCCTCCATCCTCAATCCTCAATCCTCAATACTCAATCCTCAATCCTCAATCTTCAATCCTAGATCCTCAACCCTCAATCCTCAATCCTCAATCCTCAATCCTCATTCTTCAATCCTCAATACCCAATCCTCAATCCTCAATCCTCAACCTTCAATCCTCAATAATCAATCTCCAATCCTACATCCTCAATTCCCAATCCTCAATCCTTAATCCTCAATCTTCAATCCTCAATCGCCAGTCCTCAATCTTCAAACCTCAATGCTCAATACTCAATCGTCAAGCCTCAGTCCTCAATCCTCAATCCTCAATCCTCAAACCACAATCCTCAACCGTCAGTCCTCGTCCTCAATCCTCAACCCTCAATCCTCAATCCCCAATCTTCAATCTCCAATCCTAGATCCTCAATCCTCAATCCTCAATCCCCAATCTTCAATCCCCAGTAATCAATCTCCAATCCTAGATCCTCAATCCTCAATCCTCAATCCCCAATCTTCAATCCTCAATCCTCAATCCTCAGACCTCAATCATCAACATTCAACCCTCAGTCCTCGTCCTCAATCCACAACACTCAATCCTCAATCCTCAATCTTCAATCATCAATATTCAAACTTCAATCCTCAATACTCAATTTTCAATCCTCAATCCTCAATCCTCAATCCTCAATTCTCAATCCTCAATCCTCTGTCCTCAGACCTCAAACCTCAATACTCAACACTCAGACCTCATCCTCCATCCTCAATCCTTAATCATCAATCCTCAATCTTCAATCCTCAATATTCAATCATCAACCCTCAATCCTCAACCCTCAATCCTCAATCCTCAATCCTCAGTGATCAATACTCAATCTTTAATACACAATCCTCAATCCTCAATCCTCAGTCCTCAATCCTCAATCCTCATTTCTCAAACCTCAATCCTCAACCCTCAGTCCTCATCCTCAATTCTCAATTCTCAATCCTCATTCATCAATCCTCAATCTTCAATCCTCAATAATCAATCTCCAATTCTAGATCCTCAATCCTCAATCCTCAATCTGCAATCCTCAATAGTCGATCTCCAATCCTAGATCCTCAATCCTCGATCCTCAATCCACAACCCTCAATCCTCAATCCTCAATCCTCAATATTCAAACATCAATACTCAATCTTCAATCCTCAATCCTCAATCCTCAATCCTCAATCCTCAACCCTCAATATTCAACACACAACCCTCAGCCATGAAGCCTCAATACTCAACCATCAATCCTCAATTCTCAATACTCAATCCTCAATCGCCAATCCTCAATCCTCAATCCTCAATTTTCAATCTTCAATACACAATCTTCAACCATCAATCCTCAATCCTCAATCCTCAATTCTCAATCTTCAATCCTCAATTCTCAGTCCTCAGTCCTCAATCCTCAACCCACAATTCTCAATACTCAATCTTCAATCCTCAATCCTCAATCCTCAATCCTCATGTCTCAAACCTCAATCCTCAACCCTCAGACCTCATCCTCAATTCTCAATTCTCAATCCTCAATCATCAATCCTCAATCTTCAATCCTCAATAATCAATCTCCAATCCTAGATCCTCAATCCTCAATCCTCAATCCCCAATCTTCAATCCTCAATAATCAATCTCCAATCCTAGATCGTCAACCCTCAATCCTCAACCCTCAATCCTCAATCCTCAATTTTCAATCCTCAATCCTCAATCCTCAGACCTCAATCATCAATATTCAACCCTCAGTACTCGTCCTCAATCCACAACCCTCAATCCTCAAGCCACAACCCTCAATCCTCAATCCTCAATCTTCAATCGTCAATATTCAGTCTTCAATCCTCAATGCTCAATCCTCAATCCTCAATCCTCAATCCTCAATCTTCAATCCTCAGTCCTCAATCCTCAATCCTCAATCCTCAATCTTCAATCCTCAATACACAATCTTCAATCATCAATCCTCAATCCTCAATCCCCAATTCTCAATCTTCAATCCTCAATTCTCAGTCCTCAGTCCTCAATCCTCAATCCACAATTCTCAATACTCAATCTTCAATCCTCAATCCTCAATCGTCAATCCTCAATCCTCAATCTTCAATACTCAATACTCAATTTTCAATCCTCAATCCACAACCCTCAATCGTCAATCCTCAATCTTCAATCATCAATATTCAATCTTCAATCCTCAATGCTCAATCCTCAATCCTCAATCCTCAATACTCAATCCTCAATCTTCAATCCTCAATCCTCAATCCTCAATCCTCAATCCTCAATCTTCAATCCTCAATACTCAATCTTCAATCCTCAATCCTCAATCTTCAATCCTCAATACTCAATCTTCAATCCTCAATCCTCAATCGTCAATCCTCAATCCTCAATCTTCGATCCTCAATACTCAATTTTCAATCCTCAATCCTCAATCCTCAATCCACAATTCTCAATCCTCAATCCTCTGCCCTCAGTCCTCAAACCTCAATCCTCAACACTCAGCTCTCGTCCTCCATCCTCAATCCTTAATCATCAATCCTCAATCTTCAATCCTCAATATTCAATCATCAACCCTCAATCCTCAACACTCAATCCTCAATCCTCAATCCTCAGTGATCGATACTCAATCTTTAATACACAATCCTCAATCCTCAATCGTCAATCCTCAATCCTCATTTCTCAAACCTCAATCCTCAACCCTCAGTCCTCATCCTCAATTCTCAATTCTCAATCCTCAATCATCAATCCTCAATCATCAATCCTCAATAATCAATCTCCAATTCTAGATCCTCAATCCTCAATCCTCAATCCTCAATCTTCAATCCTCAATAATCAATCTCCAATCCTAGATCCTCAATCCTCAATCCTCAATCCTCAATCATCAATCCTCATTCTTCAATCATCAATACCCAATCCTCAATCTTCAATCCTCAATCCTCAATCCTCAATCCTCAATCCTCAACCCTCAATCCTCAGTGATCAATACTCAATCTCTAATACACAATCCTCAGTCCTCAATCCTCAATCCTCAATCCTCAATCCTCAATCCTCATTTCTCAAACCTCAACCCTCAACCCTCATTCCTCAAACCTCAATGCTCAATCCTCAATCCTCAATCCTCAGTCCTCAATCGTCAGTCCTCAATCCTCAAACCTCAATCCTCAATACTCAATTTTCAATCCTCAATCCTCAATCTTCAATCCTCAATTCTCAATCCTCAATCCTCTGTCCTCAGTCCTCAAACCTCAATCCTCAACCCTCAGCCCTCATCCTCCATCCTCAATTCTTAATCATCAATCCTCATTCATCAATCCTCAATATTCAATCTTCAACCCTCAATCCTCAATCCTCAATACTCAATCCTCAATCCTCAGTGATCAATACTCAATCTCTAATACACAATCCTCAGTCCTCAATCCTCAATCCTCAATCCTCAATCCTCAATCCTCATTTCTCAAACCTCAACCCTCAACCCTCAGTCCTCATCCTCAATTCTCAGTTCTCAATCCTCAATCATCAATCCTCAATCTTCAATCCTCAGTAATCAATCTCCAATTCTAGATCCTCAATCCTCAATCCTCAATCCTCAATCTTCAATCCTCAATAATCAATCTCCAATCATACATCCTCAATCCCCAATCCTAAGCCCTTAATCCTCAAGCCTCATTCTTCAATCCTCAATACCCGATCCTCAATCTTCAATCCTCTATCAACAATCCTTAATTCTCAACCCTCAATCCTCAGTCCTCAGTCGTCAAACCTGAATCCCCGACCCTCAGCCCTCATCCTCAATCCTCAGTCCTCAATCCTCAGTCCTCAGTCCTCAAACCTCAATCCTCAACCCTCAGTCCTCATCCTCAATTCTCAATCCTCAATCCTCAATCCTCAATCTTCAATCCTCAATAATCAATCTCCAATCCTAGATCCTCAATCCTCAACCCTCAATCCTCAATCCTCAATCCTCATTCTTCAATCCTCAATACCCAATCCTCAATCTTCAATCCTCAATACTCAATCCTCAATCCTCAATCCTCAATCTTCTATCCCTAATACTCAATCTTCAATCCTCAATCCTCAGTCCCCAAACCTCAATCCTGAATCTTCAATACTCATCCTTCAAGCCTCAATCCTCAGTCCTCAATACTCAACCATCAATCCTCAATTCTCAATACTCAATAGAATATCCTGAATTCTCAGGACCCAATACTCAAACCTCAATCCTCAACCCTCAGCCCTCATCCTCCATCCTCAATCCTCAATCCTCAATACTCAATCCTCAATCCTCAATCTTCAATCCTAGATCCTCAACCCTCAATCCTCAATCCTCAATCCTCAATCCTCATTCTTCAATCCTCAATACCCAATCCTCAATCCTCAATCCTCAACCTTCAATCCTCAATAATCAATCTCCAATCCTACATCCTCAATTCCCAATCCTCAATCCTTAATCCTCAATCTTCAATCCTCAATCGCCAGTCCTCAATCTTCAAACCTCAATGCTCAACACTCAATCGTCAAGCCTCAGTCCTCAATCCTCAATCCTCAATCCTCAAACCACAATCCTCAACCGTCAGTCCTCGTCCTCAATCCTCAACCCTCAATCCTCAATCCCCAATCTTCAATCTCCAATCCTAGATCCTCAATCCTCAATCCTCAATCCCCAATCTTCAATCCCCAGTAATCAATCTCCAATCCTAGATCCTCAATCCTCAATCCTCAATCCCCAATCTTCAATCCTCAATAATCAATCTCCAATCCTAGATCCTCAACCCTCTATCCTCAATCCTCAATCCTCAATCCTCAATCCTCATTCTTCAATCCTCAATACCCAATCCTCAATCTTCAATCCTCTATCAACAATCCTGAATTCTCAGTCCTCAATCCTCAGTCCTCATCCTCAATCCTCAGTCCTCAATCCTCAGTCCTCAGTCCTCAAACCTCAATCCTCAACCCTCAGACATCATCCTCAATTCTTAATCCTCAATCCTCAATCATCAACCTTCAATCCTCAATACTCAATCTTCAATCCTCAATCCTCAGCCCTCAAACCTCAATTCTGAATCCTCAATACTCAACCTTCAATCCTCAATCCTCAGTCCTCAGTACTCAACCATTAATCCTCAATTCTCAATGCTCAATAGAATATCCTGAATTCTCAGGATTCAATACTCAAACCTCAATCCTCAACCCTCAGCCCTCATCCTCCATCATCAATCCTCAATCCTCAATCCTCAATCCTCAATCTTCAATCCTCAGTACTCAATATTCAATCCCCAATCCCCAATCCTCAATCCTCAATCCTCAATCCTCAATCCTCAATCCTCAACCCTCAATCCTCATTCCTCAAACCTCAATCTTCAATCCTCAATACTCAATCTTCAATCCTCAATCCTCAATCTTCAATCCTCAATACTCAATCTTCAATCCTCAATCCTCAATCGTCAATCCTCAATCCTCAGTCTTCGATCCTCAATACTCAATTTTCAATCCTCAATCCTCAATCCTCAATCCACAATTCTCAATCCTCAATCCTCTGCCCTCAGTCCTCAAACCTCAATCCTCAACACTCAGCTCTCGTCCTCCATCCTCAATCCTTAATCATCAATCCTCAATCTTCAATCCTCAATATTCAATCATCAACCCTCAATCCTCAACACTCAATCCTCAATCCTCAATCCTCAGTGATCAATACTCAATCTTTAATACACAATCCTCAATCCTCAATCCTCAATCCTCAATCCTCAATCCTCAATCCTCATTTCTCAAACCTCAATCCTCAAGCCTCAGTGCTCATCCTCAATTCTCAATTCTCAATCCTCAATCATCAATCCTCAATCTTCAATCCTCAATAATCAATCTCCAATTCTAGATCCTCAATCCTCAATCCTCAATCCTCAATCCTCAATCCTGAATTTTCAATCCTCAATCCTCAATCCTCAGACCTCAATCATCAATATTCAACCCTCAGTACTCGTCCTCAATCCACAACCCTCAATCCTCAAGCCACAACCCTCAATCCTCAATCCTCAATCTTCAATCGTCAATATTCAATCTTCAATCCTCAATGCTCAATCCTCAATCCTCAATCCTCAATCCTCAATCTTCAATCCTCAGTCCTCAATCCTCAATCCTCAATCCTCAATCCTCAATCCTCAATCCTCAATCTTCAATCCTCAATCCTCAGTCCTCAATCGTCAATCCTCAATCTTCAATCCTCAATACTCAATCTTCAATCCTCAATCCTCAATCTTCAATCCTCAATACTCAATCTTCAATCCTCAATCCTCAATCATCAATCCTCAATCCTCAATCTTCGATCCTCAATACTCAATTTTCAATCCTCAATCCTCAATCCTCAATCCACAATTCTCAATCCTCAATCCTCTGCCCTCAGTCCTCAAACCTCAATCCTCAACACTCAGCTCTCGTCCTCCATCCTCAATCCTTAATCATCAATCCTCAATCTTCAATCCTCAATATTCAATCATCAACCCTCAATCCTCAACACTCAATCCTCAATCCTCAATCCTCAGTGATCAATACTCAATCTTTAATACACAATCCTCAATCCTCAATCCTCAATCCTCAATCCTCAATCCTCAATCCTCAATCCTCATTTCTCAAACCTCAATCCTCAACCCTCAGTCCTCATCCTCAATTCTCAATTCTCAATCCTCAATCATCAATCCTCAATCTTCAATCCTCAATAATCAATCTCCAATTCTAGATCCTCAATCCTCAATCCTCAATCCTCAATCTTCAATCCTCAATAATCAATCTCCAATCCTAGATCCTCAATCCTCAATCCTCAATCCTCAATCCTCAATCCTCATTCTTCAATCATCAATACCCAATCCTCAATCTTCAATCCTCAATCCTCAATCCTCAATCCTCAATCGTCAATCTTCTATCCCTAATACTCAATCTTCAATCCTCAATCCTCAGTCCCCAAACCTCAATCCTGAATCTTCAATACTCAACCTTATAGCCTCAATCCTCAGTCCTCAATACTCAACCATCAATCCTCAATTCTCAATACTCAATAGAATATCCTGAATTCTCAGGACCCAATACTCAAACCTCAATCCTCAACCCTCAGCCCTCATCCTCCATCCTCAATCCTCAATCCTCAATACTCAATCCTCAATACTGAATCTTCAATCCTAGATCCTCAACCCTCAATCCTCAATCCTCAATCCTCAATCCTCAATCTTCAATCCTCAGTACTCAATATTCATACCCCAATCCCCAATCCTCAATCCTCAATCCTCAATCCTCAATCCTCAATCCTCAACCCTCAATCCTCATTCCTCAAACCTCAATCCTCAACCCTCAGTCCTCATCCTCAATTCTCAATCCTCAATCCTCAATCCTCAATCCTCAATCTTCAATCCTCAATAATCAATCTCCAATCCTAGATCCTCAATCCACAATCTTCAATCCTTAATTCTCAATCTTCAATCCTCAATCCCCAGTCTTCAATCTTCAATCCTCAGTGCTCAATCCTCAATCCTCAATCCTCAGTCCACAATCCTCAGTCCTCAATCCTCAAACCTCAATCCTCTACCGTCAGTCCTCGTCCTCAATCCTCAAACCTCAATCGTCAATCCTCAATATTCAATCATCAATACTCAATCTTCAATCCTCAATCCTCAATCCTCAATCCTCAATCCTCAACCCTCAATATTCAACACACAACCCTCAGCCATGAATCCTCAATACTCAACCACCAATCCTCAATTCTCAATACTCAATCCTCAATCGCCAATCCTCAATCCTCAATCCTCAATCTTCAATCTTCAATACACAATCTTCAATCATCAATCCTCAATCCTCAATCCTCAATTCTCAATCTTCAATCCTCAATTCTCAGTCCTCAGTCCTCAATCCTCAACCCACAATTCTCAATACTCAATCTTCAATCCTCAATCCTCAATCCTCAAACCTCATTTCTCAAACCTCAATCCTCAACCCTCAGACCTCATCCTCAATTCTCAATTCTCAATCCTCAATCATCAATCCTCAATCCTCAATCCTCAGACCTCAATCATCAATATTCAACCCTCAGTACTCGTCCTCAATCCACAACCCTCAATCCTCAATCCACAACCCTCAATCCTCAATCCTCAATCTTCAATCGTCAATATTCAATCTTCAATCCTCAATGCTCAATCCTCAATCCTCAATCCTCAATCCTCAATCTTCAATCCTCAGTCCTCAATTGTCAATCCTCAATCCTCAATCTTCAATCCTCAATACACAATCTTCAATCATCAATCCTCAATCCTCAATCCCCAATTCTCAATCTTCAATCCTCAATTCTCAGTCCTCAGTCCTCAATCCTCAATCCACAATTCTCAAACCTCAATCTTCAATCCTCAATCCTCAATCGTCAATCCTCAATAATCAATCTCCAATCCTAGATCCTCAATCCACAATCTCAATCCTTAATTCTCAATCTTCAATCCTCAATCCCCAGTCTTCAATCTTCAGTCCTCAATCCTCAATCCTCAATCCTCAGTCCTCAATCGTCAGTCCTCAATCCTCAAACCTCAATCCTCAATACTCAATTTTCAATCCTCAATCCTCAATCTTCAATCCTCAATTCTCAATCCTCAATCCTCTGTCCTCAGTCCTCAAACCTCAATCCTCAACCCTCAGCCCTCATCCTCCATCCTCAACTCTTAATCATCAATCCTCATTCATCAATCCTCAATATTCAATCTTCAACCCTCAATCCTCAATCCTCAATACTCAATCCTCAATCCTCAGTGATCAATACTCAATCTCTAATACACAATCCTCAGTCCTCAATCCTCAATCCTCAACCCTCAATCCTCAATCCTCATTTCTCAAACCTCAACCCTCAACCCTCAGTCCTCAGCCTCAATTCTCAATTCTCAATCCTCAATCATCAATCCTCAACCTTCAATCCTCAGTAATCAATCTCCAATTCTAGATCCTCAATCCTCAATCCTCAATCCTCAATCTTCAATCCTCAATAATCAATCTCCAATCCTACGTCCTCAATCCCCAATCCTAAGCCCTTAATACTCAATCTTCAATCCTCAATCGCCAGTCCTCAATCTTTAATCCTCAATGCTCAATCCTGAATCCTCAAGCCTCAGTCCTCAATCCTCAATCCTCAAACCTCAACCCTCAATCTTCAATCCTCAATAATCAATCTCCAATCATACATCCTCAATCCCCAATCCTAAGCCCTTAATCCTCAAGCCTCATTCTTCAATCCTCAATACTCAATTTTCAATCCTCAATCCTCAATCCTCAATCCACAATTCTCAATCCTCAATCCTCTGCCCTCAGTCCTCAAACCTCAATCCTCAACACTCAGCTCTCGTCCTCCATCCTCAATCCTTAATCATCAATCCTCAATCTTCAATCCTCAATATTCAATCATCAACCCTCAATCCTCAACACTCAATCCTCAATCCTCAATCCTCAGTGATCAATACTCAATCTTTAATACACAATCCTCAATCCTCAATCGTCAATCCTCAATCCTCATTTCTCAAACCTCAATCCTCAACCCTCAGTCCTCATCCTCAATTCTCAATTCTCAATCCTCAATCATCAATCCTCAATCATCAATCCTCAATAATCAATCTCCAATTCTAGATCCTCAATCCTCAATCCTCAATCCTCAATCTTCAATCCTCAATAATCAATCTCCAATCCTAGATCCTCAATCCTCAATCCTCAATCCTCAATCATCAATCCTCATTCTTCAATCATCAATACCCAATCCTCAATCTTCAATCCTCAATCCTCAATCCTCAATCCTCAATCGTCAATCTTCTATCCCTAATACTCAATCTTCAATCCTCAATCCTCAGTCTCCAAACCTCAATCCTGAATCTTCAATACTCAACCTTCAAGCCTCATTCCTCAGTCCTCAATACTCAACCATCAATCCTCAATTCTCAATACTCAATAGAATATCCTGAATTCTCAGGACCCAATACTCAAACCTCAATCCTCAACCCTCAGCCCTCATCCTCCATCCTCAATCCTCAATCCTCAATACTCAATCCTCAATACTGAATCTTCAATCCTCAGTACTCAATATTCAATCCCCAATCCCCAATCCTCAATCCTCAATCCTCAATACTCAATCCTCAATCCTCAACCCTCAATCCTCATTCCTCAAACCTCAATGCTCAATCCTCAATCCTCAATCCTCAGTCCTCAATCGTCAGTCCTCAATCCTCAAACCTCAATCCTCAATACTCAATTTTCAATCCTCAATCCTCAATCTTCAATCCTCAATTCTCAATCCTCAATCCTCTGTCCTCAGTCCTCAAACCTCAATCCTCAACCCTCAGCCCTCAATCCTCAATCCTCAATACTCAATCCTCAATCCTCAGTGATCAATACTCAATCTCTAATACACAATCCTCAGTCCTCAATCCTCAATCCTCAATCCTCAATCCTCAATCCTCATTTCTCAAACCTCAACCCTCAACCCTCAGTCCTCATCCTCAATTCTCAGTTCTCAATCCTCAATCATCAATCCTCAATCTTCAATCCTCAGTAATCAATCTCCAATTCTAGATCCTCAATCCTCAATCCTCAATCCTCAATCTTCAATCCTCAATAATCAATCTCCAATCATACATCCTCAATCCCCAATCCTAAGCCCTTAATCCTCAAGCCTCATTCTTCAATCCTCAATACCCGATCCTCAATCTTCAATCCTCTATCAACAATCCTTAATTCTCAACCCTCAATCCTCAGTCCTCAGTCGTCAAACCTGAATCCCCGACCCTCAGCCCTCATCCTCAATCCTCAGTCCTCAATCCTCAGTCCTCAGTCCTCAAACCTCAATCCTCAACCCTCAGTCCTCATCCTCAATTCTCAATCCTCAATCCTCAATCCTCAATCTTCAATCCTCAATAATCAATCTCCAATCCTAGATCCTCAATCCTCAACCCTCAATCCTCAATCCTCAATCCTCATTCTTCAATCCTCAATACCCAATCCTCAATCTTCAATCCTCAATACTCAATCCTCAATCCTCAATCCTCAATCTTCTATCCCTAATACTCAATCTTCAATCCTCAATCCTCAGTCCCCAAACCTCAATCCTGAATCTTCAATACTCATCCTTCAAGCCTCAATCCTCAGTCCTCAATACTCAACCATCAATCCTCAATTCTCAATACTCAATAGAATATCCTGAATTCTCAGGACCCAATACTCAAACCTCAATCCTCAACCCTCAGCCCTCATCCTCCATCCTCAATCCTCAATCCTCAATACTCAATCCTCAATCCTCAATCTTCAATCCTAGATCCTCAACCCTCAATCCTCAATCCTCAATCCTCAATCCTCATTCTTCAATCCTCAATACCCAATCCTCAATCCTCAATCCTCAACCTTCAATCCTCAATAATCAATCTCCAATCCTACATCCTCAATTCCCAATCCTCAATCCTTAATCCTCAATCTTCAATCCTCAATCGCCAGTCCTCAATCTTCAAACCTCAATGCTCAACACTCAATCGTCAAGCCTCAGTCCTCAATCCTCAATCCTCAATCCTCAAACCACAATCCTCAACCGTCAGTCCTCGTCCTCAATCCTCAACCCTCAATCCTCAATCCCCAATCTTCAATCTCCAATCCTAGATCCTCAATCCTCAATCCTCAATCCCCAATCTTCAATCCCCAGTAATCAATCTCCAATCCTAGATCCACAATCCTCAATCCTCAATCCCCAATCTTCAATCCTCAATAATCAATCTCCAATCCTAGATCCTCAACCCTCTATCCTCAATCCTCAATCCTCAATCCTCAATCCTCATTCTTCAATCCTCAATACCCAATCCTCAATCTTCAATCCTCTATCAACAATCCTGAATTCTCAGTCCTCAATCCTCAGTCCTCATCCTCAATCCTCAGTCCTCAATCCTCAGTCCTCAGTCCTCAAACCTCAATCCTCAACCCTCAGACATCATCCTCAATTCTTAATCCTCAATCCTCAATCATCAACCTTCAATCCTCAATACTCAATCTTCAATCCTCAATCCTCAGCCCTCAAACCTCAATTCTGAATCCTCAATACTCAACCTTCAATCCTCAATCCTCAGTCCTCAGTACTCAACCATTAATCCTCAATTCTCAATACTCAATAGAATATCCTGAATTCTCAGGATTCAATACTCAAACCTCAATCCTCAACCCTCAGCCCTCATCCTCCATCATCAATCCTCAATCCTCAATCCTCAATCCTCAATCTTCAATCCTCAGTACTCAATATTCAATCCCCAATCCCCAATCCTCAATCCTCAATCCTCAATCCTCAATCCTCAATCCTCAACCCTCAATCCTCATTCCTCAAACCTCAATCTTCAATCCTCAATACTCAATCTTCAATCCTCAATCCTCAATCTTCAATCCTCAATACTCAATCTTCAATCCTCAATCCTCAATCGTCAATCCTCAATCCTCAGTCTTCGATCCTCAATACTCAATTTTCAATCCTCAATCCTCAATCCTCAATCCACAATTCTCAATCCTCAATCCTCTGCCCTCAGTCCTCAAACCTCAATCCTCAACACTCAGCTCTCGTCCTCCATCCTCAATCCTTAATCATCAATCCTCAATCTTCAATCCTCAATATTCAATCATCAACCCTCAATCCTCAACACTCAATCCTCAATCCTCAATCCTCAGTGATCAATACTCAATCTTTAATACACAATCCTCAATCCTCAATCCTCAATCCTCAATCCTCAATCCTCAATCCTCATTTCTCAAACCTCAATCCTCAAGCCTCAGTGCTCATCCTCAATTCTCAATTCTCAATCCTCAATCATCAATCCTCAATCTTCAATCCTCAATAATCAATCTCCAATTCTAGATCCTCAATCCTCAATCCTCAATCCTCAATCCTCAATCCTGAATTTTCAATCCTCAATCCTCAATCCTCAGACCTCAATCATCAATATTCAACCCTCAGTACTCGTCCTCAATCCACAACCCTCAATCCTCAAGCCACAACCCTCAATCCTCAATCCTCAATATTCAATCGTCAATATTCAATCTTCAATCCTCAATGCTCAATCCTCAATCCTCAATCCTCAATCCTCAATCTTCAATCCTCAGTCCTCAATCCTCAATCCTCAATCCTCAATCCTCAATCCTCAATCCTCAATCTTCAATCCTCAATCCTCAGTCCTCAATCGTCAATCCTCAATCTTCAATCCTCAATACTCAATCTTCAATCCTCAATCCTCAATCTTCAATCCTCAATACTCAATCTTCAATCCTCAATCCTCAATCATCAATCCTCAATCCTCAATCTTCGATCCTCAATACTCAATTTTCAATCCTCAATCCTCAATCCTCAATCCACAATTCTCAATCCTCAATCCTCTGCCCTCAGTCCTCAAACCTCAATCCTCAACACTCAGCTCTCGTCCTCCATCCTCAATCCTTAATCATCAATCCTCAATCTTCAATCCTCAATATTCAATCATCAACCCTCAATCCTCAACACTCAATCCTCAATCCTCAATCCTCAGTGATCAATACTCAATCTTTAATACACAATCCTCAATCCTCAATCCTCAATCCTCAATCCTCAATCCTCAATCCTCAATCCTCATTTCTCAAACCTCAATCCTCAACCCTCAGTCCTCATCCTCAATTCTCAATTCTCAATCCTCAATCATCAATCCTCAATCTGCAATCCTCAATAATCAATCTCCAATTCTAGATACTCAATCCTCAATCCTCAATCCTCAATCTTCAATCCTCAATAATCAATCTCCAATCCTAGATCCTCAATCCTCAATCCTCAATCCTCAATCCTCAATCCTCATTCTTCAATCATCAATACCCAATCCTCAATCTTCAATCCTCAATCCTCAATCCTCAATCCTCAATCGTCAATCTTCTATCCCTAATACTCAATCTTCAATCCTCAATCCTCAGTCCCCAAACCTCAATCCTGAATCTTCAATACTCAACCTTATAGCCTCAATCCTCAGTCCTCAATACTCAACCATCAATCCTCAATTCTCAATACTCAATAGAATATCCTGAATTCTCAGGACCCAATACTCAAACCTCAATCCTCAACCCTCAGCCCTCATCCTCCATCCTCAATCCTCAATCCTCAATACTCAATCCTCAATACTGAATCTTCAATCCTAGATCCTCAACCCTCAATCCTCAATCCTCAATCCTCAATCCTCAATCTTCAATCCTCAGTACTCAATATTCATACCCCAATCCCCAATCCTCAATCCTCAATCCTCAATCCTCAATCCTCAATCCTCAACCCTCAATCCTCATTCCTCAAACCTCAATCCTCAACCCTCAGTCCTCATCCTCAATTCTCAATCCTCAATCCTCAATCCTCAATCCTCAATCTTCAATCCTCAATAATCAAGCTCCAATCCTAGATCCTCAATCCACAATCTTCAATCCTTAATTCTCAATCTTCAATCCTCAATCCCCAGTCTTGAATCTTCAATCCTCAGTGCTCAATCCTCAATCCTCAATCCTCAGTCCACAATCCTCAGTCCTCAATCCTCAAACCTCAATCCTCTACCGTCAGTCCTCGTCCTCAATCCTCAAACCTCAATCGTCAATCCTCAATATTCAATCATCAATACTCAATCTTCAATCCTCAATCCTCAATCCTCAATCCTCAATCCTCAACCCTCAATATTCAACACACAACCCTCAGCCATGAATCCTCAATACTCAACCACCAATCCTCAATTCTCAATACTCAATCCTCAATCGCCAATCCTCAATCCTCAATCCTCAATCTTCAATCTTCAATACACAATCTTCAATCATCAATCCTCAATCCTCAATCCTCAATTCTCAATCTTCAATCCTCAATTCTCAGTCCTCAGTCCTCAATCCTCAACCCACAATTCTCAATACTCAATCTTCAATCCTCAATCCTCAATCCTCAAACCTCATTTCTCAAACCTCAATCCTCAACCCTCAGACCTCATCCTCAATTCTCAATTCTCAATCCTCAATCATCAATCCTCAATCTTCAATCCTCAATAATCAATCTCCAATCCTAGATCCTCAATCCTCAATCCTCAATCCCCAATCTTCAATCCTCAATAATCAATCTCCAATCCTAGATCGTCAACCCTCAATCCTCAACCCTCAATCCTCAATCCTCAATTTTCAATCCTCAATCCTCAATCCTCAGACCTCAATCATCAATATTCAACCCTCAGTACTCGTCCTCAATCCACAACCCTCAATCCTCAATCCACAACCCTCAATCCTCAATCCTCAATCTTCAATCGTCAATATTCAATCTTCAATCCTCAATGCTCAATCCTCAATCCTCAATCCTCAATCCTCAATCTTCAATCCTCAGTCCTCAATTGTCAATCCTCAATCCTCAATCTTCAATCCTCAATACACAATCTTCAATCATCAATCCTCAATCCTCAATCCCCAATTCTCAATCTTCAATCCTCAATTCTCAGTCCTCAGTCCTCAATCCTCAATCCACAATTCTCAAACCTCAATCTTCAATCCTCAATCCTCAATCGTCAATCCTCAATAATCAATCTCCAATCCTAGATCCTCAATCCACAATCTCAATCCTTAATTCTCAATCTTCAATCCTCAATCCCCAGTCTTCAATCTTCAGTCCTCAATCCTCAATCCTCAATCCTCAGTCCTCAATCGTCAGTCCTCAATCCTCAAACCTCAATCCTCAATACTCAATTTTCAATCCTCAATCCTCAATCTTCAATCCTCAATTCTCAATCCTCAATCCTCTGTCCTCAGTCCTCAAACCTCAATCCTCAACCCTCAGCCCTCATCCTCCATCCTCAACTCTTAATCATCAATCCTCATTCATCAATCCTCAATATTCAATCTCCAATCCTAGATCCTCAATCCTCAATCCTCAATCCCCAATCTTCAATCCTCAATAATCAATCTCCAATCCTAGATCCTCAACCCTCTATCCTCAATCCTCAATCCTCAATCCTCAATCCTCATTCTTCAATCCTCAATACCCAATCCTCAATCTTCAATCCTCTATCAACAATCCTGAATTCTCAGTCCTCAATCCTCAGTCCTCATCCTCAATCCTCAGTCCTCAATCCTCAGTCCTCAGTCCTCAAACCTCAATCCTCAACCCTCAGACATCATCCTCAATTCTTAATCCTCAATCCTCAATCCTCAATCTTCTATCCCTAATACTCAATCTTCAATCCTCAATCCTCAGTCCCCAAACCTCAATCCTGAATCTTCAATACTCATCCTTCAAGCCTCAATCCTCAGTCCTCAGTACTCAACCATTAATCCTCAATTCTCAATACTCAATAGAATATCCTGAATTCTCAGGACCCAATACTCAAACCTCAATCCTCAACCCTCAGCCCTCATCCTCCATCCTCAATCCTCAATCCTCAATACTCAATCCTCAATCCTCAATCCTCAATCTTCAATCCTAGATCCTCAACACTCAATCCTCAATCCTCAATCCTCAATCCTCATTCTTCAATCCTCAATACCCAATCCTCAATCCTCAATCCTCAATCTTCAATCCTCAATAATCAATCTCCAATCCTACATCATCAATTCCCAATCCTCAATCCTTAATCCTCAATCTTCAATCCTCAATCGCCAGTCCTCAATCTTCAAACCTCAATGCTCAATCCTCAATCGCCAAGCCTCAGTCCTCAATCCTCAATCCTCAATCCTCAATCCTGAGTCCCCAAACCTCAATCCTGAATCTTCAATACTCAACCTTCAAGCCTCAATCCTCAGTCCTCAATACTCAACCATCAATCCTCAATTCTCAATACTCAATAGAATATCCTGAATTCTCATGACTCAATACTCAAACCTCAATCCTCAACCCTCAGCCCTCATCCTCCATCCTCAGTCCTCTATCCTCAATACCCAATCCTCAATCTTCAATCCTCAATCCTCAATCCTCAATCTTCAATCCCTAATACTCAATCTTCAATCCTCAATCCTCAGTCCTCAAACCTCAATCCTGAATCTTCAATACTCAATATCCAATCTTCAGTCCTCAATCCTCAATCCTCAATCCTCAATCCTCAATTTTCAATCCTCAATCCTCAATCCTCAGACCTCAATCATCAATATTCAACCCTCAGTCCTCGTCCTCAATCCACAACACTCAATCCTCAATCCTCAATCTTCAATCATCAATATTCAAACTTCAATCCTCAATACTCAATTTTCAATCCTCAATCCTCAATCCTCAATCCTCAATTCTCAAACCTCAATCCTCTGTCCTCAGACCTCAAACCTCAATACTCAACACTCAGACCTCATCCTCCATCCTCAATCCTTAATCATCAATCCTCAATCTTCAATCCTCAATATTCAATCATCAACCCTCAATCCTCAACCCTCAATCCTCAATCCTCAATCCTCAGTGATCAATACTCAATCTTTAATACACAATCCTCAATCCTCAATCCTCAGTCCTCAATCCTCAATCCTCAATCCTCATTTCTCAAACCTCAATCCTCAACCCTCAGTCCTCATCCTCAATTCTCAATTCTCAATCCTCATTCATCAATCCTCAATCTTCAATCCTCAATAATCAGTCTCCAATTGTAGATCCTCAATCCTCAATCCTCAATCTGCAATCCTCAATAGTCGTTCTCCAATCCTAGATCCTCAATCCTCGATCCTCAATCCACAACCCTCAATCCACAATCCTCAATCTTCAATCATCAATATTCAAACTTCAATCCTCAATACTCAATCTTCAATCCTCAATCCTCAATCCTCAATCCTCAATTCTCAATCCTCAATCCTCTGTCCTCAATCCTCAAACCTCAATCCTCAATCCTCAATATTCAAACATCAATACTCAATCTTCAATCCTCAATCCTCAATCCTCAATCCTCAATCCTCAACCCTCAATATTCAACACACAACCCTCAGCCATGAAGCCTCAATACTCAACCATCAATCCTCAATTCTCAATACTCAATCCTCAATCGCCAATCCTCAATCCTCAATCCTCAATCTTCAATCTTCAATACACAATCTTCAACCATCAATCCTCAATCCTCAATCCTCAATTCTCAATCTTCAATCCTCAATTCTCAGTCCTCAGTCCTCAATCCTCAACCCACAATTCTCAATACTCAATCTTCAATCCTCAATCCTCAATCCTCAATCCTCATTTCTCAAACCTCAATCCTCAACCCTCAGACCTCATCCTCAATTCTCAATTCTCAATCCTCAATCCTCAATCCTCAATCTTCATTCCTCAATAATCAATCTCCAATCCTAGATCCTCAATCCTCAATCCTCAATCCCCAATCTTCAATCCTCAATAATCAATCTCCAATCCTAGATCGTCAACCCTCAATCCTCAACCCTCAATCCTCAATCCTCAATTTTCAATCCTCAATCCTCAATCCTCAGACCTCAATCATCAATATTCAACCCTCAGTACTCGTCCTCAATCCACAACCCTCAATCCTCAAGCCACAACCCTCAATCCTCAATCCTCAATCTTCAATCGTCAATATTCAGTCTTCAATCCTCAATGCTCAATCCTCAATCCTCAATCCTCAATCCTCAATCTTCAATCCTCAGTCCTGAATCCTCAATCCTCAATCCTCAATCTTCAATCCTCAATACACAATCTTCAATCATCAATCCTCAATCCTCAATCCCCAATTCTCAATCTTCAATCCTCAATTCTCAGTCCTCAGTCCTCAATCCTCAATCCACAATTCTCAATACTCAATCTTCAAACCTCAATCCTCAATCGTCAATCCTCAATCCTCAATCTTCAATACTCAATACTCAATTTTCAATCCTCAATCCACAACCCTCAATCGTCAATCCTCAATCTTCAATCATCAATATTCAATCTTCAATCCTCAATGCTCAATCCTCAATCCTCAATCCTCAATCCTCAATCCTCAATCTTCAATCCTCAATCCTCAATCCTCAATCCTCAATCCTCAATCTTCAATCCTCAATACTCAATCTTCAATCCTCAATCCTCAATCTTCAATCCTCAATACTCAATCTTCAATCCTCAATCCTCAATCGTCAATCCTCAATCCTCAATCTTCGATCCTCAATACTCAATTTTCAATCCTCAATCCTCAATCCTCAATCCACAATTCTCAATCCTCAATCCTCTGCCCTCAGTCCTCAAACCTCAATCCTCAACACTCAGCTCTCGTCCTCCATCCTCAATCCTTAATCATCAATCCTCAATCTTCAATCCTCAATATTCAATCATCAACCCTCAATCATCAACACTCAATACTCAATCCTCAATCCTCAGTGATCAATACTCAATCTTTAATACACAATCCTCAATCCTCAATCCTCAATCCTCAATCCTCATTTCTCAAACCTCAATCCTCAACCCTCAGTCCTCATCCTCAATTCTCAATTCTCAATCATCAATCATCAATCCTCAATCATCAATCCTCAATAATCAATCTCCAATTCTAGATCCTCAATCCTCAATCCTCAATCTTCAATCCTCAATAATCAATCTCCAATCCTAGATCCTCAATCCTCAATCCTCAATCCTCAATCATCAATCCTCACTCTTCAATCATCAATTCCCAATCCTCAATCTTCAATCCTCAATCCTCAATCCTCAATCCTCAATCGTCAATCTTCTATCCCTAATACTCAATCTTCAATCCTCAATCCTCAGTCTCCAAACCTCAATCCTGAATCTTCAATACTCAACCTTCAAGCCTCAATCCTCAGTCCTCAATACTCAACCATCAATCCTCAATTCTCAATACTCAATAGAATATCCTGAATTCTCAGGACCCAATACTCAAACCTCAATCCTCAACCCTCAGCCCTCATCCTCCATCCTCAATCCTCAATCCTCAATACTGAATCCTCAATACTGAATCTTCAATCCTCAGTACTCAATATTCAATCCCCAATCCCCAATCCTCAATCCTCAATCCTCAATCCTCAATCCTCAATCCTCAACCCTCAATCCTCATTCCTCAAACCTCAATGCTCAATCCTCAATCCTCAATCCTCAGTCCTCAATCGTCAGTCCTCAATCCTCAAACCTCAATCCTCAATACTCAATTTTCAATCCTCAATCCTCAATCTTCAATCCTCAATTCTCAATCCTCAATCCTCTGTCCTCAGTCCTCAAACCTCAATCCTCAACCCTCAGCCCTCATCCTCCATCCTCAATTCTTAATCATCAATCCTCATTCATCAATCCTCAATATTCAATCTTCAACCCTCAATCCTCAATCCTCAATACTCAATCCTCAATCCTCAGTGATCAATACTCAATCTCTAATACACAATCCTCAGTCCTCAATCCTCAATCCTCAATCCTCAATCCTCAATCCTCATTTCTCAAACCTCAACCCTCAACCCTCAGTCCACATCCTCAATTCTCAGTTCTCAATCCTCAATCATCAATCCTCAATCTTCAATCCTCAGTAATCAATCTCCAATTCTAGATCCTCAATCCTCAATCCTCAATCCTCAATCTTCAATCCTCAATAATCAATCTCCAATCCTACATCCTCAATCCCCAATCCTAAGCCCTTAATCCTCAATCCTCATTCTTCAATCCTCAATACCCGATCCTCAATCTTCAATCCTCTATCAACAATCCTTAATTCTCAACCCTCAATCCTCAGTCCTCAGTCGTCAAACCTGAATCCCCGACCCTCAGCCCTCATCCTCAATCCTCAGTCCTCAATCCTCAGTCCTCAGTCCTCAAACCTCAATCCTCAACCCTCAGTCCTCATCCTCAATTCTCAATCCTCAATCCTCAATCCTCAATCTTCAATCCTCAATAATCAATCTCCAATCCTAGATCCTCAATCCTCAATCCTCAATACTCAATCCTCAATCCTCATTCTTCAATCCTCAATACCCAATCCTCAATCTTCAATCCTCAATACTCAATCCTCAATCCTCAATCCTCAATCTTCTATCCCTAATACTCAATCTTCAATCCTCAATCCTCAGTCCCCAAACCTCAATCCTGAATCTTCAATACTCATCCTTCAAGCCTCAATCCTCAGTCCGCAATACTCAACCATCAATCCTCAATTCTCACTACTGAATAGAATATCCTGAATTCTCAGGACCCAATACTCAAACCTCAATCCTCAACCCTCAGCCCTCATCCTCCATCCTCAATCCTCAATCCTCAATACTCAATCCTCAATCCTCAATCTTCAATCCTAGATCCTCAACCCTCAATCCTCAATCCTCAATCCTCAATCCTCATTCTTCAATCCTCAATACCCAATCCTCAATCCTCAATCCTCAATCTTCAATCCTCAATAATCAATCTCCAATCCTACATCCTCAATTCCCAATCCTCAATCCTTAATCCTCAATCTTCAATCCTCAATCGCCAGTCCTCAATCTTCAAACCTCAATGCTCAATACTCAATCGTCAAGCCTCAGTCCTCAATCCTCAATCCTCAATCCTCAAACCACAATCCTCAACCGTCAGTCCTCGACCTCAATCCTCAACCCTCAATCCTCAATCCCCAATCTTCAATCTCCAATCCTAGATCCTCAATCCTCAATCCTCAATCCCCAATCTTCAATCCCCAGTAATCAATCTCCAATCCTAGATCCTCAATCCTCAATCCTCAATCCCCAATCTTCAATCCTCAATAATCAATCTCCAATCCTAGATCCTCAACCCTCTATCCTCAATCCTCAATCCTCAATCCTCAATCCTCATTCTTCAATCCTCAATACCCAATCCTCAATCTTCAATCCTCTATCAACAATCCTGAATTCTCAGTCCTCAATCCTCAGTCCTCATCCTCAATCCTCAGTCCTCAATCCTCAGTCCTCAGTCCTCAAACCTCAATCCTCAACCCTCAGACATCATCCTCAATTCTTAATCCTCAATCCTCAATCATCAACCTTCAATCCTCAATACTCAATCTTCAATCCTCAATCCTCAGCCCTCAAACCTCAATTCTGAATCCTCAATACTCAACCTTCAATCCTCAATCCTCAGTCCTCAGTACTCAACCATTAATCCTCAATTCTCAATACTCAATAGAATATCCTGAATTCTCAGGATTCAATACTCAAACCTCAATCCTCAACCCTCAGCCCTCATCCTCCATCATCAATCCTCAATCCTCAATCCTCAATCTTCAATCCTCAGTACTCAATATTCAATCCCCAATCCCCAATCCTCAATCCTCAATCCTCAATCCTCAATCCTCAATCCTCAACCCTCAATCCTCATTCCTCAAACCTCAATCTTCAATCCTCAATACTCAATCTTCAATCCTCAATCCTCAATCTTCAATCCTCAATACTCAATCTTCAATCCTCAATCCTCAATCGTCAATCCTCAATCCTCAGTCTTCGATCCTCAATACTCAATTTTCAATCCTCAATCCTCAATCCTCAGTTCACAATTCTCAATCCTCAATCCTCTGCCCTCAGTCCTCAAACCTCAATCCTCAACACTCAGCTCTCGTCCTCCATCCTCAATCCTTAATCATCAATCCTCAATCTTCAATCCTCAATATTCAATCATCAACCCTCAATCCTCAACACTCAATCCTCAATCCTCAATCCTCAGTGATCAATACTCAATCTTTAATACACAATCCTCAATCCTCAATCCTCAATCCTCAATCCTCAATCCTCAATCCTCATTTCTCAAACCTCAATCCTCAAGCCTCAGTGCTCATCCTCAATTCTCAATTCTCAATCCTCAATCATCAATCCTCAATCTTCAATCCTCAATAATCAATCTCCAATTCTAGATCCTCAATCCTCAATCGTCAATCCTCAATCCTCAATCCTGAATTTTCAATCCTCAATCCTCAATCCTCAGACCTCAATCATCAATATTCAACCCTCAGTACTCGTCCTCAATCCACAACCCTCAATCCTCAAGCCACAACCCTCAATCCTCAATCCTCAATCTTCAATCGTCAATATTCAATCTTCAATCCTCAATGCTCAATCCTCAATCCTCAATCCTCAATCCTCAATCTTCAATCCTCAGTCCTCAATCCTCAATCCTCAATCCTCAATCTTCAATCCTCAATACACAATCTTCAATCATCAATCCTCAATCCTCAATCCCCAATTCTCAATCTTCAATCCTCAATTCTCAGTCCTCAGTCCTCAATCCTCAATCCACAATTCTCAATACTCAATCTTCAATCCTCAATCCTCAATCGTCAATCCTCAATCCTCAATCTTCAATCCTCAATACTCAATTTTCAATCCTCAATCCACAACCCTCAATCGTCAAACCTCAATCTTCAATCATCAATATTCAATCTTCAATCCTCAATGCTCAATCCTCAATCCTCAATCCTCAATCCTCAATCCTCAATCTTCAATCCTCAATCCTCAATCCTCAATCCTCAATCCTCAATCTTCAATCCTCAATACTCAATCTTCAATCCTCAATCCTCAATCTTCAATCCTCAATACTCAATCTTCAACCCTCAATCCTCAATCGTCAATCCTCAATCCTCAATCTTCGATCCTCAATACTCAATTTTCAATCCTCAATCCTCAATCCTCAATCCACAATTCTCAATCCTCAATCCTCTGCCCTCAGTCCTCAAACCTCAATCCTCAACACTCAGCTCTCGTCCTCCATCCTCAATCCTTAATCATCAATCCTCAATCTTCAATCCTCAATATTCAATCATCAACCCTCAATCCTCAACACTCAATCCTCAATCCTCAATCCTCAGTGATCAATACTCAATCTTTAATACACAATCCTCAATCCTCAATCCTCAATCCTCAATCCTCAATCCTCAATCCTCAATCCTCATTTCTCAAACCTCAATCCTCAACCCTCAGTCCTCATCCTCAATTCTCAATTCTCAATCCTCAATCATCAATCCTCAATCTTCAATCCTCAATAATCAATCTCCAATTCTAGATCCTCAATCCTCAATCCTCAATCCTCAATCTTCAATCCTCAATAATCAATCTCCAATCCTAGATCCTCAATCCTCAATCCTCAATCCTCAATCCTCAATCCTCATTCTTCAATCATCAATACCCAATCCTCAATCTTCAATCCTCAATCCTCAATCCTCAATCCTCAATCGTCAATCTTCTATCCCTAATACTCAATCTTCAATCCTCAATCCTCAGTCCCCAAACCTCAATCCTGAATCTTCAATACTCAACCTTCAAGCCTCAATCCTCAGTCCTCAATACTCAACCATCAATCCTCAATTCTCAATACTCAATAGAATATCCTGAATTCTCAGGACCCAATACTCAAACCTCAATCCTCAACCCTCAGCCCTCATCCTCCATCCTCAATCCTCAATCCTCAATACTCAATCCTCAATACTGAATCTTCAATCCTAGATCCTCAACCCTCAATCCTCAATCCTCAATCCTCAAACCTCAATCTTCAATCCTCAGTCCACAATCCTCAGTCCTCAATCCTCAAACCTCAATCCTCTACCGTCAGTCCTCGTCCTCAATCCTCAAACCTCAATCGTCAATCCTCAATATTCAAACATCAATACTGAATCTTCAATCCTCAATCCTCAATCCTCAATCCTCAATCCTCAACCCTCAATATTCAACACACAACCCTCAGCCATGAATCCTCAATACTCAACCACCAATCCTCAATTCTCAATACTCAATCCTCAATCGCCAATCCTCAATCCTCAATCCTCAATCTTCAATCTTCAATACACAATCTTCAATCATCAATCCTCAATCCTCAATCCTCAATTCTCAATCTTCAATCCTCAATTCTCAGTCCTCAGTCCTCAATCCTCAACCCACAATTCTCAATACTCAATCTTCAATCCTCAATCCTCAATCCTCAAACCTCATTTCTCAAACCTCAATCCTCAACCCTCAGACCTCATCCTCAATTCTCAATTCTCAATCCTCAATCATCAATCCTCAATCTTCAATCCTCAATAATCAATCTCCAATCCTAGATCCTCAATCCTCAATCCTCAAACCACAATCCTCAACCGTCAGTCCTCGTCCTCAATCCTCAACCCTCAATCCTCAATCCCCAATCTTCAATCTCCAATCCTAGATCCTCAATCCTCAATCCTCAATCCCCAATCTTCAATCCCCAGTAATCAATCTCCAATCCTAGATCCTCAATCCTCAATCCTCAATCCCCAATCTTCAATCCTCAATAATCAATCTCCAATCCTAGATCCTCAACCCTCAATCCTCAATCCTCAATCCTCAATCCTCAATCCTCATTCTTCAATCCTCAATACCCAATCCTCAATCTTCAATCCTCTATCAAAAATCCTGAATTCTCAGTCCTCAATCCACAGTCCTCATCCTCAATCCTCAGTCCTCAATCCTCAGTCCTCAGTCCTCAAACCTCAATCCTCAACCCTCAGACATCATCCTCAATTCTTAATCCTCAATCCTCAATCATCAACCTTCAATCCTCAATACTCAATCTTCAATCCTCAATCCTCAGCCCTCAAACCTCAATTCTGAATCCTCAATACTCAACCTTCAATCCTCAATCCTCAGTCCTCAGTACTCAACCATTAATCCTCAATTCTCAATACTCAATAGAATATCCTGAATTCTCAGGATTCAATACTCAAACCTCAATCCTCAACCCTCAGCCCTCATCCTCCATCATCAATCCTCAATCCTCAATCCTCAATCTTCAATCCTCAGTACTCAATATTCAATCCCCAATCCCCAATCCTCAATCCTCAATCCTCAATCCTCAATCCTCAATCCTCAATCCTCAACCCTCAATCCTCATTCCTCAAACCTCAATCCTCAACCCTCAGTCCTCATCCTCAATTCTCAATCCTCAATCCTCAACCCTCAATCCTCAATCTTCAATCCTCAATAATCAATCTCCAATCCTAGATCCTCAATCCACAATCTTCAATCCTTAATTCTCAATCTTCAATCCTCAATCCCCAGTCTTCAATCTTCAATCCTCAATGCTCAATCCTCAATCCTCAGTCCTCAGTGCTCAATCCTCAGTCCTCAATCCTCAAACCTCAATCCTCTACCGTCAGTCCTCGTCCTCAATCCTCAAACCTCAATCCTCAATCCTCAATATTCAATCATCAATACTCAATCTTCAATCCTCAATCCTCAATCCTCAATCCTCAATCCTCAACCCCCAATATTCAACACACAACCCTCAGCCATAAATCCTCAATACTCAACCATCAATCCTCAATACTCAATACTCAATCCTCTATCGCCAATCCTCAATCCCCAATCCTCAATCTTCAATCCTCAATCCTCAGTCCCCAAACCTCAATCCTGAATCTTCAATACTAAACCTTCAAGCCTCAATCCTCAGTCCTCAATGCTCAACCATCAATCCTCAATTCTCAATACTCAATAGAATATCCTGAATTCTCAGGACTCAATACTCAAACCTCAATCCTCAATCCTCAGCCCTCAGCCTCCATCCTCAATCCTCTATCCTCAATACCCAATCCTCAATCTTCAATCCTCAATCTTCAATCCCTAATACTCAATCTTCAATCCTCAATACTCAGTCCTCAAACCTCAATCCTGAATCTTCAATACTCAACCTTCAAGCCTCAATCCTCAGTCCTCAATCCTCGATACTCAATCTTCAATCCTCAATATCCAATCTTCAATCCTCAATCCTCAATCCTCAATACTCAATCTTCAATCCTCAATACTCAATCCTCAATCCTCAATCTTCAATCCTCAATCCTCAATCCTCAATCCTCAATCCTCAATCTTCAATCCTCAATCCTCAATCCTCAATCCTCAATCTTCAATCCTCAATAATCAATCTCCAATCCTAGATGCTCAATCCTCAATCCTCAATCCTCAATCCTCAATCCTCATTCTTCAATTATCAATACCCAATCCTCAATCTTTAATCCTCAATCCTTAATCCTCAATCCTCAATCGTCAATCTTCTATCCCTAATACTCAATCTTCAATCCTCAATCCTCAGTCCCGAAACCTCAACCCTGAATCTTCAATACTCAACCTTCAAGCCTCAACCCTCAGCCCTCATCCTCCATCCTCAATCCTCTATCCTCAATACCCAATCCTCAATCTTCAATCCTCAATCATCAATCCTCAATTCTCAATCTTCAATCCTCAATCCTCAGTCGTCAAACCTCAATCCCTGACCCTCTGCCCTCATCCTCAACCGTCAGTCTTCAATCATCAGTCCTCAGTCCTCAAACCTCAATCCTCAACCCTCAGACATCATCCTCAATCCTCAATCCTCAATCCTCAATCCTCAATCTTCAATCCCTAATACTCAATCTTCAATCCTCAATCCTCAGTCCCCAAACCTCAACCCTGAATCTTCAATACTCAACCTTCAAGCCTCAATCCTCAGTCCTCAATACTCAACCATCAATCCTCAATTCTCAATACTCAATAGAATATCCTGAACTCTCAGGACCCAATACTCAAACCTCAATCATCAACCCTCAGCCCTCATCCTCCATCCTCAATCCTCAATCCTCAATACTCAATCCTCAATACTGAATCTTCAATCCTAGATCCTCAACCCTCAATCCTCAATCCTCAATCCTCAATCCTCAATCTTCAATCCTCAGTACTCAATATTCAATCCCCAGTCCCCAATCCTCAATCCTCAATCCTCAATCCTCAATCCTCAATCCTCAACCCTCAATCCTCATTCCTCAAACCTCAATCCTCAACCCTCAGTCCTCATCCTCAATTCTCAATCCTCAATCCTCAATCCTCAATCCTCAATCTTCAATCCTCAATAATCAATCTCCAATCCTAGATCCTCAATCCACAATCTTCAATCCTTAATTCTCAATCTTCAATCCTCAATCCCCAGTCTTCAATCTTCAATCCTCAATGCTCAATCCTCAATCCTCAATCCTCAGTCCACAATCCTCAGTCCTCAATCCTCAAACCTCAATCCTCTACCGTCAGTCCTCGTCCTCAATCCTCAAACCTCAATCGTCAATCCTCAATATTCAATCATCAATACTCAATCTTCAATCCTCAATCCTCAATCCTCAATCCTCAATCCTCAACCCCCAATATTCAACACACAACCCTCAGCCATGAATCCTCAACACTCAACCATCAATCCTCAATACTCAATACTCAATCCTCTATCGCCAATCCTCAATCCCCAATCCTCAATCTTCAATCCTCAATCCTGAGTCCCCAAAACTCAACCCTGAATCTTCAATACTCAACCTTCAAGCCTCAATCCTCAGTCCTCAATACTCAACCATCAATCCTCAATTCTCAATACTCAATAGAATATCCTGAATTCTCATGACTCAATACTCAAACCTCAATCCTCAACCCTCAGCCCTCATCCTCCATCCTCAATCCTCTATCCTCAATACCCAATCCTCAATCTTCAATCCTCAATCCTCAATCCTCAATCTTCAATCCCTAATACTCAATCTTCAATCCTCAATCCTCAGTCCTCAAACCTCAATCCTGAATCTTCAATACACAATATCCAATCTTCAGTCCTCAATCCTCAATCCTCAATCCTCAATCCTCAATTTTCAATCCTCAATCCTCAATCCTCAGACCTCAATCATCAATATTCAACCCTCAGTCCTCGTCCTCAATCCACAACCCTCAATCCTCAATCCTCAATCTTCAATCATCAATATTCCAACTTCAATCCTCAATACTCAATTTTCAATCCTCAATCCTCAATCCTCAGTCGTCAAACGTCAATCCCTGACCCTCTGCCCTCATCCTCAACCCTCAGTCCTCGATCATCAGTCCTCAGTCCTCAAACCTCAATCCTCAACCATCAGACATCATCCTCAATCCTCAATCCTCAATCCTCAATCCTCAATCTTCAATCCCTAATACTCAATCTTCAATCGTCAATACTCAGTCCTCAAACCTCAATCCTGAATCTTCAATACTCAACCTTCAAGCCTCAATCCTCAGTCCTCAATCCTCGATCCTCAATCTTCAATCCTCAATATCCAATCTTCAATCCTCAATCCTCGATCCTCAATACTCAATCTTCAATCCTCAATACTCAATCCTCAATCCTCAATCTTCAATCCTCAATCCTCAATCCTCAATCCTCAATCCTCAATCTTCAATCCTCAATACTCAATCTTCAATCCTCAATTCTCAATCTTCAATCCTCAATACTCAATCTTCAATCCTCAATCCTCAATCGTCAATCCGCAATCCTCAATCTTCGATCCTCAATACTCAATTTTCAATCCTCAATCCTCAATCCTCAATCCACAATTCTCAATCCTCAATCCTCTGCCCTCAGTCCTCAAACCTCAATCCTCAACACTCAGCTCTCGTCCTCCATCCTCAATCCTTAATCATCAATCCTCAATCTTCAATCCTCAATATTCAATCATCAACCCTCAATCCTCAACACTCAATCCTCAATCCTCAACCCTCAGTGATCAATACTCAATCTTTAATACACAATCCTCAATCCTCAATCCTCAATCTTCAATCCTCAGTACTCAATCTTCAATCCTCAATCCTCAATCTTCAATCCTCAATACTCAATCTTCAATCCTCAATCCTCAATCGTCAATCCTCAATCCTCAATCTTCGATCCTCAATACTCAATTTTCAATCCTCAATCCTCAATTCTCAATCCACAATTCTCAATCCTCAATCCTCTGCCCTCAGTCCTCAAACCTCAATCCTCAACACTCAGATCTCGTCCTCCATCCTCAATCCTTAATCATCAATCCTCAATCTTCAATCCTCAATATTCAATCATCAACCCTCAATCCTCAACACTCAATCCTCAATCCTTAATCCTCAGTGATCAATACTCAATCTTTAATACACAATCCTCAATCCTCAATCCTCAATCCTCAATCCTCAATCCTCAATCCTCATTTCTCAAACCTCAATCCTCAACCCTCAGTCCTCATCCTCAATTCTCAATTCTCAATCCTCAATCATCAATCCTCAATCTTCAATCCTCAATAATCAATCTCCAATTCTAGATCCTCAATCCTCAATCCTCAATCCTCAATCTTCAATCCTCAATAATCAATCTCCAATCCTAGATCCTCAATCCTCAATCCTCAATCCTCAATCCTCAATCCTCATTCTTCAATTATCAATACCCAATCCTCAATCTTCAATCCTCAATACCCAATCCTCAATCCTCAATCCTCAATCTTCAATCCTCTATAATCAATCTCCAATCCTACATCCTCAATTCCCAATCCTCAATCCTTAATCCTCAATCTTCAATCCTCAATCGCCAGTCCTCAATCTTCAAACCTCAATGCTCAATCCTCAATCGTCAAGCCTCAGTCCTCAATCCTCAATCCTCAATCCTCAAACCACAATCCTCAACCGTCAGTCCTCGTCCTCAATCCTCAGCCCTCAATCCTCAATCCCCAATCTTCAATCTCCAATCCTAGATCCTCAATCCTCAATCCTCAATCCCCAATCTTCAATCCCCAGTAATCAATCTCCAATCCTAGATCCTCAATCCTCAATCCTCAATCCCCAATCTTCAATCATCAATAATCAATCTCCAATCCTAGATCCTCAACCCTCAATCCTCAATCCTCAATCCTCAATCCTCAATCCTCATTCTTCAATCCTCAATACCCAATCCTCAAACTTCAATCCTCTATCAACAATCCTGAATTCTCAGTCCTCAATCCACAGTCCTCATCCTCAATCCTCAGTCCTCAATCCTCAGTCCTCAGTCCTCAAACCTCAATCCTCAACCCTCATACATCATCCTCAATCCTTAATCCTCAATCCTCAATCGTCAATCTTCTATCCCTAATAATCAAACTTCAATCCTCAATCCTCAGTCCCCAAACCTCAACCCTGAATCTTCAATACTCAACCTTCAAGCCTCAATCCTCAGTCCTCAATACTCAACCATCAATCCTCAATTCTCAATACTCAATAGAATATCCTGAATTCTCAGGACCCAATACTCAAACCTCAATCCTCAACCCTCAGCCCTCATCCTCCATCCTCAATCCTCAATCCTCAATACTCAATCCTCAATACTGAATCTTCAATCCTAGATCCTCAACCCTCAATCCTCAATCCTCAATCCTCAATCCTCAATCTTCAATCCTCAGTACTCAATATTCAATCCCCAATTCCCAATCCTCAATCCTCAATCCTCAATCCTCAATCCTCAATCCTCAACCCTCAATCCTCATTCCTCAAACCTCAATCCTCAACCCTCAGTCCTCATCCTCAATTCTCAATCCTCAATCCTCAATCCTCAATCCTCAATCTTCAATCCTCAATAATCAATCTCCAATCCTAGATCCTCAATCCACAATCTTCAATCCTTAATTCTCAATCTTCAATCCTCAATCCCCAGTCTTCAATCTTCAATCCTCAATGCTCAATCCTCAATCCTCAATCCTCAGTCCACAATCCTCAGTCCTCAATCCTCAAACTTCAATCCTCTACCGTCAGTCCTCGTCCTCAATCCTCAAACCTCAATCGTCAATCCTCAATATTCAATCATCAATACTCAATCTTCAATCCTCAATCCTCAATCCTCAATCCTCAATCCTCAACCCCCAATATTCAACACACAACCCTCAGCCATGAATCCTCAATACTCAACCATCAATCCTCAATACTCAATACTCAATCCTCTATCGCCAATCCTCAATCCCCAATCCTCAATCTTCAATCCTCAATCCTGAGTCCCCAAAACTCAATCCTGAATCTTCAATACTCAACCTTCAAGCCTCAATCCTCAGTCCTCAATACTCAACCATCAATCCTCAATTCTCAATACTCAATAGAATATCCTGAATTCTCATGACTCAATACTCAAACCTCAATCCTCAACCCTCAGCCCTCATCCTCCATCCTCAATCCTCTATCCTCAATACCCAATCCTCAATCTTCAATCCTCAATCCTCAATCCTCAATCTTCAATCCCTAATACTCAATCTTCAATCCTCAATCCTCAGTTCTCAAACCTCAATCCTGAATCTTCAATACTCAATATCCAATCTTCAGTCCTCAATTCTCAATCCTCAATCCTCAATCCTCAATTTTCAATCCTCAATCCTCAATCCTCAGACCTCAATCATCAATATTCAACCCTCAGTCCTCGTCCTCAATCCACAACCCTCAATCCTCAATCCTCAATCTTCAATCATCAATATTCCAACTTCAATCCTCAATACTCAATTTTCAATCCTCAATCCTCAATCCTCAATCCTCAATTCTCAATCCTCAATCCTCTGTCCTCAGTCCTCAAACCTCAATACTCAACACTCAGACCTCATCCTCCATCCTCAATCCTTAATCATCAATCCTCAATCTTCAATCCTCAATATTCAATCATCAACCCTCAATCCTCAACCCTCAATCCTCAATCCTCAATCCTCAGTGATCAATACTCAATCTTTAATACACAATCCTCAATCCTCAATCCTCAATCCTCAATCCTCAATCCTCAATCCTCATTTCTCAAACCTCAATCCTCAACCCTCAGTCCTCATCCTCAATTCTCAATTCTCAATCCTCATTCATCAATCCTCAATCTTCAATCCTCAATAATCAATCTCCAATTCTAGATCCACAATCCTCAATCCTCAATCTGCAATCCTCAATAATCGATCTCCAATCCTAGATCCTCAACCCTCAATCCTCAATCATCAATCCTCAATCCTCATTCTTCAATCCTCAATACCCAATCCTCAATCTTCAATCCTCAATCCTCAATCCTCAATTCTCAATCCTCAATCCTCAATCCTCAGTCGTCAAACCTCAATCCCTGACCCTCTGCCCTCATCCTCCACCCTCAGTCTTCAATCCTCAATCCTCAGTCCTCAAACCTCTATCCTCAACCCTCAGACATCATCCTCAATCCTCAATCCTCAATCCTCAATCCTCAATCTTCAATCCCTAACACTCAATCTTCAATCCTCAATCCTCAGTCCTCAAACCTCAATCCTGAATCTTCAATACTCAACCTTCAAGCCTCAATCCTCAGTCCTCAATACTCGACCCTCAATCTTCAATCCTCAATATCCAATATTCAATCCTCAATCCTCAATCCTCAATCCTCAAGCCTCAATTTTCAATCTTCAATCCTCAATCCTCAGACCTCAATCATCAATATTCAACCCTCAGTCCTCGTCCTCAAACCACAACCCTCAATCGTCAATCCTCAATCTTCAATCATCAATATTCAATCTTCAATCCTCAATGCTCAATCCTCAATCCTCAATCCTCAATCCTCAATCTTCAATCCTCAATCCTCAATCCTCAATCCTCAATCCTCAATCTTCAACCCTCAATACTCAATCTTCAATCCTCAATCCTCAATCTTCAATCCTCAATACTCAATCTTCAATCCTCAATCCTCAATCGTCAATCCCCAAACCTCAATCTTCGATCCTCAATACTCAATTTTCAATCCTCAATCCTCAATCCTCAATCCTCAATTCTCAATCCTCAATCCTCTGCCCTCAGTCCTCAAACCTCAATCCTCAACACTCAGCTCTCGTCCTCCATCCTCAATCCTCAATCCTCAATACTCAATCCTCAATCCTCAATCTTCAATCCTAGATCCTCAACCCTCAATCCTCAATCCTCAATCCTCAATCCTCAATCTTCAATCCTCAGTACTCAATATTCAATCCCCAATTCCCAATCCTCAATCCTCAATCCTCAATCCTCAATCCTCAATCCTCAACCCTCAATCCTCATTCCTCAAACCTCAATCCTCAACCCTCAGTCCTCATCCTCAATTCTCAATCCTCAATCCTCAATCCTCAATCCTCAATCTTCAATCCTCAATAATCAATCTCCAATCCTAGATCCTCAATCCACAATCTTCAATCCTTAATTCTCAATCTTCAATCCTCAATCCCCAGTCTTCAATCTTCAATCCTCAATGCTCAATCCTCAATCCTCAATCCTCAGTCCACAATCCTCAGTCCTCAATCCTCAAACCTCAATCCTCTACCGTCAGTCCTCGTCCTCAATCCTCAAACCTCAATCGTCAATCCTCAATATTCAATCATCAATACTCAATCTTCAATCCTCAATCCTCAATCCTCAATCCTCAATCCTCAACCCCCAATATTCAACACACAACCCTCAGCCATGAATCCTCAATACTCAACCATCAATCCTCAATACTCAATACTCAGTCCTCTATCGCCAATCCTCAATCCCCAATCCTCAATCTTCAATCCTCAATCCTGAGTCCCCAAAAGTCAATCCTGAATCTTCAATACTCAACCTTCAAGCCTCAATCCTCAGTCCTCAATACTCAACCATCAATCCTCAATTCTCAATACTCAATAGAATATCCTGAATTCTCATGACTCAATACTCAAACCTCAATCCTCAACCCTCAGCCCTCATCCTCCATCCTCAATCCTCTATCCTCAATACCCAATCCTCAATCTTCAATCCTCAATCCTCAATCCTCAACCTTCAATCCCTAATACTCAATCTTCAATCCTCAATCCTCAGTCCTCAAACCTCAATCCTGAATCTTCAATACTCAATATCCAATCTTCAGTCCTCAATCCTCAATCCTCAATCCTCAATCCTCAATTTTCAATCCTCAATCCTCAATCCTCAGACCTCAATCATCAATATTCAACCCTCAGTCCTCGTCCTCAATCCACAACACTCAATCCTCAATCCTCAATCTTCAATCATCAATATTCCAACTTCAATCCTCAATACTCAATTTTCAATCCTCAATCCTCAATCCTCAGTCGTCAAACCTCAATCCCTGACCGTCTGCCCTCATCCTCAACCCTCAGTCTTCAATCCTCAGTCCTCAGTCCTCAAACCTCTATCCTCAACCCTCAGACATCATCCTCAATCCTCAATCCTCAATCCTCAATCCTCAATCTTCAATCCCTAATACTCAATCTTCAATCCTCAATACTCAGTCCTCAAACCTCAATCCTGAATCTTCAATACTCAACCTTCAAGCCTCAATCCTCAGTCCTCAATCCTCGATCCTCAATCTTCAATCCTCAATATCCAATCTTCAATCCTCAATCCTCAATCCTCAATACTCAATCTTCAATCCTCAATACTCAATCCTCAATCCTCAATCTTCAATCCTCAATCCTCAATCCTCAATCCTCAATCCTCAATCTTCAATCCTCAATACTCAATCTTCAATCCTCAATCCTCAATCTTCAATCCTCAATACTCAATCTTCAATCCTCAATCCTCAATCGTCAATCCGCAATCCTCAATCTTCGATCCTCAATACTCAATTTTCAATCCTCAATCCTCAATCCTCAATCCACAATTCTCAATCCTCAATCCTCTGCCCTCAGTCCTCAAACCTCAATCCTCAACACTCAGCTCTCGTCCTCCATCCTCAATCCTTAATCATCAATCCTCAATCTTCAATCCTCAATATTCAATCATCAACCCTCAATCCTCAACACTCAATCCTCAATCCTCAATCCTCAGTGATCAATACTCAATCTTTAATACACAATCCTCAATCCTCAATCCTCAATCTTCAATCCTCAATACTCAATCTTCAATCCTCAATCCTCAATCTTCAATCCTCAATACTCAATCTTCAATCCTCAATCCTCAATCGTCAATCCTCAATCCTCAATCCTCGATCCTCAATACTCAATTTTCAATCCTCAATCCTGAATCCTCAATCCACAATTCTCAATCCACAATCCTCTGCCCTCAGTCCTCAAACCTCAATCCTCAACACTCAGATCTCGTCCTCCATCCTCAATCCTTAATCATCAATCCTCAATCTTCAATCCTCAATATTCAATCATCAACCCTCAATCCTCAACACTCAATCCTCAATCCTCAATCCTCAGTGATCAATACTCAATCTTTAATACACAATCCTCAATCCTCAATCCTCAATCCTCAATCCTCAATCCTCAATCCTCATTTCTCAAACCTCAATCCTCAACCCTCAGTCCTCATCCTCAATTCTCAATTCTCAATCCTCAATCATCAATCCTCAATCTTCAATCCTCAATAATCAATCTCCAATTCTAGATCCTCAATCCTCAATCCTCAATCCTCAATCTTCAATCCTCAATAATCAATCTCCAATCCTAGATCCTCAATCCTCAATCCTCAATCCTCAATCCTCAATCCTCATTCTTCAATTATCAATACCCAATCCTCAATCTTCAATCCTCAATCCTTAATCCTCAATCCTCAATCGTCAATCTTCTATCCCTAATACTCAATCTTCAATCCTCAATCCTCAGTCCCCAAACCTCAACCCTGAATCTTCAATACTCAACCTTCAAGCCTCAATCCTCAGTCCTCAATACTCAACCATCAATCCTCAATTCTCAATACTCAATAGAATATCCTGAATTCTCAGGACCCAATACTCAAACCTCAATCCTCAACCCTCAGCCCTCATCCTCCATCCTCAATCCTCAATCCTCAATACTCAATCCTCAATACTGAATCTTCAATCCTAGATCCTCAACCCTCAATCCTCAATCCTCAATCCTCAATCCTCAATCTTCAATCCTCAGTACTCAATATTCAATCCCCAATCCCCAACCCTCAATCCTCAATCCTCAATCCTCAATCCTCAATCCTCAACCCTCAATCCTCATTCCTCAAACCTCAATCCTCAACCCTCAGTCCTCATCCTCAATTCTCAATCCTCAATCCTCAATCCTCAATCCTCAATCTTCAATCCTCAATAATCCATCTCCAATCCTAGATCCTCAATCCACAATCTTCAATCCTTAATTCTCAATCTTCAATCCTCAATCCCCAGTCTTCAATCTTCAATCCTCAATGCTCAATCCTCAATCCTCAATCCTCAGTCCACAATCCTCAGTCCTCAATCCTCAAACCTCAATCCTCTACCGTCAGTCCTCGTCCTCAATCCTCAAACCTCAATCGTCAATCCTCAATATTCAATCATCAATACTCAATCTTCAATCCTCAATCCTCAATCCTCAATCCTCAATCCTCAACCCCCAATATTCAACACACAACCCTCAGCCATGAATCCTCAATACTCAACCATCAATCCTCAATACTCAATACTCAATCCTCTATCGCCAATCCTCAATCCCCAATCCTCAATCTTCAATCCTCAATCCTGAGTCCCCAAAAGTCAATCCTGAATCTTCAATACTCAACCTTCAAGCCTCAATCCTCAGTCCTCAATACTCAACCATCAATCCTCAATTCTCAACACTCAATAGAATATCCTGAATTCTCATGACTCAATACACAAACCTCAATCCTCAACCCTCAGCCCTCATCCTCCATCCTCAATCCTCTATCCTCAATACCCAATCCTCAATCTTCAATCCTCAATCCTCAATCCTCAATCTTCAATCCCTAATACTCAATCTTCAATCCTCAATCCTCAGTCCTCAAACCTCAATCCTGAATCTTCAATACTCAATATCCAATCTTCAGTCCTCAATCCTCAATCCTCAATCCTCAATCCTCAATTTTCAATCCTCAATCCTCAATCCTCAGACCTCAATCATCAATATTCAACCCTCAGTCCTCGTCCTCAATCCACAACACTCAATCCTCAATCCTCAATCTTCAATCATCAATATTCCAACTTCAATCCTCAATACTCAATTTTCAATCCTCAATCCTCAATCCTCAGTCGTCAAACCTCAATCCCTGACCGTCTGCCCTCATCCTCAACCCTCAGTCTTCAATCCTCAGTCCTCAGTCCTCAAACCTCTATCCTCAACCCTCAGACATCATCCTCAATCCTCAATCCTCAATCCTCAATCCTCAATCTTCAATCCCTAATACTCAATCTTCAATCCTCAATACTCAGTCCTCAAACCTCAATCCTGAATCTTCAATACTCAACCTTCAAGCCTCAATCCTCAGTCCTCAATCCTCGATCCTCAATCTTCAATCCTCAATATCCAATCTTCAATCCTCAATCCTCAATCCTCAATACTCAATCTTCAATCCTCAATACTCAATCCTCAATCCTCAATCTTCAATCCTCAATCCTCAATCCTCAATCCTCAATCCTCAATCTTCAATCCTCAATACTCAATCTTCAATCCTCAATCCTCAATCTTCAATCCTCAATACTCAATCTTCAATCCTCAATCCTCAATCGTCAATCCGCAATCCTCAATCTTCGATCCTCAATACTCAATTTTCAATCCTCAATCCTCAATCCTCAATCCACAATTCTCAATCCTCAATCCTCTGCCCTCAGTCCTCAAACCTCAATCCTCAACACTCAGCTCTCGTCCTCCATCCTCAATCCTTAATCATCAATCCTCAATCTTCAATCCTCAATATTCAATCATCAACCCTCAATCCTCAACACTCAATCCTCAATCCTCAATCCTCAGTGATCAATACTCAATCTTTAATACACAATCCTCAATCCTCAATCCTCAATCTTCAATCCTCAATACTCAATCTTCAATCCTCAATCCTCAATCTTCAATCCTCAATACTCAATCTTCAATCCTCAATCCTCAATCGTCAATCCTCAATCCTCAATCCTCGATCCTCAATACTCAATTTTCAATCCTCAATCCTGAATCCTCAATCCACAATTCTCAATCCACAATCCTCTGCCCTCAGTCCTCAAACCTCAATCCTCAACACTCAGATCTCGTCCTCCATCCTCAATCCTTAATCATCAATCCTCAATCTTCAATCCTCAATATTCAATCATCAACCCTCAATCCTCAACACTCAATCCTCAATCCTCAATCCTCAGTGATCAATACTCAATCTTTAATACACAATCCTCAATCCTCAATCCTCAATCCTCAATCCTCAATCCTCAATCCTCATTTCTCAAACCTCAATCCTCAACCCTCAGTCCTCATCCTCAATTCTCAATTCTCAATCCTCAATCATCAATCCTCAATCTTCAATCCTCAATAATCAATCTCCAATTCTAGATCCTCAATCCTCAATCCTCAATCCTCAATCTTCAATCCTCAATAATCAATCTCCAATCCTAGATCCTCAATCCTCAATCCTCAATCCTCAATCCTCAATCCTCATTCTTCAATTATCAATACCCAATCCTCAATCTTCAATCCTCAATCCTTAATCCTCAATCCTCAATCGTCAATCTTCTATCCCTAATACTCAATCTTCAATCCTCAATCCTCAGTCCCCAAACCTCAACCCTGAATCTTCAATACTCAACCTTCAAGCCTCAATCCTCAGTCCTCAATACTCAACCATCAATCCTCAATTCTCAATACTCAATAGAATATCCTGAATTCTCAGGACCCAATACTCAAACCTCAATCCTCAACCCTCAGCCCTCATCCTCCATCCTCAATCCTCAATCCTCAATACTCAATCCTCAATACTGAATCTTCAATCCTAGATCCTCAACCCTCAATCCTCAATCCTCAATCCTCAATCCTCAATCTTCAATCCTCAGTACTCAATATTCAATCCCCAATCCCCAACCCTCAATCCTCAATCCTCAATCCTCAATCCTCAATCCTCAACCCTCAATCCTCATTCCTCAAACCTCAATCCTCAACCCTCAGTCCTCATCCTCAATTCTCAATCCTCAATCCTCAATCCTCAATCCTCAATCTTCAATCCTCAATAATCCATCTCCAATCCTAGATCCTCAATCCACAATCTTCAATCCTTAATTCTCAATCTTCAATCCTCAATCCCCAGTCTTCAATCTTCAATCCTCAATGCTCAATCCTCAATCCTCAATCCTCAGTCCACAATCCTCAGTCCTCAATCCTCAAACCTCAATCCTCTACCGTCAGTCCTCGTCCTCAATCCTCAAACCTCAATCGTCAATCCTCAATATTCAATCATCAATACTCAATCTTCAATCCTCAATCCTCAATCCTCAATCCTCAATCCTCAACCCCCAATATTCAACACACAACCCTCAGCCATGAATCCTCAATACTCAACCATCAATCCTCAATACTCAATACTCAATCCTCTATCGCCAATCCTCAATCCCCAATCCTCATTCTTCAATCCTCAATCCTGAGTCCCCAAAACTCAATCCTGAATCTTCAATACTCAACCTTCAAGCCTCAATCCTCAGTCCTCAATACTCAACCATCAATCCTCAATTCTCAATACTCAATAGAATATCCTGAATTCTCATGACTCAATACTCAAACCTCAATCCTCAACCCTCAGCCCTCATCCTCCATCCTCAATCCTCTATCCTCAATACCCAATCCTCAATCTTCAATCCTCAATCCTCAATCCTCAACCTTCAATCCCTAATACTCAATCTTCAATCCTCAATCCTCAGTCCTCAAACCTCAATCCTGAATCTTCAATACTCAATATCCAATCTTCAGTCCTCAATCCTCAATCCTCAATCCTCAATCCTCAATTTTCAATCCTCAATCCTCAATCCTCAGACCTCAATCATCAATATTCAACCCTCAGTCCTCGTCCTCAATCCACAACCCTCAATCCTCAATCCTCAATCTTCAATCATCAATATTCCAACTTCAATCCTCAATACTCAATTTTCAATCCTCAATCCTCAATCCTCAATCCTCAATCCTCAATCCTCAATCCTCAATCCACAATTCTCAATCCTCAATCCTCTGCCCTCAGTCCTCAAACCTCAATCCTCAACACTCAGCTCTCGTCCTCCATCCTCAATCCTTAATCATCAATCCTCAATCTTCAATCCTCAATATTCAATCATCAACCCTCAATCCTCAACACTCAATCCTCAATCCTCAATCCTCAGTGATCAATACTCAATCTTTAATACACAATCCTCAATCCTCAATCCTCAATCTTCAATCCTCAATACTCAATCTTCAATCCTCAATACTCAATCTTCAATCCTCAATACTCAATCTTCAATCCTCAATCCTCAATCGTCAATCCTCAATCCTCAATCTTCGATCCTCAATACTCAATTTTCAATCCTCAATCCTGAATCCTCAATCCACAATTCTCAATCCACAATCCTCTGCCCTCAGTCCTCAAACCTCAATCCTCAACACTCAGATCTCGTCCTCCATCCTCAATCCTTAATCATCAATCCTCAATCTTCAATCCTCAATATTCAATCATCAACCCTCAATCCTCAACACTCAATCCTCAATCCTCAATCCTCAGTGATCAATACTCAATCTTTAATACACAATCCTCAATCCTCAATCCTCAATCCTCAATCCTCAATCCTCAATCCTCATTTCTCAAACCTCAATCCTCAACCCTCAGTCCTCATCCTCAATTCTCAATTCTCAATCCTCAATCATCAATTCTCAATCTTCAATCCTCAAAAATCAATCTCCAATTCTAGATCCTCAATCCTCAATCCTCAATCCTCAATCTTCAATCCTCAATAATCAATCTCCAATCCTAGATCCTCAATCCTCAATCCTCAATCCTCAATCCTCAATCCTCATTCTTCAATCATCAATACCCAATCCTCAATCTTCAATCCTCAATCCTTAATCCTCAATCCTCAATCGTCAATCTTCTATCCCTAATACTCAATCTTCAATCCTCAATCCTCAGTCCCCAAACCTCAACCCTGAATCTTCAATACTCAACCTTCAAGCCTCAATCCTCAGTCCTCAATACTCAACCATCAATCCTCAATTCTCAATACTCAATAGAATATCCTGAATCCTCAGGACCCAATACTCAAACCTCAATCCTCAACCCTCAGCCCTCATTCTCCATCCTCAATCCTCAATCCTCAATACTCAATCCTCAATACTGAATCTTCAATCCTAGATCCTCAACCCTCAATCCTCAATCCTCAATCCTCAATCCTCAATCTTCAATCCTCAGTACTCAATATTCAATCCCCAATCCCCAATCCTCAATCCTCAATCCTCAATCCTCAATCCTCAATCCTCAACCCTCAATCCTCATTCCTCAAACCTCAATCCTCAACCCTCAGTCCTCATCCTCAATTCTCAATCCTCAATCCTCAATCCTCAATCCTCAATCTTCAATCCTCAATAATCAATCTCCAATCCTAGATCCTCAATCCACAATCTTCAATCCTTAATTCTCAATCTTCAATCCTCAATCCCCAGTCTTCAATCTTCAATCCTCAATGCTCAATCCTCAATCCTCAATCCTCAGTCCACAATCCTCAGTCCTCAATCCTCAAACCTCAATCCTCTACCGTCAGTCCTCGTCCTCAATCCTCAAACCTCAATCGTCAATCCTCAATATTCAATCATCAATACTCAATCTTCAATCCTCAATCCTCAATCCTCAATCATCAATCCTCAACCCCCAATATTCAACACACAACCCTCAGCCATGAATCCTCAATACTCAACCATCAATCCTCAATACTCAATACTCAATCCTCTATCGCCAATCCTCAATCCCCAATCCTCAATCTTCAATCCTCAATCCTGAGTCCCCAAAACTCAATCCTGAATCTTCAATACTCAACCTTCAAGTCTCAATCCTCAGTCCTCAATACTCAACCATCAATCCTCAATTCTCAATACTCAATAGAATATCCTGAATTCTCATGACTCAATACTCAAACCTCAATCCTCAACCCTCAGCCCTCATCCTCCATCCTCAATCCTCTATCCTCAATACCCAATCCTCAATCTTCAATCCTGAATCCTCAATCCTCAATCTTCAATCCCTAATACTCAATCTTCAATCCTAAATCCTCAGTCCTCAAACCTCAATCCTGAATCTTCAATACTCAATATCCAATCTTCAGTCCTCAATCCTCAATCCTCAATCCTCAATCCTCAATTTTCAATCCTCAATCCTCAATCCTCAGACCTCTATCATCAATATTCAACCCTCAGTCCTCGTCCTCAATCCACAACCCTCAATCCTCAATCCTCAATCTTCTATCATCAATATTCCAACTTCAATCCTCAATACTCAATTTTCAATCCTCAATCCTCAATCCTCAATCCTCAATTCTCAATCCTCAATCCTCTGTCCTCAGTCCTCAAACCTCAATACTCAACACTCAGACCTCATCCTCCATCCTCAATCCTTAATCATCAATCCTCAATCTTCAATCCTCAATATTCAATCATCAACCCTCAATCCTCAACCCTAAATCCTCAATCCTCAATCCTCAGTGATCAATACTCAATCTTTAATACACAATCCTCAATCCTCAATCCTCAATCCTCAATCCTCAATCCTCAATTTTCAATCCTCAATCCTCAATCCTCAGACCTCTATCATCAATATTCAACCCTCAGTCCTCGTCCTCAATCCACAACCCTCAATCCTCAATCCTCAATCTTCAATCATCAATATTCCAACTTCAATCCTCAATACTCAATTTTCAATCCTCAATCCTCAATCCTCAATCCTCAATTCTCAATCCTCAATCCTCTGTCCTCAGTCCTCAAACCTCAATACTCAACACTCAGACCTCATCCTCCATCCTCAATCCTTAATCATCAATCCTCAATCTTCAATCCTCAATATTCAATCATCAACCCTCAATCCTCAACCCTCAATCCTCAATCCTCAATCCTCAGTGATCAATACTCAATCTTTAATACACAATCCTCAATCCTCAATCCTCAATCCTCAATCCTCAATCCTCAATCCTCATTTCTCAAACCTCAATCCTCAACCCTCAGTCCTCATCCTCAATTCTCAATTCTCAATCCTCATTCATCATTCCTCAATCTTCAATCCTCAATAATCAATCTCCAATTCTAGATCCTCAATCCTCAATCCTCAATCTGCAATCCTCAATAATCGATCTCCAATCCTAGATCCTCAACCCTCAATCCTCAATCATCAATCCTCAATCCTCATTCTTCAATCCTCAATACCCAATCCTCAATCTTCAATCCTCAATCATCAATCCTCAATTCTCAATCCTCAATCCTCAATCCTCAGTCGTCAAACCTCAATCCCTGACCCTCTGCCCTCATCCTCAACCCTCAGTCTTCAATCCTCGACCCTCAATCTTCAATCCTCAATATCCAATATTCAATCCTCAATCCTCAATCCTCAATCCTCAAGCCTCAATTTTCAATCTTCAATCCTCAATCCTCAGACCTCAATCATCAATATTCAACCCTCAGTCCTCGTCCTCAAACCACAACCCTCAATCGTCAATCCTCAATCTTCAATCATCAATATTCAATCTTCAATCCTCAATCCTCAATCTTCAATCCTCAATACTCAATCTTCAATCCCCAATCCTCAATCGTCAATCCCCAATCTTCAATCTTCGATCCTCAATACTCAATTTTCAATCCTCAATCCTCAATCCTCAATCCTCAATTCTCAATCCTCAATCCTCTGCCCTCAGTCCTCAAACCTCAATCCTCAACACTCAGCTCTCGTCCTCCATCCTCAATCCTTAATCATCAATCCTCAATCTTCAATCCTCAATATTCAATCATCAACCCTCAATCCTCAACACTCAATCCTCAATCCTCAATCCTCAGTGGTCAATACTCAATCTTTAATACACAATCCTCAATCCTCAATCCTCAATCCTCAATCGTCAATCCTCAATCCTCAATCTTCGATCCTCAATACTCAATTTTCAATCCTCAATCCTCAATCCTCAATCCTCAATCCTCAATCCTCAGTGGTCAATACTCAATCTTTAATACACAATCCTCAATCCTCAATCCTCAATCCTCAATCCTCAATCCTCAATCCTCATTTCTCAAACCTCAATCCTCAACCCTCAGTCCTCATCCTCAATTCTCAATTCTCAATCCTCAATCATCAATCCTCAATCTTCAATCCTCAATAATCAATCTTCAATTCTAGATCCTCAATCCTCAATCCTCAATCCTCAATCTTCAATCCTCAATAATCAATCTCCAATCCTAGATCCTCAATCCTCAATCCTCAATCCTCAATCCTCAATCCTCATTCTTCAATCCTCAATACCCAGTCCTCAATCTTCAATCCTCAATCCTCAATCCTCAGTCCTCAATCCTCAATCTTCAATCCCTAATACTCAATCTTCAATCCTCAATCCTCAGTCCCTAAACCTCAATCCTGAATCTTCAATACTCAACCTTCAAGCCTCAGTCCTCAGTCCTCAATACTCAACCATCAATCCTCAATTCTCAATACTCAATAGAATATCCTGAATTCTCAGGACCCAATACTCAAACCTCAATCCTCAACCCTCAGCCCTCATCCTCCATCCTCAATCCTCAATCCTCAATACTCAATCCTCAATCCTCAATCTTCAATCCTAGATCCTCAACCCTCAATCCTCAATCCTCAATCCTCAATCCCCAATCTTCAATCCTCAATAATCAATCTCCAATCCTAGATCCTCAACCCTCAATCCTCAATCCTCAATCCTCAATCCTCTACCGTCAGTCCTCGTCCTCAATCCTCAAACCTCAATCCTCAATCCTCAATATTCAATCATCAATACTCAATCTTCAATCCTCAATCCTCAATCCTCAATCCTCAATCCTCAACCCTCAATATTCAACACACAACCCTCAGCCATGAATCCTCAATACTCAACCATCAATCCTCAATACTCAATACTCAATCCTCAATCGCCAATCCTCAATCCCCAATCCTCAATCTTCAATCCTCAATCCTCAGTCCCCAAACCTCAATCCTGAATCTTCAATACTCAACCTTCAAGCCTCAATCCTCAGTCCTCAATACTCAACCATCAATCCTCAATTCTCAATACTCAATAGAATATCCTGAATTCTCAGGACTCAATACTCAAACCTCAATCCTCAACCCTCAGCCCTCATCCTCCATCCTCAATCCTCTATCCTCAATACCCAATACTCAATCTTCAATCCTCAATCATCAATCCTCAATTCTCAATCCTCAATCCTCAATCCTCAGTCGTCAAACCTCAATCCCTGACCCTCTGCCCCCATCCTCAACCCTCAGTCTTCAATCCTCAGTCCTCAGTCCTCAAACCTCAATCCTCAACCCTCAGACATCATCCTCAATCCTCAATCCTCAATCCTCAATCCTCAATCTTCAATCCCTAATACTCAATCTTCAATCCTCAATTCTCAGTCCTCAAACCTCAATCCTGAATATTCAATACTCAATATTCAATCATCAACCCTCAATCCTCAACACTCAATCCTCAATCCTCAATCCTCAGTGGTCAATACTCAATCTTTAATACACAATCCTCAATCCTCAATCCTCAATCCTCAATCGTCAATCCTCAATCCTCAATCTTCGATCCTCAATACTCAATTTTCAATCCTCAATCCTCAATCCTCAATCCTCAATCCTCAATCCTCAGTGGTCAATACTCAATCTTTAATACACAATCCTCAATCCTCAATCCTCAATCCTCAATCCTCAATCCTCAATCCTCATTTCTCAAACCTCAATCCTCAACCCTCAGTCCTCATCCTCAATTCTCAATTCTCAATCCTCAATCATCAATCCTCAATCTTCAATCCTCAATCCCCAATCTTCAATCTCCAATCCTAGATCCTCAATCCTCAATCCTCAATCCCCAATCTTCAATCCTCAATAATCAATCTCCAATCCTAGATCCTCAATCCTCAATCCTCAATCCCCAATCTTCAATCCTCAATATTCAATCCCCAATCCTCAATCCTCAATCCTCAATCCTCAATCCTCAATCCTCAATCCTCAACCCTCAATCCTCATTCCTCAAACCTCAATCCTCAACCCTCAGTCCTCATCCTCAATTCTCAATCCTCAATCGTCAATGCTCAATCCTCAGTCCTCAACCCTCAGTCCTCAACCCTCAAACCTCAATCCTCTACCGTCAGTCCTCGTCCTCAATCCTCAAACCTCAATCCTCAATCCTCAATATTCAATCATCAATACTCAATCTTCAATCCTCAATCCTCAACCCTCAATTCTCAATCCTCAACCCTCAATATTCAACACACAAACCTCAGCCATGAATCCTCAATACTCAACCATCGATTCTCAATTCTCAATACTCAATCCTCAATCGCCAATCCTCAATCCCCAATCCTCAATCTTCAATCCTCAATCCTCAGTCCCCAAACCTCAATCCTGAATCTTCAATACTCAACCTTCAAGCCCCAATCCTCAGTCCTCCATACTCAACCATCAATCCTCAACTCTCAATACTCAATATAATATCCTGAATTCTCAGGACTCAATACTCAAACCTCAATCCTCAACCGTCAGCCCTCATCCTCCATCCTCAATCCTCTATCCTCAATACCCAATCCTCAATCTTCAATCCTCAATCATCAATCCTCAATTCTCAATCTTCAATCCTCAATCCTCAGTCGTCAAACCTCAATCCCTGACCGTCTGCCCTCATCCTCAACCCTCAGTCTTCAATCCTCAGTCCTCAGTCCTCAAACATCAATCCTCAAACCTCAGACATCATCCTCAATCCTCAATCCTCAATCCTCAATCCTCAACCTTCAATCCCTAATACTCAATCATCAATCCTCAATCCTCAGTCCTCAAACCTCAATTCTGAATCTTCAATACTCAACCATCAAGCCTCAATCCTCAGTCCTCAATCCTCGATCCTCAATCTTCAATCCTCAATATCCAATCTTCAATCCTCAATCCTCAATCCTCAATCCTCAATCCTCAACCCTCAGACATCATCCTCAATCCTTAATCCTCAATCCTCAATCCTCAACCTTCAATCCTCAATACCCAATCCTCAATCTTCAATCCTCAACCCTCAATCCTCAATTCTCTATCATCGATCCTCAACCCTCAATCCTCAATCATCAATCCTCAATCCTCATTTCTCAAACCTCAATTCTCAATCCTCAGACCTCAAGTATCAATACTCAACCCTCAGTCCACGTCCTCAATCCACAACCCTCAATCCTCAATCGTTAATCTTCATTCATCAATATTCAACCTTCAATCCTCAATCCACAATCCTCAATGTTCAGTCCTCAATACCCAATCCTCAATCTTCAATCTTCAATCCTCAATCCTCAATCCTCAATCCTCAATCCTCAATCGTCAATCTTCAATCCTCAATCCTCAATACTCAATCCTCACTCCTCATTCTTCAATCCTCAATACCCAATCCTCAATCTTCAATCCTCAACCCTCAATCCTCAATTCTCAATCCTCAATCCTCAGTCCTCAGTCCTCAAACCTCAATCCTCAACCCTCAGCCCTCATCCTCAACCCTCAGACTTCAATCCTCAGACCTCAGTCCTCAAACCTCAATCCTCAACCCTCAGACATCATCCTCAATCCTCAATCCTCAATCCTCAATCCTCAATCTTCAATCCCTAATACTCAATCTTCAATCCTCAATCCTCAGTCCTCAAACCTCAATCCTGAATCTTCAATACTCAATATCCAATCTTCAATCCTCAATCCTCAATCCTCAATCCTCAAGCCTCAATTTTCAATCTTCAATCCTCAATCCTCAGACCTCAATCATCAATATTTAACCCTCAGTCCTCGTCCTCAATCCACAACCCTCAATCGTCAATCCTCAATCTTCAATCATCAATATTCAATCTTCAATGCTCAATGCTCAATCCTCAATCCTCAATCCTCAACCCTCAATCCTTAATCCCCAATCTTCTATCTCCAATCCTAGATCCTCAATCCTCAATCCTCAATCCCCAATCTTCAATCCTCAATAATCAATCTCCAATCCTAGATCCTCAATCCTCAATCCTCAATCCCCAATCTTCAATCCTCAATATTCAATCTCCAATCCTAGATCCTCAACCCTCAATCCTCAATCCTCAATCCTCAATCCTCATTCTTCAATCCTCAATACCCAATCCTCAATCTTCTATCCTCTATCAACAATCCTTAATTCTCAATCCTCAATCCTCAGACCTCAGCCGTCAAACCTCAATCCCCGACCCCCAGCCCTCATCCTCGGTCCTCAGTCCTCAATCCTCAGTCCTCAGTCCTCAAACCTCAACCCTCAACCCTCAGACATCATCCTCAATCCTCAATCCTCAATCCTCAACCCTCAATATTCAACACACAACCCTCAGCCATGAATCCTCAATACTCAACGATCAATCCTCAATTCTCAATACTCAATGGAATATCCTGAATTCTCATGGTTCAATACTCAATCCACAATATTCAATAATCAAATCTCAATCCTCAATCATAAATCCTCAATACTCAATTTCAATCCTCAATCCTCAATTCTCAATCCTCAATACTCAATCCTCAATCGTCAATCCTCAATTCTCAATCCTCGATCCTCAATCCTCAGTGATCAATACTCAATCTTCAATACTCAATCATCGATCCTCAACCCTCAATCCTCATTCCTCAATCCTCAATCCTCAATCCTCATTTCTCAAACCTCAATTCTCAACCCTCAGTCCTCATCCCAATTCTCAATCCTCAATCCTCAATCCTCAATCCTCAATTCTCAATACTCAATCTTCAATCCTCAATCCTCAATCCTCAATCCTCATTTATCAATCCTCAATCCTCAACCCTCAGACCTCATCCTCAATTCTCAATTCTAAATCCTCAATCATCAATCCTCAATCTTCAATCCTCATTAATCAATCTCCAATCCTAGATCCTCAATCCTCAATCCTCAATCCCCAATCTTCAATCCTCAATAATCAATCTCCAATCCTAGATCCTCAACGCTGAATCCTCAATCCTCAATCCTCAATCCTCATTCTTCAATCCTCAATACCCAATCCTCAATCTTCAATCCTCAATCATCAATCCTCAATTCTCAATCCTCAATCCTCAATCCTCAGTCGTCAAACCTCAATCCCTGACCCTCTGCCCTCATCCTCAACCCTCAGTCTTCAATCCTCAGTCCTCAGTCCTCAAACCTCTCTCCTCAACCCTCAGACATCATCCTCAATCCTCAATCCTCAATCCTCAATCCTCAATCTTCAATCCCTAATACTCAATCTTCAATCCTCAAGGCTCAGTCCCCAAACCTCAATCCTGAATCTTCAATACTCAACCTTCAAGCCTCAATCCTCAGTCCTCAATACTCAACCATCAATCCTCAATTCTCAATACTCAATAGAATATCCTGAATTCTCAGGACTCAATACTCAAACCTCAATCCTCAACCCTCAGCCCTCATCCTCCATCCTCAATCCTCTATCCTCAATACCCAATACTCAATCTTCAATCCTCAATCATCAATCCTCAATTCTCAATCCTCAATCCTCAATCCTCAGTCGTCAAACCTCAATCCCTGACCCACTGCCCTCATCCTCAACCCTCAGTCTTCAATCCTCAGTCCTCAGTCCTCAAACCTCAATCCTCAACCCTCAGACATCATCCTCAATCCTCAATCCTCAATCCTCAATCCTCAATCTTCAATCCCTAATACTCAATCTTCAATCCTCAATTCTCAGTCCTCAAACCTCAATCCTGAATATTCAATACTCAATATTCAATCATCAACCCTCAATCCTCAACACTCAATCCTCAATCCTCAATCCTCAGTGGTCAATACTCAATCTTTAATACACAATCCTCAATCCTCAATCCTCAATCCTCAATCGTCAATCCTCAATCCTCAATCTTCGATCCTCAATACTCAATTTTCAATCCTCAATCCTCAATCCTCAATCCTCAATCCTCAATCCTCAGTGGTCAATACTCAATCTTTAATACACAATCCTCAATCCTCAATCCTCAATCCTCAATCCTCAATCCTCAATCCTCATTTCTCAAACCTCAATCCTCAACCCTCAGTCCTCATCCTCAATTCTCAATTCTCAATCCTCAATCATCAATCCTCAATCTTCAATCCTCAATCCCCAATCTTCAATCTCCAATCCTAGATCCTCAATCCTCAATCCTCAATCCCCAATCTTCAATCCTCAATAATCAATCTCCAATCCTAGATCCTCAATCCTCAATCCTCAATCCCCAATCTTCAATCCTCAATATTCAATCCCCAATCCTCAATCCTCAATCCTCAATCCTCAATCCTCAATCCTCAATCCTCAACCCTCAATCCTCATTCCTCAAACCTCAATCCTCAACCCTCAGTCCTCATCCTCAATTCTCAATCCTCAATCGTCAATGCTCAATCCTCAGTCCTCAACCCTCAGTCCTCAACCCTCAAACCTCAATCCTCTACCGTCAGTCCTCGTCCTCAATCCTCAAACCTCAATCCTCAATCCTCAATATTCAATCATCAATACTCAATCTTCAATCCTCAATCCTCAACCCTCAATTCTCAATCCTCAACCCTCAATATTCAACACACAAACCTCAGCCATGAATCCTCAATACTCAACCATCAATTCTCAATTCTCAATACTCAATCCTCAATCGCCAATCCTCAATCCCCAATCCTCAATCTTCAATCCTCAATCCTCAGTCCCCAAACCTCAATCCTGAATCTTCAATACTCAACCTTCAAGCCCCAATCCTCAGTCCTCCATACTCAACCATCAATCCTCAACTCTCAATACTCAATATAATATCCTGAATTCTCAGGACTCAATACTCAAACCTCAATCCTCAACCGTCAGCCCTCATCCTCCATCCTCAATCCTCTATCCTCAATACCCAATCCTCAATCTTCAATCCTCAATCATCAATCCTCAATTCTCAATCTTCAATCCTCAATCCTCAGTCGTCAAACCTCAATCCCTGACCGTCTGCCCTCATCCTCAACCCTCAGTCTTCAATCCTCAGTCCTCAGTCCTCAAACATCAATCCTCAAACCTCAGACATCATCCTCAATCCTCAATCCTCAATCCTCAATCCTCAACCTTCAATCCCTAATACTCAATCATCAATCCTCAATCCTCAGTCCTCAAACCTCAATTCTGAATCTTCAATACTCAACCATCAAGCCTCAATCCTCAGTCCTCAATCCTCGATCCTCAATCTTCAATCCTCAATATCCAATCTTCAATCCTCAATCCTCAATCCTCAATCCTCAATCCTCAACCCTCAGACATCATCCTCAATCCTTAATCCTCAATCCTCAATCCTCAACCTTCAATCCTCAATACCCAATCCTCAATCTTCAATCCTCAACCCTCAATCCTCAATTCTCTATCATCGATCCTCAACCCTCAATCCTCAATCATCAATCCTCAATCCTCATTTCTCAAACCTCAATTCTCAATCCTCAGACCTCAAGTATCAATACTCAACCCTCAGTCCACGTCCTCAATCCACAACCCTCAATCCTCAATCGTTAATCTTCATTCATCAATATTCAACCTTCAATCCTCAATCCACAATCCTCAATGTTCAGTCCTCAATACCCAATCCTCAATCTTCAATCTTCAATCCTCAATCCTCAATCCTCAATCCTCAATCCTCAATCGTCAATCTTCAATCCTCAATCCTCAATACTCAATCCTCACTCCTCATTCTTCAATCCTCAATACCCAATCCTCAATCTTCAATCCTCAACCCTCAATCCTCAATTCTCAATCCTCAATCCTCAGTCCTCAGTCCTCAAACCTCAATCCTCAACCCTCAGCCCTCATCCTCCATCCTCAATCCTTTATCCTCAATACCCAATCCTCAATCTTCAATCCTCAATCATCAATCCTCAATTCTCAATCCTCAATCCTCAATCCTCAGTCGTGAAACCTCAATCCCTGACCCTCTGCCCTCATCCTCAACCCTCAGACTTCAATCCTCAGACCTCAGTCCTCAAACCTCAATCCTCAACCCTCAGACATCATCCTCAATCCTCAATCCTCAATCCTCAATCCTCAATCTTCAATCCCTAATACTCAATCTTCAATCCTCAATCCTCAGTCCTCAAACCTCAATCCTGAATCTTCAATACTCAATATCCAATCTTCAATCCTCAATCCTCAATCCTCAATCCTCAAGCCTCAATTTTCAATCTTCAATCCTCAATCCTCAGACCTCAATCATCAATATTTAACCCTCAGTCCTCGTCCTCAATCCACAACCCTCAATCGTCAATCCTCAATCTTCAATCATCAATATTCAATCTTCAATGCTCAATGCTCAATCCTCAATCCTCAATCCTCAACCCTCAATCCTCAATCCCCAATCTTCTATCTCCAATCCTAGATCCTCAATCCTCAATCCTCAATCCCCAATCTTCAATCCTCAATAATCAATCTCCAATCCTAGATCCTCAATCCTCAATCCTCAATCCCCAATCTTCAATCCTCAATATTCAATCTCCAATCCTAGATCCTCAACCCTCAATCCTCAATCCTCAATCCTCAATCCTCATTCTTCAATCCTCAATACCCAATCCTCAATCTTCTATCCTCTATCAACAATCCTTAATTCTCAATCCTCAATCCTCAGTCCTCAGCCGTCAAACCTCAATCCCCGACCCCCAGCCCTCATCCTCGGTCCTCAGTCCTCAATCCTCAGTCCTCAGTCCTCAAACCTCAACCCTCAACCCTCAGACATCATCCTCAATCCTCAATCCTCAATCCTCAACCCTCAATATTCAACACACAACCCTCAGCCATGAATCCTCAATACTCAACGATCAATCCTCAATTCTCAATACTCAATGGAATATCCTGAATTCTCATGGTTCAATACTCAATCCACAATATTCAATAATCAAATCTCAATCCTCAATCATAAATCCTCAATACTCAATTTCAATCCTCAATCCTCAATTCTCAATCCTCAATACTCAATCCTCAATCGTCAATCCTCAATTCTCAATCCTCGATCCTCAATCCTCAGTGATCAATACTCAATCTTCAATACTCAATCATCGATCCTCAACCCTCAATCCTCATTCCTCAATCCTCAATCCTCAATCCTCATTTCTCAAACCTCAATTCTCAACCCTCAGTCCTCATCCCAATTCTCAATCCTCAATCCTCAATCCTCAATCCTCAATTCTCAATACTCAATCTTCAATCCTCAATCCTCAATCCTCAATCCTCATTTATCAATCCTCAATCCTCAACCCTCAGACCTCATCCTCAATTCTCAATTCTAAATCCTCAATCATCAATCCTCAATCTTCAATCCTCATTAATCAATCTCCAATCCTAGATCCTCAATCCTCAATCCTCAATCCCCAATCTTCAATCCTCAATAATCAATCTCCAATCCTAGATCCTCAACGCTGAATCCTCAATCCTCAATCCTCAATCCTCATTCTTCAATCCTCAATACCCAATCCTCAATCTTCAATCCTCAATCATCAATCCTCAATTCTCAATCCTCAATCCTCAATCCTCAGTCGTCAAACCTCAATCCCTGACCCTCTGCCCTCATCCTCAACCCTCAGTCTTCAATCCTCAGTCCTCAGTCCTCAAACCTCTCTCCTCAACCCTCAGACATCATCCTCAATCCTCAATCCTCAATCCTCAATCCTCAATCTTCAATCCCTAATACTCAATCTTCAATCCTCAAGGCTCAGTCCTCAAACCTCAATCCTGAATCTTCAATACTCAACCTTCAAGCCTCAATCCTCAGTCCTCAATCCTCGATCCTCAATCTTCAATCCTCAATCCTCAACACTCAATCCTCAATCCTCAATCCTCAGTGATCAATACTCAATCTTCAATACTCAATCATCGATCCTCAACCCTCAATCCTCAATCCTCAATCCTCAATCCTCAATCCTCATTTCTCAAACCTCAATTCTCAACCCTCAGTCCTCATCCTCAATTCTCAATCCTCAATCCTCAATCCTCAATCCTCAATTCTCAATACTCAATCTTCAATCCTCAATCCTCAATCCTCAATCCTCATTTCTCAAACCTCAATCCTCAACCCTCAGACCTCATCCTCAATTCTCAATTCTATTTCCTCAATCATCTATCCTCAATCTTCAATCCTCATTAATCAATCTCCAATCCTAGATCCTCAATCCTCAATCCTCAATCCCCAATCTTCAATCCTCAATAATCAATCTCCAATCCTAGATCCTCAACCCTCAATCCTCAATCCTCAATCCTCAATCCTCATTCTTCAATCCTCAATACCCAATCCTCAATCTTCAATCCTGAATCATCAATCCTCAATTCTCAAACCTCAATCCTCAATCCTCAGTCGTCAAACCTCAATCCCTGACCCTCTGCCCTAATCCTCAACCCTCAGTCTTCAATCCTCAGTCCTCAGTCCTCAAACCTCTCTCCTCAACCCTCAGACATCATCCTCAATCCTCAATCCTCAATCCTCAATCCTCAATCTTCAATCCCTAATACTCAATCTTCAACCCTCAATGCTCAGTCCTCAAACCTCAATCCTGAATCTTCAATACTCAACCTTCAAGCCTCAATCCTCAGTCCTCAATCCTCGATCCTCAATCTTCAATCCTCAATATCCAATCTTCAATCCTCAATCCTCAATCCTCAATCCTCAAGCCTCAATTTTCAATCTTCAATCCTCAATCCTCAGACCTCAATCATCAATATTCAACCCTCAGTCCTCGTCCTCAATCCACAACCCTCAATCGTCAATCCTCAATCTTCAATCATCAATATTCAATCTTCAATCCTCAATGCTCAATCCTCAATCCTCAATCCTCAATCCTCAATCTTCAATCCTCAATCCTCAATACTCAATCCTCAATCCTCAATCCTCAACCTTCAATCCTCAATACTCAATCTTCAATCCTCAATCCTCAATCTTCAATCCTCAATACTCAATATTCAATCATCAACCCTCAATCCTCAACACTCAATCCTCAATCCTCAATCCTCAGTGATCAATACTCAATCTTTAATACACAATCCTCAATCCTCAATCCTCAATCTTCAATCCTCAATCCTCAATCCTCAATCCTCAATCCTCAATCTTCAATCCCTAATACTCAATCTTCAATCCTCAATCCTCAGTCCCCGAACCTCAATCCTGAATCTTCAATACTCAACCTTCAAGCCTCAATCCTCAGTCCTCAATACTCAACCATCAATCCTCAATTCTCAATACTCAATAGAATATCCTGAATTCTCAGGACCCAATACTCAAACCTCAATCCTCAACCCTCAGCCCTCATCCTCCATCCTCAATCCTCAATCCTCAATCCTCAATCCTCAGTCCTCAATCTTCAATCCTAGATCCTCAACCCTCAATTCTCAATCCTCAATCCTCAATCCTCATTCTTCAATCCTCAATACCCAATCCTCAATCCTCAATCCTCAATCTTCAATCCTCAATAATCAATCTCCAATCCTACATCCTCAATTCCCAATCCTCAATCCTTAATCCTCAATCTTCAATCCTCAATCGCCAGTCCTCAATCTTCAATCCTCAATGCTCAATCCTCAATCCTCAAACCTCAGTCCTCAATCCTCAATCCTCAATCCTCAAACCTCAATCCTCAACCGTCAGTCCTCGTCCTCAATCCTCAACCCTCAATCCTCAATCCCCAATCTTCAATCTCCAATCCTAGATCCTCAATCCTCAATCCTCAATCCTCAATCCCCAATCTTCAATCCTCAATAATCAATCTCCAATCCTAGATCCTCAATCCTCAATCCTCAATCCTCAACCCTCAGACCTCATTCTCAATTCTCAATCCTCAATCCTCAATCCTCAATCCTCAATCTTCAGTCCTCAATACTCAATCTTCAATCCTCAATCCTCAGTCCCCAAACCTCAATCCTGAATCTTCAATACTCAACCTTCAAGCCTCAATCCTCAGTCCTCAATACTCAACCATCAATCCTCAATTCTCAATACTCAATAGAATATCCTGAATTCTCAGGGCTCAATACTCAAACCTCAATCCTCAACCCTCAGCCCTCATCCTCCATCATCAATCCTCAATCGTCAATCCTCAATCCTCATTCCTCAATCTTCAATCCTAGATCCTCAACCCTCATTCCTCAATCCTCAATACTCAATCCTCATTCTTCAATCGTCAATACAGAATCCTCAATCCTCAATCCTCAATCTTCAATCCTCAATAATCAATCTCCAATCCTACATCCTCAATCCCCAATCCTCAATCCTTAATCCTCAATCTTCAATCCTCAATCGCCAGTCCTCAATCTTCAATCCTCAATGCTCAATCCTCAACCCTCAAGCCTCAGTCCTCAATCCTCAATCCTCAATCCTCAAACCTCAATCCTCAACCGTCAGTCCTCGTCCTCAATCCTCAACCCTCAATCCTCAATCCCCAATCTTCAATCTCCAATCCTAGATCCTCAATCCTCAATCCTCAATCCCCAATCTTCAATCCTCAATAATCAATCTCCAATCCTAGATACTCAATCCTCAATCCTCAATCCCCAATCTTCAATCCTCAATAATCAATCTCCAATCCTAGATCCTCAACCCTCAATCCTCAATCCTCAATCCTCAATCCTCACTCTTCAATCCTCAATACCCAATCCTCAATCTTCAATCCTCCATCAACAATCCTGAATACTCAATCCACAATCCTCAGTCCTCAGTCGTCAAACCTGAATCCCCAACCCTCAGCCCTCATCCTCAATCCTCAGTCCTCAGTCCTCAAACTTCAATCCTCAACCCCCAGACATCATCCTCAATCCTTAATCCTCAATCCTCAATCCTCAACTTTCAATCCTCAATACTCAATCTTCAATCCTCAATCCTCAGCCCTCAAACCTCAATTCTGAATCCTCAATACTCAACCTTCAATCCTCAATCCTCAGTCCTCAGTACTCAACCATCAATCCTCAATTCTCAATACTCAATAGAATATCCTGAATTCTCAGGATTCAATACTCAAACCTCAATCCTCAACCCTCAGCCCTCATCCTCCATCATCAATCTTCAATCCTCAATACTCAATCTTCAATCCTCAGTACTCAATATTCAATCCCCAATCCTCAATCCTCAATCCTCAATCCTCAATCCTCAATCCTCAATCCTCAACCCTCAATCCTCATACCTCAATCCTCTACCGTCAGTCCTCGTCCTCAATACTCAAACCTGAATCCTCAACCCTCAGCCCTCATCCTCCATCATCAACCCTCATTCCTCAATCCTCAATACTCAATCCTCATTCTTCAATCCTCAATACAGAATCCTCAATCCTCAATCCTCAATCTTCAATCCTCAATAATCAATCTCCAATCCTACATCCTCAATCCCCAATCCTCAATCCTTAATCCTCAACCTTCAATCCTCAATCCCCAGTCTTCAATCTTCAATCCTCAATGCTCAATCCTCAATGCTCAATCCTCAGTCCTCAATCCTCAGTCCTCAATCGTCAATCCTCAATCCTCAATTTTCAATCCTCAATACTCAATTTTCAATCCTCAATCCTGAATCCTCAATCCTCAATTCTCAATCCCCAATCCTCTGTCCTCAGTCCTCAAACCTCAATCCTCAACACTCAGCCCTCATCCTCCATCCTCAATCCTTAATCATCAATCCTCAATCTTGAATCCTCAATATTCAATCATCAACCCTCAATCCTCAACCCTCAATCCTCAATCCTCAATCCTCAGTGATCAATACTCAATCTTTAATACACAATCCGCAATCCTCAATCCTCAATCCTCAATCCTCACTCTTCAATCCTCAATACCCAATCCCCAATCTTCAATCCTCAATCATCAATCCTCAATTCTCAATCCTCAATCCTCAATCCTCAGTCGTCAAACCTCAATCCCTGACCCTCTGCCCTCATCCTCAACCCTCAGTCTTCAATCCTCAGTCCTCAGTCCTCAAACCTCAATCCTCAACCCTCAGACATCATCCTCAATCCTCAGTCCTCAATCCTCAATCCTCAATCATCAATCCCTAATACTCAATCTTCAATCCTCAATCCTGAATCTTCAATACTCAACCTTCAAGCCTCAACCCTCAGTCCTCAATACTCAACCATCAATCCTCAATTCTCAATACTCAACAGAATATCCTGAATTCTCAGGGCTCAATACTCAAACCTCAATCCTCAACACTCAGCCCTCATCCTCCATCCTCAATCCTCTATCCTCAATACCCAATCCTCAATCTTCAATCCTCAATCATCAATCCTCAATTCTCAATCCTCAATCCTCAATCCTCAGTCGTGAAACCACAATCCGTGACCCTCTGCCCTCATCCTCAACTCTCAGTCTTCAATCCTCAATCCTCAGTCCTCAAACCTCAATCCTCAACCCTCAGACATCATCCTCAATCCTCAATCCTCAATCCTCAATCCTCAATCTTCAATCCCTAATACTCAATCTTCAATCCTCAATCCTCAGTACTCAAACCTCAATCCTGAATCTTCAATACTCAAAATCCAATCTTCAATCCTCAATCCTCAATCCTCAATCCTCAATCCTCAATTTTCAATCCTCAATCCTCAATCCTCAGACCTCAATCATCAATATTCAACCCTCAGTCCTTGTCCTCAATCCACAACCCTCAATCCTCAATCCTCAATCTTCAATCATCAATATTCAAACTTCAATATTCAATACTCAATTTTCAATCCTCAATCCTCAATCCTCAATCCTCAATTCTCAATCCTCAATCCTCTGTCCTCAGTCCTCAAACCTCAATCCTCAACACTCAGACCTCATCCTCCATCCTCAATCCTTAATCATCAATCCTCAACCTTCAATCCTCAATATTCAATCATCAACCCTCAATCCTCAACCCTCAATCCTCAATCCTCAATCCTCAGTGGTCAATACTCAATCTTTAATACACAATCCTCAATCCTCAATCCTCAATCCTCAATCCTCAATCCTCAATACTCATTTCTCAAACCTCAATCCTCAACCCTCAGTCCTCATCCTCAATTCTCAATTCTCAATACTCATTCATCAATCCTCAATCTTCAATCCTCAATAATCAATCTCCAATTCTAGATCCTCAATCCTCAATCCTCAATCCTCAATCTGCAATCCTCAATAATCGATCTCCAATCCTAGATCCTCAATCCTCAATCCTCAATCCTCAATCCTCAATCCTCATTCTTCAATCCTCAATACCCAATCCTCAATCTTCAATCCTCAATCATCAATCCTCAATTCTCAATCCTCAATCCTCAATCCTCAGTCGTCAAACCTCAATCCCTGACCCTCTGCCCTCATCCTCAACCCTCAGTCTTTAATCCTCAGTCCTCAGTCCTCAATCCTCAATCCTCAACCCTCAGACATCATCCTCAATACTCAATCCTCAATCCTCAATCCTCAATCTTCAATCCCTAATACTCAATCTTCAATCCTCAATCCTCAGTCCCCAAACCTCAATCCTGAATCTTCAATACTCAACCTTCAAGCCTCAATCCTCAGTCCTCAATACTCAACCCTCAATCCTCAATTCTCAATACTCAATAGAATATCCTGAATTCTCAGGACTCAAAACTCAAACCTCAATCCTCAACCCTATGCCCTCATCCTCCATCCTCAATCCTCAATCCTCAATCCTCAATCCTCAATCCTCAGTCTTCAATCCTACATCCTCAACCCTCAATCCTCAATCCTCAATCATCAATCCTCAATCCTCAATCCTCAAACCTCAATCCTCAACCGTCAGTCCTCGTCCTCAATCCTCAACCCTCAATCCTCAATCCCCAATCTTCAATCTCCAATCCTAGATCCTCAATCCTCAATCCTCAATCCCCAATCTTCAATCCTCAATAATCAATCTCCAATCCTAGATCCTCAATCCTCAATCCTCAATCCCCAATCTTCAATCCTCAATAATCAATCTCCAATCCTAGATCCTCAACCCTCAATCCTCAATACTCAATCCTCAATCCTCACTCTTCAATCCTCAATACCCAATCCTCAATCTTCAATCCTCCATCAACAATCCTGAATTCTCAATCCTCAATCCTCAGTCCTCAGTCGTCAAACCTCAATCCCCGACCCCCAGCCCTCATCCTCAATCCTCAGTCCTCAATCCTCAGTCCTCAGTCCTCAAACCTCAATCCTCAGCCCTCAGACATCATCCTCAATCCTTAATCCTCAATCCTCAATCCTCAACCTTCAATCCTCAATACTCAATCTTCAATCCTCAATCCTCAGCCCTCAAACCTCAATACTGAATCCTCAATACTCAACCTTCAATCCTCAATCTTCAGTCCTCAGTACTCAACCATCGATCCTCAATTCTCAGTACTCAATAGAATATCCTGAATTCTCAGGATTCAATACTCAAACCTCAATCCTCAACCCTCAGCCCTCATACTCCATCATCAATCCTCAATCCTCAATCCTCAGTCTTCAATCCTCAGTACTCAATATTCAATCCCCAATCCTCAATCCTCAATCCCCAATCCTCAATCCTCAATCCTCAATCATCAACCCTCAATCCTCATTCCTCAAACCTCAATCCTCAACCCTCAGTCCTCATCCTCAATTCTCAATCCTCAATCCTCAATCCTCAATCGTCAATCTTCAATCCTCAATAATCAATCTCCAATCCTAGATCCTCAATCCACAATCTTCAATCCTTAATTCTCAACCTTCAATCCTCAATACCCAGTCTTCAATCTTCAATCCTCAATGCTCAATCCTCAATGCTCAATCCTCAGTCCTCAATCCTCAGTCCTCAATCCTCAAACCTCAATCCTCTACCGTCAGTCCTCGTCCTCAATCCTCAAACCTCAATCCTCAATCCTCAGTATTCAATCATCAATACTCAATCTTCAATCCTCAATCCTCAATCCTCAATCCTCAATCCTCAACCCTCAATATTCAACACACAACCCCCAGCCATGAATCCTCAATACTCAACCATCAATCCTCAATTCTCAATACTCAATCATCAATCGCCAATCCTCAGTCCTCAATACTCAACCATCAATCCTCAACTCTCAATACTCAATAGAATATCCTGAATTCTCAGGACTCAATACTCAAACCTCAATCCTCAACCCTCAGCCCTCATCCTCCATCCTCAATCCTCTATCCTCAATACCCAATCCTCAATCTTCAATCCTCAATCATCAATCCGCAATTCTCAATCCTCATACCTCAATCCTCAGTCGTCAAACCTCAATCCCTGACACTCTGCCCTCATCCTCAACCCTCAGTCTTCAATCCTCAGTCCTCAGTCCTCAAACCTCAATCCTCAAACCTCTGACATCATCCTCAATCCTCAATCCTCAATCCTAAATCCTCAATCTTCAAACCCTAATACTCAATCTTCAATCCTCAATCCTCAGTCCTCAAACCTCAATCTTCAATCCTCAATCCTCAATCGTCAATCCTCAATCCTCAATTTTCAATCCTCAATACTCAATTTTCAATCCTCAATCCTGAATCCTCAATCCTCAATTCTCAATCCTCAATCCTCTGTCCTCAGTCCTCAAACCTCAATCCTCAACACTCAGTCCTCATCCTCCATCCTCAATCCTTAATCATCAATCCTCAATCTTGAATCCTCAGTATTCAATCGTCAACCCTCAATCCTCAACCCTCAATTCTCAATCCTCAATCCTCAGTGATCAGTACTCAATCTTTAATACACAATCCTCAATCCTCAATCCTCAATCCTCAATCCTCAATCCTCAATCCTCATTTCTCAAACCTCAATCCTCAACCCTCAGTCCTCATCCTCATTTCTCAATTCTCAATCCTCAATCATCAATCCTCAATCTTCAATCCTCAATAATCAATCTCCAATTCTAGATCCTCAATCCTCAATCCTCAATCCTCAATCTGCAATCCTCAATAATCAATCTCCAATCCTAGATCCTCAATCCTCAATCCTCAATCCTCAATCCTCAATCCTCATTCTTCAATCCTCAATACCCAATCCTCAATCTTCAATCCTCAATCATCAATCCTCAATTCTCAATCCTCAGTCCTCAATCCTCAGTCGTCAAACCTCAATCCCTGACCCTCTGCCCTCATCCTCAACCCTCAGTCTTTAATCCTCAGTCCTCAGTCCTCAATCCTCAATCCTCAACCCTCAGACATCATCCTCAATACTCAATCCTCAATCCTCAATCCTCAATCTTCAATCCCTAATACTCAATCTTCAATCCTCAATCCTCAGTCCCCAAACCTCAATCCTGAATCTTCAATACTCAACCTTCAAGCCTCAATCCTCAGTCCTCAATACTCAACCCTCAATCCTCAATTCTCAATACTCAATAGAATATCCTGAATTCTCAGGACTCAATACTCAAACCTCAATCCTCAACCCTCAGCCCTCATCCTCCATCCTCAATCCTCAATCCTCAATCCTCAATCCTCAATCCTCAATCTTCAATCCTACATCCTCAACCCTCAATCCTCAATCCTCAATCCTCAATCCTCAATCCTCAATCCTCAAACCTCAATCCTCAACCGTCAGTCCTCGTCCTCAATCCTCAACCCTCAATCCTCAATCCCCAATCTTCAATCTCCAATCCTAGATCCTCAATCCTCAATCCTCAATCCCCAATCTTCAATCCTCAATAATCAATCTCCAATCCTAGATCCTCAATCCTCAATCCTCAATCCCCAATCTTCAATCCTCAATAATCAATCTCCAATCCTAGATCCTCAACCCTCAATCCTCAATACTCAATCCTCAATCCTCACTCTTCAATCCTCAATACCCAATCCTCAATCTTCAATCCTCCATCAACAATCCTGAATTCTCAATCCTCAATCCTCAGTCCTCAGTCGTCAAACCTCAATCCCCGACCCTCAGCCCTCATCCTCAATCCTCAGTCCTCAATCCTCAGTCCTCAGTCCTCAAACCTCAATCCTCAGCCCTCAGACATCATCCTCAATCCTTAATCCTCAATCCTCAATCCTCAACCTTCAATCCTCAATACTCAATCTTCAATCCTCAATCCTCAGCCCTCAAACCTCAATACTGAATCCTCAATACTCAACCTTCAATCCTCAATCTTCAGTCCTCAGTACTCAACCATCGATCCTCAATTCTCAGTACTCAATAGAATATCCTGAATTCTCAGGATTCAATACTCAAACCTCAATCCTCAACCCTCAGCCCTCATACTCCATCATCAATCCTCAATCCTCAATCCTCAATCTTCAATCCTCAGTACTCAATATTCAATCCCCAATCCTCAATCCTCAATCCCCAATCCTCAATCCTCAATCCCCAATCCTCAATCCTCAATCCTCAATCATCAACCCTCAATCCTCATTCCTCAAACCTCAATCCTCAACCCTCAGTCCTCATCCTCAATTCTCAATCCTCAATCCTCAATCCTCAATCGTCAATCTTCAATCCTCAATAATCAATCTCCAATCCTAGATCCTCAATCCACAATCTTCAATCCTTAATTCTCAACCTTCAATCCTCAATACCCAGTCTTCAATCTTCAATCCTCAATGCTCAATCCTCAATGCTCAATCCTCAGTCCTCAATCCTCAGTCCTCAATCCTCAAACCTCAATCCTCTACCGTCAGTCCTCGTCCTCAATCCTCAAACCTCAATCCTCAATCCTCAGTATTCAATCATCAATACTCAATCTTCAACCCTCAATCCTCAATCCTCAATCCTCAATCCTCAATCCTCAACCCTCAATATTCAACACACAACCCCCAGCCATGAATCCTCAATACTCATCCATCAATCCTCAATTCTCAATACTCAATCCTCAATCGCCAATCCTCAATCCCCAATCCTCAATCTTCAATCCTCAACCCTCAGTCCCCAAACCTCAATCCTGAATCTTCAATACTCAACCTTCAAGCCTCAATCCTCAGTCCTCAATACTCAACCATCAACCCTCAATTCTCAATACTCAATAGAATATCCTGAATTCTCAGGACTCAATACTCAAACCTCAATCCTGAACCCTCAGCCCTCATCCTCCATCCTCAATCCTCTATTCTCAATACCCAATCCTCAATCTTCAATCCTCAATCATCAATCCGCAATTCTCAATCCTCATACCTCAATCCTCAGTCGTCAAACCTCAATCCCTGACACTCTGCCCTCATCCTCAACCCTCAGTCTTCAATCCTCAGTCCTCAGTCCTCAAACCTCAATCCTCAAACCTCTGACATCATCCTCAATCCTCAATCCTCAATCCTAAATCCTCAATCTTCAAACCCTAATACTCAATCTTCAATCCTCAATCCTCAGTCCTCAAACCTCAAACCTGAATCTTCAATAATCAACATTCAAGCCTCAATCCTCAGTCCTCAATCCTCGATCCTCAATCTTCAATGCTCAATATCCAATCTTCAATCCTCAATCCTCAGTCCTCAATCCTCAATCCTCAACCCTCAGTCCTCAATCCTCAGTTCTCAATCCTCAAAACCTCAATCCTCTACCGTCAGTCCTCGTCCTCAATCCTCAAACCTCGATCCTCAATCCTCAATATTCAATCATCGATACTCAATCTTCAATCCTCAATCCTCAATCCTCAATCCTCAATCCTCAATCCTCGATCCTCAATCTTCAATCCTCAATCCTCAATCGTCAATCCTCAATCCTCAATTTTCAATCCTCAATACTCAATTTTCAATCCTCAATCCTGAATCCTCAATCCTCAATTCTCAATCCTCAATCCTCTGTCCTCAGTCCTCAAACCTCAATCCTCAACACTCAGTCCTCATCCTCCATCCTCAATCCTTAATCATCAATCCTCAATCTTGAATCCTCAGTATTCAATCATCAACCCTCAATCCTCAACCCTCAATTCTCAATCCTCAATCCTCAGTGATCAGTACTCAATCTTTAATACACAATCCTCAATCCTCAATCCTCAATCCTCAATCCTCAATCCTCAATCCTCATTTCTCAAACCTCAATCCTCAACCCTCAGTCCTCATCCTCATTTCTCAATTCTCAATCCTCAATCATCAATCCTCAATCTTCAATCCTCAATAATCAATCTCCAATTCTAGATCCTCAATCCTCAATCCTCAATCCTCAATCTGCAATCCTCAATAATCAATCTCCAATCCTAGATCCTCAATCCTCAATCCTCAATCCTCAATCCTCAATCCTCATTCTTCAATCCTCAATACCCAATCCTCAATCTTCAATCCTCAATCATCAATCCTCAATTCTCAATCCTCAGTCCTCAATCCTCAGTCGTCAAACCTCAATCCCTGACCCTCTGCCCTCATCCTCAACCCTCAGTCTTCAATCCTCAGTCCTCAGACCTCAAACCTCAATCCTCAACCCTCAGACATCATCCTCAATCCTCAATCCTCAATCCTCAATCCTCCATCTTCAATCCCTAATACTCAACCTTCAAGCCTCAACCCTCAGTCCTCAATACTCAACCATCAATCCTCCATTCTCAATACTCAATAGAATATCCTGAATTCTCAGGACTCAATACTCAAACCTCAATCCTCAACCCTCAATCCTCAATCCCCAATCTTCAATCTCCAATCCTAGATCCTCAATCCTCAATCCTCAATCCCCAATCATCAATCCTCAATAATCAATCTCCAATCCTAGATCCTCAATCCTCAATCCTCAATCCCCAATCTTCAATCCTCAATAATCAATCTCCAATCCTAGATCCTCAACCCTCAATCCTCAATCCTCAATACTCAATCCTCATTCTTCAATCCTCAATACCCAATCCTCAATCTTCAATCCTCTATCAACAATCCTTAATTCTCAATCCTCAATCCTCAGTCCTCAGCCGTCAAACCTCAATCCCCGACCCTCAGTCCTCATCCTCAATCCTCAGTCCTCAATCCTCAATCCTCAGTCCTCAAACCTCAATCCTCAACCCTCAGACATCATCCTCAATCCTCAATACTCAATCCCCAATCCTCAATCTTCAATCCTCAATACTCAATCTTCAATCCTCAATCCTCAGTCCTCAAACCTCAATTCTGAATCCTCAATACTCAACCTTCAATCCTCAATCCTCAGTCCTCAGTACTCAACCATCAATCCTCAATTCTCAATACTCAATAGAATATCCTGAATTCTCAGGATTCAATACTCAAACCTCAATCCTCAACCCTCAGCCCTCATCCTCCATCCTCAATCCTCAATCCTCAACCCTCAATATTCAACACACAACCCTCAGACATGAATCCTCAATACTCAACGATCAATCCTCAATTCTCAATACTCAATAGAATATCCTGAATTCTCATGGTTCAATACTCAATCCACAATATTCAATAATCAAATCTCAATCCTCAATCTTCAATCCTCAATACTCAATATCAAACCTCAATCCTCAATTCTCAATCCTCAATACTCAATCCTCAATCGTCAATCCTCAATCCCCAATCCTCAATCTTCAATCCTCAATCCTCAATCCTCAATCCTCAATCCTCAATCCTCAATCTTCAATCTTCAATACACAATCTTCAATCATCAATCCTCAATCCTCAATCCTCAATCCTTAATCTTCAATCCTCAATACACAACCTTCAATCCTCAATCCTCAATCCTCAATCCTCAATCCTCAATTTTCAATCCTCAATCCTCAATCCTCAGACATCAATCATCAATCCTCAATTCTCAATACTCAATCTTCGATCCTCAATCCTCAATCCTCAATCCCCGTTCCTCAATCCTCAATCCTCAACCCTCAGTCCTCACCCTCAATTCTCAATTCTCAATTCTCAATTCTCAATCCTCAATCCTCAATCTTCAATCCTCAATATTCAATCTCCAATCCTACATCCTCAATCCCCAATCCTCAGTACTTAATCCTCAATCTTCAATCCTCAATCGCCAGTCCTCAATCATCAATCCTCAATGCTCTATCCTCAATCCTCAAGCCTCAGTCCTCAATCCTCAATCCTCAAACCTCAATCCTCAACCGTCAGGCCTCGTCCTCAATACTCAAACCTCAATCCTCAATCCTCAATCTTCAGTCTCCAATCCTAGATCCTCAATCCTCAATCCTCAATAATCAATCTTCAATCCTCAATCCTCAATCCTCAATCCTCAATCCTCAATCTTCAATCCTCAATCCTCAACCCCCAATATTCAACACACAACCCTCAGCCATGAATCCTCAATACTCAACCATCAATCCTCAATACTCAATACTCAATCCTCAATCCTCAATCCTCAATCCTCAATCCTCAATCCTCATTCTTCAATCCTCAATACCCAATCCTCAATCTTCAATCCTCAATCACCAATCCTCAATTCTCAATCCTCAATCCTCAATCCTCAGTCGTCAAACCTCAATCCCTGAACCTCTGCCCTCATCCTCAACCCTCAGCCTTCAATCCTCAGTCCTCAGTCTTCAAACCTCAATCCTCAACCCTCAGACATCATCCTCAATCCTCAATCCTCAATCCTCAATCCTCAATCCTCAATCCTCAATCTTCAATCCTAGATACTCAATCCTCAATCCTCAATATTCAACACTCAATCCTCAATCCTCAACTTTCAATCCTCAATACTCAATCTTCAATCCTCAATCCTCAATCCTCAATCCTCAGTCCTCAATCCTCATTCATCAATCCTCAATCTTCAACACTCAATCGTCAATCCTCAGTCCTCAATCCTCAATCCTCAATCCCCGTTCCTCAAACCTCAATCCTCAACCCTCAGTCCTCACCCTCAATTCTCAATTCTCAATTCTCAATCCTCAATCCTCAATCTTCAATCCTCAACAATCAATCTCCAATCCTACATCCTCGATCCCCAATCCTCAGTCCTTAATCCTCAATCTTCAATCCTCAATCGCCAGTCCTCAATCATCAATCCTCAATGCTCTATCCTCAATCCTCAAGCCTCAGTCCTCAATCCTCAATCCTCAAACCTCAATCCTCAACCGTCAGGCCTCGTCCTCAATACTCAAACCTCAATCCTCAATCCTCAATCTTCAATCTCCAATCCTAGATCCTCAATCCTCAATCCTCAATAATCAATCTTCAATCCTCAATCCTCAATCCTCAATCCTCTATCCTCAATCTTCAATCCTCAATAATCAATCTCCAATCCTAGATCCTCAATCCTCAATCCTCAATCCTCAATCCTCAATCCTCATTCTTCAATCCTCAATACCCAATCCTCAATCTTCAATCCTCAATCACCAATCCTCAATTCTCAATCCTCAATCCTCAATCCTCAGTCGTCAAACCTGAATCCCTGAACCTCTGCCCTCATCCTCAACCCTCAGCCTTCAATCCTCAGTCCTCAGTCTTCAAACCTCAATCCTCAACCCTCAGACATCATCCTCAATCCTCAATCCTCAATCCTCAATCCTCAATCCTCAATCCTCAATCTTCAATCCTAGATACTCAATCCTCAATCCTCAATATTCAACACTCAATCCTCAATCCTCAACCCACAATCCTCAACTTTCAATCCTCAATACTCAATCTTCAATCCTCAATCCTCAATCCTCAATCCTCAGTCCTCAATCCTCAATCCTCAATTCTCAATCTTCAATCCTCAATTCTCAGTCCTCAGTCCTCAATCCTCAACCCACAATTCTCAATACTCAATCTTCAATCCTCAATCCTCAATCCTCAATCCTCATTTCTCAAACCTCAATCCTCAACCCTCAGACCTCATCCTCAATTCTCAATTCTCAGTCCTCAATCATCAATCCTCAATCTTCAATCCTCAATAATCAATCTCCAATCCTAGATCCTCAATCCTCAATCCTCAATCCCCAATCTTCAATCCTCAATAATCAATCTCCAATCCTAGATTGTCAACCCTCAATCCTCAACCCTCAATCCTCAATCCTCAATTTTCAATCCTCAATCCTCAATCCTCGGACCTCAATCATCAATATTCAACCCTCAGTGTTCGTCCTCAATCCACAACCCTCAATCCTCAATCCACAACCCTCAATACTCAATCCTCAATCTTCAATCGTCAATACTCAATCTTCAATCCTCAATGCTCAATCCTCAATCCTCAATCCTCAATCCTCAATCTTCAATCCTCAGTCCTCAATCATCAATCCTCAATCCTCAATCTTCAATCCTCAATACACAATCTTCAATCATCAATCCTCAATCCTCAATCCCCAATTCTCAATCTTCAATCCTCAATTCTCAGTCCTCAGTACTCAATCCTCAATCTTCAACCCTCAGTACTCAATATTCAATCCCAAATCCCCAATCCTCAATCCTCAATCCTCAATCCTCAATCCTCAATCCTCAACCCTCAATCCTCATTCCTCAAACCTCAATCCTCAAACCTCAGTCCTCATCCTCAATTCTCAATCCTCAATCCTCAATCCTCAATCCTCAATCTTCAATCCTCAATAATCAATCTCCAATCCTAGACCCTCAATCCACAATCTTCAATCCTTAATTCTCAATCTTCAATCCTCAATCCCCAGCCTTCAATCTTCAATCCTCAATGCTCAATCCTCAATCCTCAATCCTCAGTGCTCAATCCTCAGTCCTCAATCCTCAAACCTCAATCCTCTACCGTCAGTCCTCGTCCTCAATCCTCAAACCTCAATACTCAATCCTCAATATTCAATCATCAATACTCAATCTTCAATCCTCAATCCTCAATCCTCAATCCTCAATCCTCAAACCTCAATATTCAACACACAACACTCAGCCATGAATCCTCAATACTCAACCATCAATCCTCAAACCTCAATACTCAATCCTCAATCGCCAACCCTCAATCCCCAATCCTCAATCTTCAATCCTCAATCCTCAGTCCCCAAACCTCAATCCTCAATCGCCAACCCTCAATCCCCAATCCTCAATCTTCAATCCACAATCCTCAGTCCCCAAACCTCAATCCTGAATCTTCAATACTCAACCTTCAAGCCTCAATCCTCAGTCCTCAATGCTCAACCATCAATCCTCAATTCTCAATACTCAATAGAATATCCTGAATTCTCAGGACTCAATACTCAAACCTCAATCCTCAACCCTCAGCCCTCATCCTCCATCCTCAATCCTCTATCCTCAATACCCAATCCTCAATCTTCAATCCTCAATCATCAATCCTCAATTCTCAATCTTCAATCCTCAATCCTCAGTCGTCAAACCTCAATCCCTGACCCTCTGCCCTCATCCTCAACCGTCAGTCTTCAATCATCAGTCCTCAGTCCTCAAACCTCAATCCTCAACCCTCAGACATCATCCTCAATCCTCAATCCTCAATCCTCAATCCTCAATCTTCAATCCCTAATACTCAATCTTCAATCCTCAATACTCAGTCCTCAAACCTCAATCCTGAATCTTCAATACTCAACCTTCAAGCCTCAATCCTCAGTCCTCAATCCTCGATCCTCAATCTTCAATCCTCAATATCCAATCTTCAATCCTCAATCCTCAATCCTCAATACTCAATCTTCAATCCTCAATCTTCAATCATCAATATTCAATCTTCAATCCTCAATGCTCAATCCTCAATCCTCAATCCTCAATCCTCAATCCTCAATCTTCAATCCTCAATCCTCAATCCTCAATCCTCAATCCTCAATCTTCAATCCTCAATACTCAATCTTCAATCCTCAATCCTCAATCTTCAATCCTCAATACTCAATCTTCAATCCTCAATCCTCAATCGTCAATCCTCAATCCTCAATCTTCGATCCTCAATACTCAATTTTCAATCCTCAATCCTCAATCCTCAATCCACAATTCTCAATCCTCAATCCTCTGCCCTCAGTCCTCAAACCTCAATCCTCAACACTCAGCTCTCGTCCTCCATCCTCAATCCTTAATCATCAATCCTCAATCTTCAATCCTCAATATTCAATCATCAACCCTCAATCCTCAACACTCAATCCTCAATCCTCAATCCTCAGTGATCAATACTCAATCTTTAATACACAATCCTCAATCCTCAATCCTCAATCCTCAATCCTCAATCATCAATCCTCATTTCTCAAACCTCAATCCTCAACCCTCAGTCCTCATCCTCAATTCTCAATTCTCAATCCTCAATCATCAATCCTCAATCTTCAATCCTCAATAATCAATCTCCAATTCTAGATCCTCAATCCTCAATCCTCAATCCTCAATCTTCAATCCCTAATACTCAATCTTCAATCCTCAATCCTCAGTCCTCAAACCTCAATCCTGAATCTTCAATACTCAATATCCAATCTTCAGTCCTCAATCCTCAATCCTCAATCCTCAATCCTCAATTTTCAATCCTCAATCCTCAATCCTCAGACCTCAATCATCAATATTCAACCCTCAGTCCTCGTCCTCAATCCACAAACCTCAATCCTCAATCCTCAATCTTCAATCATCAATATTCAAACTTCAATCCTCAATACTCAATTTTCAATCCTCAATCCTCAATCCTCAATCCTCAATTCTCAATCCTCAATCCTCTGTCCTCAGACCTCAAACCTCAATCCTCAACCCTCAGCCCTCATACTCCATCATCAATCCTCAATCCTCAATCCTCAATCTTCAATCCTCAGTACTCAATATTCAATCCCCAATCCTCAATCCTCAATCCCCAATCCTCAATCCTCAATCCCCAATCCTCAATCCTCAATCCTCAATCATCAACCCTCAATCCTCATTCCTCAAACCTCAATCCTCAACCCTCAGTCCTCATCCTCAATTCTCAATCCTCAATCCTCAATCCTCAATCGTCAATCTTCAATCCTCAATAATCAATCTCCAATCCTAGATCCTCAATCCACAATCTTCAATCCTTAATTCTCAACCTTCAATCCTCAATACCCAGTCTTCAATCTTCAATCCTCAATGCTCAATCCTCAATGCTCAATCCTCAGTCCTCAATCCTCAGTCCTCAATCCTCAAACCTCAATCCTCTACCGTCAGTCCTCGTCCTCAATCCTCAAACCTCAATCCTCAATCCTCAGTATTCAATCATCAATACTCAATCTTCAACCCTCAATCCTCAATCCTCAATCCTCAATCCTCAATCCTCAACCCTCAATATTCAACACACAACCCCCAGCCATGAATCCTCAATACTCATCCATCAATCCTCAATTCTCAATACTCAATCCTCAATCGCCAATCCTCAATCCCCAATCCTCAATCTTCAATCCTCAACCCTCAGTCCCCAAACCTCAATCCTGAATCTTCAATACTCAACCTTCAAGCCTCAATCCTCAGTCCTCAATACTCAACCATCAACCCTCAATTCTCAATACTCAATAGAATATCCTGAATTCTCAGGACTCAATACTCAAACCTCAATCCTGAACCCTCAGCCCTCATCCTCCATCCTCAATCCTCTATTCTCAATACCCAATCCTCAATCTTCAATCCTCAATCATCAATCCGCAATTCTCAATCCTCATACCTCAATCCTCAGTCGTCAAACCTCAATCCCTGACACTCTGCCCTCATCCTCAACCCTCAGTCTTCAATCCTCAGTCCTCAGTCCTCAAACCTCAATCCTCAAACCTCTGACATCATCCTCAATCCTCAATCCTCAATCCTAAATCCTCAATCTTCAAACCCTAATACTCAATCTTCAATCCTCAATCCTCAGTCCTCAAACCTCAAACCTGAATCTTCAATAATCAACATTCAAGCCTCAATCCTCAGTCCTCAATCCTCGATCCTCAATCTTCAATGCTCAATATCCAATCTTCAATCCTCAATCCTCAGTCCTCAATCCTCAATCCTCAACCCTCAGTCCTCAATCCTCAGTTCTCAATCCTCAAAACCTCAATCCTCTACCGTCAGTCCTCGTCCTCAATCCTCAAACCTCGATCCTCAATCCTCAATATTCAATCATCGATACTCAATCTTCAATCCTCAATCCTCAATCCTCAATCCTCAATCCTCAATCCTCGATCCTCAATCTTCAATCCTCAATCCTCAATCGTCAATCCTCAATCCTCAATTTTCAATCCTCAATACTCAATTTTCAATCCTCAATCCTGAATCCTCAATCCTCAATTCTCAATCCTCAATCCTCTGTCCTCAGTCCTCAAACCTCAATCCTCAACACTCAGTCCTCATCCTCCATCCTCAATCCTTAATCATCAATCCTCAATCTTGAATCCTCAGTATTCAATCATCAACCCTCAATCCTCAACCCTCAATTCTCAATCCTCAATCCTCAGTGATCAGTACTCAATCTTTAATACACAATCCTCAATCCTCAATCCTCAATCCTCAATCCTCAATCCTCAATCCTCATTTCTCAAACCTCAATCCTCAACCCTCAGTCCTCATCCTCATTTCTCAATTCTCAATCCTCAATCATCAATCCTCAATCTTCAATCCTCAATAATCAATCTCCAATTCTAGATCCTCAATCCTCAATCCTCAATCCTCAATCTGCAATCCTCAATAATCAATCTCCAATCCTAGATCCTCAATCCTCAATCCTCAATCCTCAATCCTCAATCCTCATTCTTCAATCCTCAATACCCAATCCTCAATCTTCAATCCTCAATCATCAATCCTCAATTCTCAATCCTCAGTCCTCAATCCTCAGTCGTCAAACCTCAATCCCTGACCCTCTGCCCTCATCCTCAACCCTCAGTCTTCAATCCTCAGTCCTCAGACCTCAAACCTCAATCCTCAACCCTCAGACATCGTCCTCAATCCTCAATCCTCAATCCTCAATCCTCCATCTTCAATCCCTAATACTCAACCTTCAAGCCTCAACCCTCAGTCCTCAATACTCAACCATCAATCCTCCATTCTCAATACTCAATAGAATATCCTGAATTCTCAGGACTCAATACTCAAACCTCAATCCTCAACCCTCAATCCTCAATCCCCAATCTTCAATCTCCAATCCTAGATCCTCAATCCTCAATCCTCAATCCCCAATCATCAATCCTCAATAATCAATCTCCAATCCTAGATCCTCAATCCTCAATCCTCAATCCCCAATCTTCAATCCTCAATAATCAATCTCCAATCCTAGATCCTCAACCCTCAATCCTCAATCCTCAATACTCAATCCTCATTCTTCAATCCTCAATACCCAATCCTCAATCTTCAATCCTCTATCAACAATCCTTAATTCTCAATCCTCAATCCTCAGTCCTCAGCCGTCAAACCTCAATCCCCGACCCTCAGTCCTCATCCTCAATCCTCAGTCCTCAATCCTCAATCCTCAGTCCTCAAACCTCAATCCTCAACCCTCAGACATCATCCTCAATCCTCAATACTCAATCCCCAATCCTCAATCTTCAATCCTCAATACTCAATCTTCAATCCTCAATCCTCAGTCCTCAAACCTCAATTCTGAAACCTCAATACTCAGCCTTCAATCCTCAATCCTCAGTCCTCAGTACTCAACCATCAATCCTCAATTCTCAATACTCAATAGAATATCCCGAATTCTCAGGATTCAAGACTCAAACCTCAATCCTCAACCCTCAGCCCTCATTCTCCATCCTCAATCCTCAATCCTCAACCCTCAATATTCAACACACAACCCTCAGCCATGAATCCTCAATACTCAACGATCAATCCTCAATTCTCAATACTCAATAGAATATCCTGAATTCTCATGGTTCAATACACAATCCACAATATTCAATAATCAAATCTCAATCCTCAACCTTCAATCCTCAATACTCAACTTCAAACCTCAATCCTCAATTCTCAATCCTCAATACTCAATCCTCAATCGTCAATCCTCAATCCCCAATCCTCAATCTTCAATCCTCAATCCTCAATCCTCAATCCTCAATCCTCATTCTTCAATCCTCAATACCCAATCCTCAATCATCAATCCTCTATCAACAATCCTTAATTCTCAATCCTCAATCCTCAGTCCTCAGCCGTCAAACCTCAATCCCCGACCCTCAGCCCTCATCCTCAATCCTCAGTCCTCAATCCTCAGTCCTCAGTCCTCAAACCTCAATCCTCAACCCTCAAACATCATCCTCAATCCTCAATCCTCAATCCCCAATCCTCAATCTTCAATCCTCAATACTCAATCTTCAATCCTCAATCCTCAGTCCTCAAACCTCAATTCTGAATCCTCAATACTCAACCTTCAATCCTCAATCCTCAGTCCTCAGTACTCAACCATCAATCCTCAATTCTCAATACTCAATAGAATATCCTGAATTCTCAGGATTCAATACTCAAACCTCAATCCTCAACCCTCAGCCCTCATCCTCCATCCTCAATCCTCAATCCTCAACCCTCAATATTCAACACACAACCCTCAGACATGAATCCTCAATACTCAACGATCAATCCTCAATTCTCAATACTCAATAGAATATCCTGAATTCTCATGGTTCAATACTCAATCCACAATATTCAATAATCAAATCTCAATCCTCAATCTTCAATCCTCAATACTCAATATCAAACCTCAATCCTCAATTCTCAATCCTCAATACTCAATCCTCAATCGTCAATCCTCAATCCCCAATCCTCAATCTTCAATCCTCAATCCTCAATCCTCAATCCTCAATCCTCAATCCTCAATCTTCAATCTTCAATACACAATCTTCAATCATCAATCCTCAATCCTCAATCCTCAATCCTTAATCTTCAATCCTCAATACACAACCTTCAATCCTCAATCCTCAATCCTCAATCCTCAATCCTCAATTTTCAATCCTCAATCCTCAATCCTCAGACATCAATCATCAATCCTCAATTCTCAATACTCAATCTTCGATCCTCAATCCTCAATCCTCAATCCCCGTTCCTCAATCCTCAATCCTCAACCCTCAGTCCTCACCCTCAATTCTCAATTCTCAATTCTCAATTCTCAATCCTCAATCCTCAATCTTCAATCCTCAATATTCAATCTCCAATCCTACATCCTCAATCCCCAATCCTCAGTACTTAATCCTCAATCTTCAATCCTCAATCGCCAGTCCTCAATCATCAATCCTCAATGCTCTATCCTCAATCCTCAAGCCTCAGTCCTCAATCCTCAATCCTCAAACCTCAATCCTCAACCGTCAGGCCTCGTCCTCAATACTCAAACCTCAATCCTCAATCCTCAATCTTCAGTCTCCAATCCTAGATCCTCAATCCTCAATCCTCAATAATCAATCTTCAATCCTCAATCCTCAATCCTCAATCCTCAATCCTCAATCTTCAATCCTCAATCCTCAACCCCCAATATTCAACACACAACCCTCAGCCATGAATCCTCAATACTCAACCATCAATCCTCAATACTCAATACTCAATCCTCAATCCTCAATCCTCAATCCTCAATCCTCAATCCTCATTCTTCAATCCTCAATACCCAATCCTCAATCTTCAATCCTCAATCACCAATCCTCAATTCTCAATCCTCAATCCTCAATCCTCAGTCGTCAAACCTCAATCCCTGAACCTCTGCCCTCATCCTCAACCCTCAGCCTTCAATCCTCAGTCCTCAGTCTTCAAACCTCAATCCTCAACCCTCAGACATCATCCTCAATCCTCAATCCTCAATCCTCAATCCTCAATCCTCAATCCTCAATCTTCAATCCTAGATACTCAATCCTCAATCCTCAATATTCAACACTCAATCCTCAATCCTCAACTTTCAATCCTCAATACTCAATCTTCAATCCTCAATCCTCAATCCTCAATCCTCAGTCCTCAATCCTCATTCATCAATCCTCAATCTTCAACACTCAATCGTCAATCCTCAGTCCTCAATCCTCAATCCTCAATCCCCGTTCCTCAAACCTCAATCCTCAACCCTCAGTCCTCACCCTCAATTCTCAATTCTCAATTCTCAATCCTCAATCCTCAATCTTCAATCCTCAACAATCAATCTCCAATCCTACATCCTCGATCCCCAATCCTCAGTCCTTAATCCTCAATCTTCAATCCTCAATCGCCAGTCCTCAATCATCAATCCTCAATGCTCTATCCTCAATCCTCAAGCCTCAGTCCTCAATCCTCAATCCTCAAACCTCAATCCTCAACCGTCAGGCCTCGTCCTCAATACTCAAACCTCAATCCTCAATCCTCAATCTTCAATCTCCAATCCTAGATCCTCAATCCTCAATCCTCAATAATCAATCTTCAATCCTCAATCCTCAATCCTCAATCCTCTATCCTCAATCTTCAATCCTCAATAATCAATCTCCAATCCTAGATCCTCAATCCTCAATCCTCAATCCTCAATCCTCAATCCTCATTCTTCAATCCTCAATACCCAATCCTCAATCTTCAATCCTCAATCACCAATCCTCAATTCTCAATCCTCAATCCTCAATCCTCAGTCGTCAAACCTGAATCCCTGAACCTCTGCCCTCATCCTCAACCCTCAGCCTTCAATCCTCAGTCCTCAGTCTTCAAACCTCAATCCTCAACCCTCAGACATCATCCTCAATCCTCAATCCTCAATCCTCAATCCTCAATCCTCAATCCTCAATCTTCAATCCTAGATACTCAATCCTCAATCCTCAATATTCAACACTCAATCCTCAATCCTCAACCCACAATCCTCAACTTTCAATCCTCAATACTCAATCTTCAATCCTCAATCCTCAATCCTCAATCCTCAGTCCTCAATCCTCAATCCTCAATTCTCAATCTTCAATCCTCAATTCTCAGTCCTCAGTCCTCAATCCTCAACCCACAATTCTCAATACTCAATCTTCAATCCTCAATCCTCAATCCTCAATCCTCATTTCTCAAACCTCAATCCTCAACCCTCAGACCTCATCCTCAATTCTCAATTCTCAGTCCTCAATCATCAATCCTCAATCTTCAATCCTCAATAATCAATCTCCAATCCTAGATCCTCAATCCTCAATCCTCAATCCCCAATCTTCAATCCTCAATAATCAATCTCCAATCCTAGATTGTCAACCCTCAATCCTCAACCCTCAATCCTCAATCCTCAATTTTCAATCCTCAATCCTCAATCCTCGGACCTCAATCATCAATATTCAACCCTCAGTGTTCGTCCTCAATCCACAACCCTCAATCCTCAATCCACAACCCTCAATACTCAATCCTCAATCTTCAATCGTCAATACTCAATCTTCAATCCTCAATGCTCAATCCTCAATCCTCAATCCTCAATCCTCAATCTTCAATCCTCAGTCCTCAATCATCAATCCTCAATCCTCAATCTTCAATCCTCAATACACAATCTTCAATCATCAATCCTCAATCCTCAATCCCCAATTCTCAATCTTCAATCCTCAATTCTCAGTCCTCAGTACTCAATCCTCAATCTTCAACCCTCAGTACTCAATATTCAATCCCAAATCCCCAATCCTCAATCCTCAATCCTCAATCCTCAATCCTCAATCCTCAACCCTCAATCCTCATTCCTCAAACCTCAATCCTCAAACCTCAGTCCTCATCCTCAATTCTCAATCCTCAATCCTCAATCCTCAATCCTCAATCTTCAATCCTCAATAATCAATCTCCAATCCTAGACCCTCAATCCACAATCTTCAATCCTTAATTCTCAATCTTCAATCCTCAATCCCCAGCCTTCAATCTTCAATCCTCAATGCTCAATCCTCAATCCTCAATCCTCAGTGCTCAATCCTCAGTCCTCAATCCTCAAACCTCAATCCTCTACCGTCAGTCCTCGTCCTCAATCCTCAAACCTCAATACTCAATCCTCAATATTCAATCATCAATACTCAATCTTCAATCCTCAATCCTCAATCCTCAATCCTCAATCCTCAAACCTCAATATTCAACACACAACACTCAGCCATGAATCCTCAATACTCAACCATCAATCCTCAAACCTCAATACTCAATCCTCAATCGCCAACCCTCAATCCCCAATCCTCAATCTTCAATCCTCAATCCTCAGTCCCCAAACCTCAATCCTCAATCGCCAACCCTCAATCCCCAATCCTCAATCTTCAATCCACAATCCTCAGTCCCCAAACCTCAATCCTGAATCTTCAATACTCAACCTTCAAGCCTCAATCCTCAGTCCTCAATGCTCAACCATCAATCCTCAATTCTCAATACTCAATAGAATATCCTGAATTCTCAGGACTCAATACTCAAACCTCAATCCTCAACCCTCAGCCCTCATCCTCCATCCTCAATCCTCTATCCTCAATACCCAATCCTCAATCTTCAATCCTCAATCATCAATCCTCAATTCTCAATCTTCAATCCTCAATCCTCAGTCGTCAAACCTCAATCCCTGACCCTCTGCCCTCATCCTCAACCGTCAGTCTTCAATCATCAGTCCTCAGTCCTCAAACCTCAATCCTCAACCCTCAGACATCATCCTCAATCCTCAATCCTCAATCCTCAATCCTCAATCTTCAATCCCTAATACTCAATCTTCAATCCTCAATACTCAGTCCTCAAACCTCAATCCTGAATCTTCAATACTCAACCTTCAAGCCTCAATCCTCAGTCCTCAATCCTCGATCCTCAATCTTCAATCCTCAATATCCAATCTTCAATCCTCAATCCTCAATCCTCAATACTCAATCTTCAATCCTCAATCTTCAATCATCAATATTCAATCTTCAATCCTCAATGCTCAATCCTCAATCCTCAATCCTCAATCCTCAATCCTCAATCTTCAATCCTCAATCCTCAATCCTCAATCCTCAATCCTCAATCTTCAATCCTCAATACTCAATCTTCAATCCTCAATCCTCAATCTTCAATCCTCAATACTCAATCTTCAATCCTCAATCCTCAATCGTCAATCCTCAATCCTCAATCTTCGATCCTCAATACTCAATTTTCAATCCTCAATCCTCAATCCTCAATCCACAATTCTCAATCCTCAATCCTCTGCCCTCAGTCCTCAAACCTCAATCCTCAACACTCAGCTCTCGTCCTCCATCCTCAATCCTTAATCATCAATCCTCAATCTTCAATCCTCAATATTCAATCATCAACCCTCAATCCTCAACACTCAATCCTCAATCCTCAATCCTCAGTGATCAATACTCAATCTTTAATACACAATCCTCAATCCTCAATCCTCAATCCTCAATCCTCAATCATCAATCCTCATTTCTCAAACCTCAATCCTCAACCCTCAGTCCTCATCCTCAATTCTCAATTCTCAATCCTCAATCATCAATCCTCAATCTTCAATCCTCAATAATCAATCTCCAATTCTAGATCCTCAATCCTCAATCCTCAATCCTCAATCTTCAATCCCTAATACTCAATCTTCAATCCTCAATCCTCAGTCCTCAAACCTCAATCCTGAATCTTCAATACTCAATATCCAATCTTCAGTCCTCAATCCTCAATCCTCAATCCTCAATCCTCAATTTTCAATCCTCAATCCTCAATCCTCAGACCTCAATCATCAATATTCAACCCTCAGTCCTCGTCCTCAATCCACAAACCTCAATCCTCAATCCTCAATCTTCAATCATCAATATTCAAACTTCAATCCTCAATACTCAATTTTCAATCCTCAATCCTCAATCCTCAATCCTCAATTCTCAATCCTCAATCCTCTGTCCTCAGACCTCAAACCTCAATACTCAACACTCAGACCTCATCCTCCATCCTCAATCCTTAATCATCAATCCTCAATCTTCAATCCTCAATATTCAATCATCAACCCTCAATCCTCAACCCTCAGTCCTCAATCCTCAATCCTCAGTGATCAATACTCAATCTTTAATACACAATCCTCAATCCTCAATCCTCAATCCTCAATCCTCAATCCTCAATCCTCAATCCTCATTTCTCAAACCTCAATCCTCAACCCTCAGTCCTCATCCTCAATTCTCAATTCTCAATCCTCATTCATCAATCCTCAATCTTCAATCCTCAATAATCAATCTCCAATTCTAGATCCTCAATCCTCAATCCTCAATCTGCAATCCTCAATAGTCGATCTCCAATCCTAGATCCTCAATCCTCGATCCTCAATCCACAACCCTCAATCCTCAATCCTCAATCTTCAATCATCAATATTCAAACTTCAATCCTCAATACTCAATCTTCAATCCTCAATCCTCAATCCTCAATCCTCAATTCTCAATCCTCAATCCTCTGTCCTCAATCCTCAAACCTCAATCCTCAATCCTCAATATTCAAACATCAATACTCAATCTTCAATCCTCAATCCTCAATCCTCAATCCTCAATCCTCAACCCTCAATATTCAACACACAACCCTCAGCCATGATGCCTCAATACTCAACCATCAATCCTCAATTCTCAATACTCAATCCTCAATCGCCAATCCTCAATCCTCAATCCTCAAACTTCAATCTTCAATACACAATCTTCAACCATCAATCCGCAATCCTCAATCCTCAATTCTCAATCTTCAATCCTCAATTCTCAGTCCTCAGTCCTCAATCCTCAATCCACAATTCTCAATACTCAATCTTCAATCCTCAATCCTCAATCGTCAATCCTCAATCCTCAATCTTCAATACTCAATACTCAATTTTCAATCCTCAATCCACAACCCTCAATCGTCAATCCTCAATCTTCAATCATCAATATTCAATCTTCAATCCTCAATGCTCAATCCTCAATCCTCAATCCTCAATCCTCAATCCTCAATCTTCAATCCTCAATCCTCAATCCTCAATCCTCAATCCTCAATCTTCAATCCTCAATACTCAATCTTCAATCCTCAATCCTCAATCTTCAATCCTCAATACTCAATCTTCAATCCTCAATCCTCAATCGTCAATCCTCAATCCTCAATCTTCGATACTCAATACTCAATTTTCAATCCTCAATCCTCAATCCTCAATCCACAATTCTCAATCCTCAATCCTCTGCCCTCAGTCCTCAAACCTCAATCCTCAACACTCAGCTCTCGTCCTCCATCCTCAATCCTTAATCATCAATCCTCAATCTTCAATCCTCAATATTCAATCATCAACCCTCAATCCTCAACACTCAATCCTCAATCCTCAATCCTCAGTGATCAATACTCAATCTTTAATACACAATCCTCAATCCTCAATCCTCAATCCTCAATCCTCAATCCTCAATCCTCAATCCTCATTTCTCAAACCTCAATCCTCAACCCTCAGTCCTCATCCTCAATTCTCAATCCTCAATCATCAATCCTCAATCTTCAATCCTCAATAATCAATCTCCAATTCTAGATCCTCAATCCTCAATCCTCAATCCTCAATCTTCAATCCTCAATAATCAATCTCCAATCCTAGATCCTCAATCCTCAATCCTCAATCCTCAATCCTCAATCCTCATTCTTCAATCATCAATAGCCAATCCTCAATCTTCAATCCTCAATCCTCAATCCTCAATCCTCAATCGTCAATCTTCTATCCCTAATACTCAATCTTCAATCCTCAATCCTCAGTCTCCAAACCTCAATCCTGAATCTTCAATACTCAACCTTCAAGCCTCAATCCTCAGTCCTCAATACTCAACCATCAATCCTCAATTCTCAATACTCAATAGAATATCCTGAATTCTCAGGACCCAATACTCAAACCTCAATCCTCAACCCTCAGCCCTCATCCTCCATCCTCAATCCTCAATCGTCAATACTCAATCCTCAATACTGAATCTTCAATCCTCAGTACTCAATATTCAATCCCCAATCCCCAATCCTCAATCCTCAATCCTCAATCCTCAATCCTCAATCCTCAACCCTCAATCCTCATTCCTCAAACCTCAATGCTCAATCCTCAATCCTCAATCCTCAGTCCTCAATCGTCAGTCCTCAATCCTCAAACCTCAATCCTCAATACTCAATTTTCAATCATCAATCCTCAATCTTCAATCCTCAATTCTCAATCCTCAATCCTCTGTCCTCAGTCCTGAAACCTCAATCCTCAACCCTCAGCCCTCATCCTCCATCCTCAATTCTTAATCATCAATCCTCATTCATCAATCCTCAATATTCAATCTTCAACCCTCAATCCTCAATCCTCAATACTCAATCCTCAATCCTCAGTGATCAATACTCAATCTCTAATACACAATCCTCAGTCCTCAATCCTCAATCCTCAATCCTCAATCCTCAATCCTCATTTCTCAAACCTCAACCCTCAACCCTCAGTCCTCATCCTCAATTCTCAATCCTCAATCCTCAATCATCAATCCTCAATCTTCAATCCTCAGTAATCAATCTCCAATTCTAGATCCTCAATCCTCAATCCTCAATCCTCAATCTTCAATCCTCAATAATCAATCTCCAATCCTACATCCTCAATCCCCAATCCTAAGCCCTTAATCCTCAATCCTCATTCTTCAATCCTCAATACCCGATCCTCAATCTTCAATCCTCTATCAACAATCCTTAATTCTCAACCCTCAATCCTCAGTCCTCAGTCGTCAAACCTGAATCCCCGACCCTCAGCCCTCATCCTCAATCCTCAGTCCTCAATCCTCAGTCCTCAGTCCTCAAACCTCAATCCTCAACCCTCAGTCCTCATCCTCAATTCTCAATCCTCCATCCTCAATCCTCAATCTTCAATCCTCAATAATCAATCTCCAATCCTAGATCCTCAATCCTCAATCCTCAATCCTCAATCCTCAATCCTCATTCTTCAATCCTCAATACCCAATCCTCAATCTTCAATCCTCAATACTCAATCCTCAATCCTCAATCCTCAATCTTCTATCCCTAATACTCAATCTTCAATCCTCAATCCTCAGTCCCCAAACCTCAATCCTGAATCTTCAATACTCATCCTTCAAGCCTCAATCCTCAGTCCTCAATACTCAACCATCAATCCTCAATTCTCAATACTCAATAGAATATCCTGAATTCTCAGGACCCAATACTCAAACCTCAATCCTCAACCCTCAGCCCTCATCCTCCATCCTCAATCCTCAATCCTCAATACTCAATCCTCAATCCTCAATCTTCAATCCTAGATCCTCAACCCTCAATCCTCAATCCTCAATCCTCAATCCTCATTCTTCAATCCTCAATACCCAATCCTCAATCCTCAATCCTCAATCTTCAATCCTCAATAATCAATCTCCAATCCTACATCCTCAATTCCCAATCCTCAATCCTTAATCCTCAATCTTCAATCCTCAATCGCCAGTCCTCAATCTTCAAACCTCAATGGTCAGTACTCAATCGTCAAGCCTCAGTCCTCAATCCTCAATCCTCAATCCTCAAACCACAATCCTCAACCGTCAGTCCTCGTCCTCAATCCTCAACCCTCAATCCTCAATCCCCAATCTTCAATCTCCAATCCTAGATCCTCAATCCTCAATCCTCATTCTTCAATCCTCAATACCCAATCCTCAATCTTCAATCCTCAATACTCAATCCTCAATCCTCAATCCTCAATCTTCTATCCCTAATACTCAATCTTCAATCCTCAATCCTCAGTCCCCAAACCTCAATCCTGAATCTTCAATACTCATCCTTCAAGCCTCAATCCTCAGTCCTCAATACTCAACCATCAATCCTCAATTCTCAATACTCAATAGAATATCCTGAATTCTCAGGACCCAATACTCAAACCTCAATCCTCAACCCTCAGCCCTCATCCTCCATCCTCAATCCTCAATCCTCAATACTCAATCCTCAATCCTCAATCTTCAATCCTAGATCCTCAACCCTCAATCCTCAATCCTCAATCCTCAATCCTCATTCTTCAATCCTCAATACCCAATCCTCAATCCTCAATCCTCAATCTTCAATCCTCAATAATCAATCTCCAATCCTACATCCTCAATTCCCAATCCTCAATCCTTAATCCTCAATCTTCAATCCTCAATCGCCAGTCCTCAATCTTCAAACCTCAATGGTCAGTACTCAATCGTCAAGCCTCAGTCCTCAATCCTCAATCCTCAATCCTCAAACCACAATCCTCAACCGTCAGTCCTCGTCCTCAATCCTCAACCCTCAATCCTCAATCCCCAATCTTCAATCTCCAATCCTAGATCCTCAATCCTCAATCCTCAATCCCCAATCTTCAATCCCCAGTAATCAATCTCCAATCCTAGATCCTCAATCCTCAATCCTCAATCCCCAATCTTCAATCCTCAATAATCAATCTCCAATCCTAGATCCTCAACCCTCAATCCTCAATCCTCAATCCTCAATCCTCAATCCTCATTCTTCGATCCTCAATCCCCAATCCCCAATCCTCAATCCTCAATCCTCAATCCTCAATCCTCAATCCTCAACCCTCAATCCTCAATCCTCAAACCTCAATCCTCAACCCTCAGTCCTCATCCTCAATTCTCAATCCTCAATCCTCAATCCTCAATCCTCAATCTTCAATCCTCAATAATCAATCTCCAATCCTAGATCCTCAATCCACAATCTTCAATCCTTAATTCTCAATCTTCAATCCTCAATCCCCAGTCTTCAATCTTCAATCCTCAATGCTCAATCCTCAATCCTCAATCCTCAGTGCTCAATCCTCAGTCCTCAATCCTCAAACCTCAATCCTCTACCGTCAGTCCTCGTCCTCAATCCTCAAACCTCAATCCTCAATCCTCAATATTCAATCATCAATACTCAATGTTCAATCCTCAATCCTCAATCCTCAATCCTCAATCCTCAACCCTCAATATTCAACACACAACCCTCAGCCATGAATCCTCAATACTCAACCATCAATCCTCAAATCTCAATACTCAATCCTCAATCGCCAATCCTCAATCCCCAATCCTCAATCTTCAATCCTCAATCCTCAGTCCCCAAAGCTCAATCCTGAATCTTCAATACTCAACCTTCAAGCCTCAATCCTCAGTCCTCAATGCTCAACCATCAATCCTCAATTCTCAATACTCAATAGAATATCCTGAATTCTCAGGACTCAATACTCAAACCTCAATCCTCAACCCTCAGCCCTCATCCTCCATCCTCAACCCTCTATCCTCAATACCCAATCCTCAATCTTCAATCCTCAATCATCAATCCTCAATTCTCAATCTTCAATCCTCAATCCTCAGTCGTCAAACCTCAATCCCTGACCCTCTGCCCTCATCCTCAACCGTCAGTCTTCAATCATCAGTCCTCAGACCTCAAACCTCAATACTCACCACTCAGACCTCATCCTCCATCCTCAATCCTTAATCATCAATCCTCAATCTTCAATCCTCAATATTCAATCATCAACCCTCAATCCTCAACCCTCAGTCCTCAATCCTCAATCCTCAGTGATCAATACTCAATCTTTAATACACAATCCTCAATCCTCAATCCTCAATCCTCAATCCTCAATCCTCAATCCTCATTTCTCAAACCTCAATCCTCAACCCTCAGTCCTCATCCTCAATTCTCAATTCTCAATCCTCATTCATCAATCCTCAATCTTCAATCCTCAATAATCAATCTCCAATTCTAGATCCTCAATCCTCAATCCTCAATCTGCAATCCTCAATAGTCGATCTCCAATCCTAGATCCTCAATCCTCGATCCTCAATCCACAACCCTCAATCCTCAATCCTCAATCTTCAATCATCAATATTCAAACTTCAATCCTCAATACTCAATCTTCAATCCTCAATCCTCAATCCTCAATCCTCAATTCTCAATCCTCAATCCTCTGTCCTCAATCCTCAAACCTCAATCCTCAATCCTCAATATTCAAACATCAATACTCAATCTTCAATCCTCAATCCTCAATCCTCAATCCTCAATCCTCAACCCTCAATATTCAACACACAACCCTCAGCCATGATGCCTCAATACTCAACCATCAATCCTCAATTCTCAATACTCAATCCTCAATCGCCAATCCTCAATCCTCAATCCTCAATCTTCAATCTTCAATGCACAATCTTCAACCATCAATCCTCAATCCTCAATCCTCAATTCTCAATCTTCAATCCTCAATTCTCAGTCCTCAGTCCTCAATCCTCAACCCACAATTCTCAATACTCAATCCTCAATCCTCAATCCTCAATCCTCAATCCTCATTTCTCAAACCTCAATCCTCAACCCTCAGACCTCATCCTCAATTCTCAATTCTCAATCCTCAATCATCAATCCTCAATCTTCAATCCTCAATAATCAATCTCCAATCCTAGATCCTCAATCCTCAATCCTCAATCCCCAATCTTCAATCCTCAATAATCAATCTCCAATCCTAGATCGTCAACCCTCAATCCTCAACCCTCAATCCTCAATCCTCAATTTTCAATCCTCAATCCTCAATCCTCAGACCTCAATCATCAATATTCAACCCTCAGTACTCGTCCTCAATCCACAACCCTCAATCCTCAAGCCACAACCCTCAATCCTCAATCCTCAATCTTCTGTCGTCAATATTCAATCTTCAATCCTCAATGCTCAATCCTCAATCCTCAATCCTCAATCCTCAATCTTCAATCCTCAGTCCTCAATCCTCAATCCTCAATCCTGAATCTTCAATCCTCAATACACAATCTTCAATCATCAATCCTCAATCCTCAATCCCCAATTCTCAATCTTCAATCCTCAATTCTCAGTCCTCAGTCCTCAATCCTCAATCCACAATTCTCAATACTCAATCTTCAATCCTCAATCCTCAATCGTCAATCCTCAATCCTCAATCTTCAATACTCAATACTCAATTTTCAATCCTCAATCCACAACCCTCAATCGTCAATCCTCAATCTTCAATCATCAATATTCAATCTTCAATCCTCAATGCTCAATCCTCAATCCTCAATCCTCAATCCTCAATCCTCAATCTTCAATCCTCAATCCTCAATCCTCAATCCTCAATCCTCAATCTTCAATCCTCAATACTCAATCTTCAATCCTCAATCCTCAATCTTCAATCCTCAATACTCAATCTTCAATCCTCAATCCTCAATCGTCAATCCTCAATCCTCAATCTTCGATCCTCAATACTCAATTTTCAATCCTCAATCCTCAATCCTCAATCCACAATTCTCAATCCTCAATCCTCTGCCCTCAGTCCTCAAACCTCAATCCTCAACACTCAGCTCTCGTCCTCCATCCTCAATCCTTAATCATCAATCCTCAATCTTCAATCCTCAATATTCAATCATCAACCCTCAATCCTCAACACTCAATCCACAATCCTCAATCCTCAGTGATCAATACTCAATCTTTAATACACAATCCTCAATCCTCAATCCTCAATCCTCAATCCTCAATCCTCAATCCTCAATCCTCATTTCTCAAACCTCAATCCTCAACCCTCAGTCCTCATCCTCAATTCTCAATCCTCAATCATCAATCCTCAATCTTCAATCCTCAATAATCAATCTCCAATTCTAGATCCTCAATCCTCAATCCTCAATCCTCAATCTTCAATCCTCAATAATCAATCTCCAATCCTAGATCCTCAATCCTCAATCCTCAATCCTCAATCCTCAATCCTCATTCTTCAATCATCAATAGCCAATCCTCAATCTTCAATCCTCAATCCTCAATCCTCAATCGTCAATCTTCTATCCCTAATACTCAATCTTCAATCCTCAATCCTCAGTCTCCAAACCTCAATCCTGAATCTTCAATACTCAACCTTCAAGCCTCAATCCTCAGTCCTCAATACTCAACCATCAATCCTCAATTCTCAATACTCAATAGAATATCCTGAATTCTCAGGACCCAATACTCAAACCTCAATCCTCAACCCTCAGCCCTCATCCTCCATCCTCAATCCTCAATCCTCAATACTCAATCCTCAATACTGAATCTTCAATCCTCAGTACTCAATATTCAATCCCCAATCCCCAATCCTCAATCCTCAATCCTCAATCCTCAATCCTCAATCCTCAACCCTCAATCCTCATTCCTCAAACCTCAATGCTCAATCCTCAATCCTCAATCCTCAGTCCTCAATCGTCAGTCCTCAATCCTCAAACCTCAATCCTCAATACTCAATTTTCAATCATCAATCCTCAATCTTCAATCCTCAATTCTCAATCCTCAATCCTCTGTCCTCAGTCCTGAAACCTCAATCCTCAACCCTCAGCCCTCATCCTCCATCCTCAATTCTTAATCATCAATCCTCATTCATCAATCCTCAATATTCAATCTTCAACCCTCAATCCTCAATCCTCAATACTCAATCCTCAATCCTCAGTGATCAATACTCAATCTCTAATACACAATCCTCAGTCCTCAATCCTCAATCCTCAATCCTCAATCCTCAATCCTCATTTCTCAAACCTCAACCCTCAACCCTCAGTCCTCATCCTCAATTCTCAATTCTCAATCCTCAATCATCAATCCTCAATCTTCAATCCTCAGTAATCAATCTCCAATTCTAGATCCTCAATCCTCAATCCTCAATCCTCAATCTTCAATCCTCAATAATCAATCTCCAATCCTACATCCTCAATCCCCAATCCTAAGCCCTTAATCCTCAATCCTCATTCTTCAATCCTCAATACCCGATCCTCAATCTTCAATCCTCTATCAACAATCCTTAATTCTCAACCCTCAATCCTCAGTCCTCAGTCGTCAAACCTGAATCCCCGACCCTCAGCCTTCATCCTCAATCCTCAGTCCTCAATCCTCAGTCCTCAGTCCTCAAACCTCAATCCTCAACCCTCAGTCCTCATCCTCAATTCTCAATCCTCCATCCTCAATCCTCAATCTTCAATCCTCAATAATCAATCTCCAATCCTAGATCCTCAATCCTCAATCCTCAATCCTCAATCCTCAATCCTCATTCTTCAATCCTCAATACCCAATCCTCAATCTTCAATCCTCAATACTCAATACTCAATCCTCAATCCTCAATCTTCTATCCCTAATACTCAATCTTCAATCCTCAATCCTCAGTCCCCAAACCTCAATCCTGAATCTTCAATACTCATCCTTCAAGCCTCAATCCTCAGTCCTCAATACTCAACCATCAATCCTCAATTCTCAATACTCAATAGAATATCCTGAATTCTCAGGACCCAATACTCAAACCCCAATCCTCAACCCTCAGCCCTCATCCTCCATCCGCAATCCTCAATCCTCAATACTCAATCCTCAATCCTCAATCTTCAATCCTAGATCCTCAACCCTCAATCCTCAATCCTCAATCCTCAATCCTCATTCTTCAATCCTCAATACCCAATCCTCAATCCTCAATCCTCAATCTTCAATCCTCAATAATCAATCTCCAATCCTACATCCTCAATTCCCAATCCTCAATCCTTAATCCTCAATCTTCAATCCCCAATCGCCAGTCCTCAATCTTCAAACCTCAATGGTCAGTACTCAATCGTCAAGCCTCAGTCCTCAATCCTCAATCCTCAATCCTCAAACCACAATCCTCAACCGTCAGTCCTCGTCCTCAATCCTCAACCCTCAATCCTCAATCCCCAATCTTCAATCTCCAATCCTAGATCCTCAATCCTCAATCCTCAATCCCCAATCTTCAATCCCCAGTAATCAATCTCCAATCCTAGATCCTCAATCCTCAATCCTCAATCCCCAATCTTCAATCCTCAATAATCAATCTCCAATCCTAGATCCTCAACCCTCAATCCTCAATCCTCAATCCTCAATCCTCAATCCTCATTCTTCGATCCTCAATACCCAATCCTCAATCTTCAATCCTCTATCAACAATCCTGAATTCTCAGTCCTCAATCCTCAGTCCTCATCCTCAATCCTCAGTCCTCAATCCTCAGTCCTCAGTCCTCAAACCTCAATCCTCAACCCTCAGACATCATCCTCAATTCTTAATCCTCAATCCTCAATCATCAACCTTCAATCCTCAATACTCAATCTTCAATCCTCAATCCTCAGCCCTCAAACCTCAATTCTGAATCCTCAATACTCAACCTTCAATCCTCAATCCTCAGTCCTCAGTACTCAACCATTAATCCTCAATTCTCAATACTCAATAGAATATCCTGAATTCTCAGGATTCAATACTCAAACCTCAATCCTCAACCGTCAGCCCTCATCCTCCATCATCAATCCTCAATCCTCAATCCTCAATCTTCAATCCTCAGTACTCAATATTCAATCCCCAATCCCCAATCCTCAATCCTCAATCCTCAATCCTCAATCCTCAATCCTCAACCCTCAATCCTCAATCCTCAAACCTCAATCCTCAACCCTCAGTCCTCATCCTCAATTCTCAATCCTCAATCCTCAATCCTCAATCCTCAATCTTCAATCCTCAATAATCAATCTCCAATCCTAGATCCTCAATCCACAATCTTCAATCCTTAATTCTCAATCTTCAATCCTCAATCCCCAGTCTTCAATCTTCAATCCTCAATGCTCAATCCTCAATCCTCAATCCTCAGTGCTCAATCCTCAGTCCTCAATCCTCAAACCTCAATCCTCTACCGTCAGTCCTCGTCCTCAATCCTCAAACCTCAATCCTCAATCCTCAATATTCAATCATCAATACTCAATGTTCAATCCTCAATCCTCAATCCTCAATCCTCAATCCTCAACCCTCAATATTCAACACACAACCCTCAGCCATGAATCCTCAATACTCAACCATCAATCCTCAAATCTCAATACTCAATCCTCAATCGCCAATCCTCAATCCCCAATCCTCAATCTTCAATCCTCAATCCTCAGTCCCCAAAGCTCAATCCTGAATCTTCAATACTCAACCTTCAAGCCTCAATCCTCAGTCCTCAATGCTCAACCATCAATCCTCAATTCACAATACTCAATAGAATATCCTGAATTCTCAGGACTCAATACTCAAACCTCAATCCTCAACCCTCAGCCCTCATCCTCCATCCTCAACCCTCTATCCTCAATACCCAATCCTCAATCTTCAATCCTCAATCATCAATCCTCAATTCTCAATCTTCAATCCTCAATCCTCAGTCGTCAAACCTCAATCCCTGACCCTCTGCCCTCATCCTCAACCGTCAGTCTTCAATCATCAGTCCTCAGTCCTTAAACCTCAATCCACAAACCTCAGACATCATCCTCAATCCTCAATCCTCAATCCTCAATCCTCAATCTTCAATCCCTAATACTCAATCTTCAATCCCCAATACTCAGTCCTCAAACCTCAATCCTGAATCTTCAATACTCAACCTTCAAGCCTCAATCCTCAGTCCTCAATCCTCGATCCTCAATCTTCAATCCTCAATATCCAATCTTCAATCCTCAATCCTCAATCCTCAATACTCAATCTTCAATCCTCAATCCTCAATCGTCAATCCTCAATCCTCAATCTTCAATCCTCAATACTCAATTTTCAATCCTCAATCCACAACCCTCAATCGTCAATCCTCAATCTTCAATCATCAATATTCAATCTTCAATCCTCAATGCTCAATCCTCAATCCTCAATCCTCAATCCTCAATCCACAATCTTCAATACTCAATCCTCAATCCTCAAACCTCAATCCTCAATCTTCAATCCTCAATACTCAATCTTCAATCCTCAATCCTCAATCTTCAATCCTCAATACTCAATCTTCAATCCTCAATCCTCAATCGTCAATCCTCAATCCTCAATCTTCGATCCTCAATACTCAATTTTCAATCCTCAATCCTCAATCCTCAATCCACAATTCTCAATCCTCAATCCTCTGCCCTCAGTCCTCAAACCTCAATCCTCAACACTCAGCTCTCGTCCTCCATCCTCAATCCTTAATCATCAATCCTCAATCTTCAATCCTCAATATTCAATCATCAACCCTCAAGCCTCAACACTCAATCCTCAATCCTCAATCCTCAGTGATCAATACTCAATCTTTAATACACAATCCTCAATGCTCAATCCTCAATCCTCAATCCTCAATCCTCAATCCTCATTTCTCAAACCTCAATCCTCAAGCCTCAGTGCTCATCCTCAATTCTCAATTCTCAATCCTCAATCATCAATCCTCAATCTTCAATTCTCAATAATCAATCTCCAATTCTAGATCCTCAATCCTCAATCCTCAATCCTCAATCCTCAATCCTGAATTTTCAATCCTCAATCCTCAATCCTCAGACCTCAATCATCAATATTCAACCCTGAGTACTCGTCCTCAATCCACAACCCTCAATCCTCAAGCCACAACCCTCAATCCTCAATCCTCAATCTTCAATCGTCAATATTCAATCCTCAATCTTCAATCCTCAGTCCTCAATCCTCAATCCTCAATCCTCAATCTTCAATCCTCAATACACAATCTTCAATCATCAATCCTCAATCCTCAATCCCCAATTCTCAATCTTCAATCCTCAGTTCTCAGTCCTCAGTCCTCAATCCTCAATCCACAATTCTCAATACTCAATCTTCAATCCTCAATCCTCAATCGTCAATCCTCAATCCTCAATCTTCAATCCTCAATACTCAATTTTCAATCCTCAATCCACAACCCTCAATCGTCAATCCTCAATCTTCAATCATCAATATTCAATCTTCAATCCTCAATGCTCAATCCTCAATCCTCAATCCTCAATCCTCAATCCTCAATCTTCAATCCTCAATCCTCAATCCTCAATCCTCAATCCTCAATCTTCAATCCTCAATACTCAATCTTCAATCCTCAATCCTCAATCTTCAATCCTCAATACTCAATCTTCAATCCTCAATCCTCAATCGTCAATCCTCAATCCTCAATCTTCGATCCTCAATACTCAATTTTCAATCCTCAATCCTCAATCCTCAATCCACAATTCTCAATCCTCAATCCTCTGCCCTCAGTCCTCAAACCTCAATCCTCAACACTCAGCTCTCGTCCTCCATCCTCAATCCTTAATCATCAATCCTCAATCTTCAATCCTCAATATTCAATCATCAACCCTCAATCCTCAACACTCAATCCTCAATCCTCAATCCTCAGTGATCAATACTCAATCTTTAATACACAATCCTCAATCCTCAATCCTCAATCCTCAATCCTCAATCCTCAATCCTCAATCCTCAATCCTCAATCCTCATTTCTCAAACCTCAATCCTCAACCCTCAGTCCTCATCCTCAATTCTCAATTCTCAATCCTCAATCATCAATCCTCAATCTTCAATCCTCAATGATCAATCTCCAATTCTAGATCCTCAATCCTCAATCCTCAACCCTCAATCTTCAATCCTCAATAATCAATCTCCAATCCTAGATCCTCAATCCTCAATCCTCAATCCTCAATCCTCAATCCTCATTCTTCAATCATCAATACCCAATCCTCAATCTTCAATCCTCAATCCTCAATCCTCAATCCTCAATCGTCAATCTTCTATCCCTAATACTCAATCTTCAATCCTCAATCCTCAGTCACCAAACCTCAATCCTGAATCTTCAATACTCAACCTTCAAGCCTCAATCCTCAGTCCTCAATACTCAACCATCAATCCTCAATTCTCAATACTCAATAGAATATCCTGAATTCTCAGGACCCAATACTCAAACCTCAATCCTCAACCCTCAGCCCTCATCCTCCATCCTCAATCCTCAATCCTCAATACTCAATCCTCAATACTGAATCTTCAATCCTAGATCCTCAACCCTCAATCCTCAATCCTCAATCCTCAATCCTCAATCTTCAATCCTCAGTACTCAATATGCAATCCCCAATCCCCAATCCTCAATCCTCAATCCTCAATCCTCAATCCTCAATCCTCAACCCTCAATCCTCATTCCTCAGACCTCAATCCTCAACCCTCAGTCCTCATCCTCAATTCTCAATCCTCAATCCTCAATCCTCAATCCTCAATCTTCAATCCTCAATAATCAATCTCCAATCCTAGATCCTCAATCCACAATCTTCAATCCTTAATTCTCAATCTTCAATCCTCAATCCCCAGTCTTCAATCTTCAATCCTCAATGCTCAAACCTCAATCCTCAACCCTCAGACCTCATCCTCAATTCTCAATTCTCAATCCTCAATCATCAATCCTCAATCTTCAATCCTCAATAATCAATCTCCAATCCTAGATCCTCAATCCTCAATCCTCAATCCCCAATCTTCAATCCTCAATAATCAATCTCCAATCCTAGATCGTCAACCCTCAATCCTCAACCCTCAATCCTCAATCCTCAATTTTCAATCCTCAATCCTCAATCCTCAGACCTCAATCATCAATATTCAACCCTCAGTACTCGTCCTCAATCCACAACCCTCAATCCTCAATCCTCAATCTTCAATCCTCAGTCCTCAATTGTCAATCCTCAATCCTCAACCTTCAATCCTCAATACACAATCTTCAATCATCAATCCTCAATCCTCAATCCCCAATTCTCAATCTTCAATCCTCAATTCTCAGTCCTCAGTCCTCAATCCTCAATCCACAATTCTCAATACTCAATCTTCAATCCTCAATCCTCAATCGTCAATCCTCAATAATCAATCTCCAATCCTAGATCCTCAATCCACAATCTCAATCCTTAATTCTCAATCTTCAATCCTCAATCCCCAGTCTTCAATCTTCAGTCCTCAATGCTCAATCCTCAATCCTCAATCCTCAGTCCTCAATCGTCAGTCCTCAATCCTCAAACCTCAATCCTCAATACTCAATTTTCAATCCTCAATCCTCAATCTTCAATCCTCAATTCTCAATCCTCAATCCTCTGTCCTCAGTCCTCAAACCTCAATCCTCAACCCTCAGCCCTCATCCTCCATCCTCAATTCTCAATCATCAATCCTCATTCATCAATCCTCAATATTCAATCTTGAACCCTCAATCCTCAATCCTCAATACTCAATCCTCAATCCTCAGTGATCAATACTCAATCTCTAATACACAATCCTCAGTCCTCAATCCTCAATCCTCAACCCTCAATCCTCAATCCTCATTTCTCAAACCTCAACCCTCAGCCCTCAGTCCTCATCCTCAATTCTCAATTCTCAATCCTCAATCATCAATCCTCAATCTTCAATCCTCAGTAATCAATCTCCAATTCTAGATCCTCAATCCTCAATCCTCAATCCTCAATCTTCAATCCTCAATAATCAATCTCCAATCCTACATCCTCAATCCCCAATCCTAAGCCCTTAATACTCAATCTTCAATCCTCAATCGCCAGTCCTCAATCTTCAATCCTCAATGCTCAATCCTGAATCCTCAAGCCTCAGTCCTCAATCCTCAATCCTCAAACCTCAACCCTCAACCGTCAGTCCTCGTCCTCAATACTCGACCCTCAATCCTCAATCCTCAATCTTCAATCTCCAAACCTAGATCCTCAAACCTAAATCCTCACTCCCCAATATTCAATCCTCAATAATCAATCTTCAATCCTCAATCCTCAATCCTCAATCCTCAATCCTCAATCCTCAACCCTCAATCTTCAATCCTCAATACTCAATCTTCAATCCACAATCCTCAATCGTCAATCCTCAATCCTCAATCTTCAATCCTCAATACTCAATTTTCAATCCTCAATCCTCAATCCTCAATCCTCAATTCTCAATCCTCAATCCTCTGTCCTCAGACCTCAAACCTCAATCCTCAACACTCAGCCCTCATCCTCCATCCTCAATCCTCAATCCTCAATCATCAATCCTCAATTCTCAATACTCAATCTTCAATCCTCAATATTCAATCTTCAATCCTCAATCCTCAATCCTCGACCCTCCGTGATCAATACTCAATCTTCAATACTCAATCCTCAATCCTCAACCCTCAATCCTCAATCCTCAATCCCCATTTCTCAAACCTCAATTCTCAACCCTCAGTCCTCATCCTCAATTCTCAATCCTCAATCCTCAATCATCAATCCTCAATTCTCAATACTCAATCTTCAATCCTCAATCCTCAATCCTCAATCCTCATTTCTCAAACCTCAATCCTCAATCCTCAGTCCTCTTCCTCAATTCTCAATTCTCAATCCTCAATCATCAATCCTCAATCTTCAATCCTCAATAATCAGTCTCCAATCCTAGATCCTCAATCCTCAATCCTCAAACCCCAATCTTCAATCCTAGATCCTCAACACTCAATCCTCAATCCTCAATCCTCAATCCTCATTCTTCAATCCTCAATACCCAATCCTCAATCCTCAATCCTCAATCTTCAATCCTCAATAATCAATCTCCAATCCTACATCCTCAATTCCCAATCCTCAATCCTTAATCCTCAATCTTCAATCCTCAATCGCCAGTCCTCAATCTTCAAACCTCAATGCTCAATCCTCAATCGTCAAGCCTCAGTCCTCAATCCTCAATCCTCAATCCTCAAACCACAATCCTCAACCGTCAGTCCTCGTCCTCAATCCTCAACCCTCAATCCTCAATCCCCAATCTTCAATCTCCAATCCTAGATCCTCAATCCTCAATCCTCAATCCCCAATCTTCAATCCCCAGTAATCAATCTCCAATCCTAGATCCTCAATCCTCAATCCTCAATCCCCAATCTTCAATCCTCAATAATCAATCTCCAATCCTAGATCCTCAACCATCAATCCTCAATCCTCAATCCTCAATCCTCAATCCTCATTCTTCAATCCTCAATACCCAATCCTCAATCTTCAATCCTCTATCAACAATCCTGAATTCTCAGTCCTCAATCCACAGTCCTCATCCTCAATCCTCAGTCCTCAATCCTCAGTCCTCAGTCCTCAAACCTCAATCCTCAACCCTCAGACATCATCCTCAATTCTTAATCCTCAATCCTCAATCATCAACCTTCAATCCTCAATACTCAATCTTCAATCCTCAATCCTCAGCCCTCAAACCTCAATTCTGAATCCTCAATACTCAACCTTCAATCCTCAATCCTCAGTCCTCAGTACTCAACCATTAATCCTCAATTCTCAATACTCAATAGAATATCCTGAATTCTCAGGATTCAATACTCAAACCTCAATCCTCAACCCTCAGCCCTCATCCTCCATCATCAATCCTCAATCCTCAATCCTCAATCTTCAATCCTCAGTACTCAATATTCAATCCCCAATCCCCAATCCTCAATCCTCAATCCTCAATCCTCAATCCTCAATCCTCAACCCTCAATCCTCATTCCTCAAACCTCAATCCTCAACCCTCAGTCCTCATCCTCAATTCTCAATCCTCAATCCTCAATCCTCAATCCTCAATCTTCAATCCTCAATAATCAATCTCCAATCCTAGATCCTCAATCCACAATCTTCAATCCTTAATTCTCAATCTTCAATCCTCAATCCCCAGTCTTCAATCTTCAATCCTCAATGCTCAATCCTCAATCCTCAGTCCTCAGTGCTCAATCCTCAGTCCTCAATCCTCAAACCTCAATCCTCTACCGTCAGTCCTCGTCCTCAATACTCAAACCTCAATCCTCAATCCTCAATATTCAATCATCAATACTCAATCTTCAATCCTCAATCCTCAATCCTCAATCCTCAATCCTCAACCCTCAATATTCAACACACAACCCTCAGCCATGAATCCTCAATACTCAACCATCAATCCTCAAATCTCAATACTCAATCCTCAATCGCCAATCCTCAATCCCCAATCCTCAATCTTCAATCCTCAATCCTCAGTCCCCAAACCTCAATCCTGAATCTTCAATACTCAACCTTCAAGCCTCAATCCTCAGTCCTCAATGCTCAACCATCAATCCTCAATTCTCAATACTCAATAGAATATCCTGAATTCTCAGGACTCAATACTCAAACCTCAATCCTCAACCCTCAGCCCTCATCCTCCATCCTCAATGCTCTATCCTCAATACCCAATCCTCAATCTTCAATCCTCAATCATCAATCCTCAATTCTCAATCTTGAATCCTCAATCCTCAGTCGTCAAACCTCAATCCCTGACCCTCTGCCCTCATCCTCAACCGTCAGTCTTCAATCATCAGTCCTCAGTCCTCAAACCTCAATCCTCAACCCTCAGACATCATCCTCAATCCTCAATCCTCAATCCTCAATCCTCAATCTTCAATCCCTAATACTCAATCTTCAATCCTCAATACTCAGTCCTCAAACCTCAATCCTGAATCTTCAATACTCAACCTTCAAGCCTCAATCCTCAGTCCTCAATCCTCGATCCTCAATCTTCAATCCTCAATATCCAATCTTCAATCCTCAATCCTCAATCCTCAATACTCAATCTTCAATCCTCAATCTTCAATCATCAATATTCAATCTTCAATCCTCAATGCTCAATCCTCAATCCTCAATCCTCAATCCTCAATCCTCAATCTTCAATCCTCAATCCTCAATCCTCAATCCTCAATCCTCAATCTTCAATCCTCAATACTCAATCTTCAATCCTCAATCCTCAATCTTCAATCCTCAATACTCAATCTTCAATCCTCAATCCTCAATCGTCAATCCTCAATCCTCAATCTTCGATCCTCAATACTCAATTTTCAATCCTCAATCCTCAATCCTCAATCCACAATTCTCAATCCTCAATCCTCTGCCCTCAGTCCTCAAACCTCAATCCTCAACACTCAGCTCTTGTCCTCCATCCTCAATCCTTAATCATCAATCCTCAATCTTCAATCCTCAATATTCAATCATCAACCCTCAATCCTCAACACTCAATCCTCAATCCTCAATCCTCAGTGATCAATACTCAATCTTTAATACACAATCCTCAATCCTCAATCCTCAATCCTCAATCCTCAATCATCAATCCTCATTTCTCAAACCTCAATCCTCAACCCTCAGTCCTCATCCTCAATTCTCAATTCTCAATCCTCAATCATCAATCCTCAATCTTCAATCCTCAATAATCAATCTCCAATTCTAGATCCTCAATCCTCAATCCTCAATCCTCAATCTTCAATCCTCAATAACCAATCTCCAATCCTAGATCCTCAATCCTCAATCCTCAATCCTCAATCCTCAATCCTCATTCTTCAATCATCAATACCCAATCCTCAATCTTCAATCCTCAATCCTCAATCCTCAATCCTCAATCGTCAATCTTCTATCCCTAATACTCAATCTTCAATCCTCAATCCTCAGTCCCCAAACCTCAATCCTGAATCTTCAATACTCAACCTTCAAGCCTCAATCCTCAGTCCTCAATACTCAACCATCAATCCTCAATTCTCAATACTCAATAGAATATCCTGAATTCTCAGGACCCAATACTCAAACCTCAATCCTCAACCCTCAGCCCTCACCCACCATCCTCAATCCTCAATCCTCAATAATCAATCCTCAATACTGAATCTTCAATCCTAGATCCTCAACCCTCAATCCACAATCCTCAATCCTCAATCCTCAATCTTCAATCCTCAGTACTCAATATTCAATCCCCAATCCCCAATCCTCAATCCTCAATCCTCAATCCTCAATCCTCAATCCTCAACCCTCAATCCTCATTCCTCAAACCTCAATCCTCAACCCTCAGTCCTCATCCTCAATTCTCAATCCTCAATCCTCAATCCTCAATCCTCAATCTTCAATCCTCAATAATCAATCTCCAACCCTAGATCCTCAATCCACAATCTTCAATCCTTAATTCTCAATCTTCAATCCTCAATCCCCAGTCTTCAATCTTCAATCCTCAATGCTCAATCCTCAATCCTCAATCCTCAGTCCACAATCCTTAGTCCTCAATCCTCAAACCTCAATCCTCTACCGTCAGTCCTCGTCCTCAATCCTCAAACCTCAATCGTCAATCCTCAATATTCAAACATCAATACTCAATCTTCAATCCTCAATACACAATCCTCAATCCTCAATCCTCAACCCTCAATATTCAACACACAACCCTCAGCCATGAATCCTCAATACTCAACCACCAATCCTCAATTCTCAATACTCAATCCTCAATCGCCAATCCTCAATCCTCAATCCTCAATCTTCAATCTTCAATACACAATCTTCAATCATCAATCCTCAATCCTCAATCCTCAATTCTCAATCTTCAATCCTCAATTCTCAGTCCTCAGTCCTCAATCCTCAACCCACAATTCTCAATACTCAATCTTCAATCCTCAATCCTCAATCCTCAATCCTCATTTCTCAAACCTCAATCCTCAACCCTCAGACCTCATCCTCAATTCTCAATTCTCAATCCTCAATCATCAATCCTCAATCCTCAATCCTCAATCCTCAATCTTCAATCCTCAGTCCTCAATGCTCAATCCTCAATCCTCAATCTTCAATCCTCAATACACAATCTTCAATCATCAATCCTCAATCCTCAATCCCCAATTCTCAACCTTCAATCCTCAATTCTCAGTCCTCAGTCCTCAATCCTCAATCCACAATTCTCAATACTCAATCTTCAATCCTCAATCCTCAATCGTCAATCCTCAATAATCAATCTCCAATCCTAGATCCTCAATCCACAATCTCAATCCTTAATTCTCAATCTTCAATCCTCAATCCCCAGTCTTCAATCTTCAGTCCTCAATGCTCAATCCTCAATCCTCAATCCTCAGTCCTCAATCGTCAGTCCTCAATCCTCAAACCTCAATCCTCAATACTCAATTTTCAATCCTCAATCCTCAATCTTCAATCCTCAATTCTCAATCCTCAATCCTCTGTCCTCAGTCCTCAAACCTCAATCCTCAACTCTCAGCCCTCATCCTCCATCCTCAATTCTTAATCATCAATCCTCATTCATCAATCCTCAATATTCAATCTTCAACCCTCAACCCTCAATCCTCAATACTCAATCCTCAATCCTCAGTGATCAATACTCAATCTCTAATACACAATCCTCAGTCCTCAATCCTCAATCCTCAATCCTCAATCCTCAATCCTCATTTCTCAAACCTCAACCCTCAACCCTCAGTCCTCATCCTCAATTCTCAATTCTCAATCCTCAATCATCAATCCTCAATCTTCAATCCTCAGTAATCAATCTCCAATTCTAGATCCTCAATCCTCAATCCTCAATCCTCAATCTTCAATCCTCAATAATCAATCTCCAATCCTACATCCTCAATCCCCAATCCTAAGCCCTTAATACTCAATCTTCAATCCTCAATCGCCAGTCCTCAATCTTCAATCCTCAATGCTCAATCCTGAATCCTCAAGCCTCAGTCCTCAATCCTCAATCCTCAAACCTCAACCCTCAACCGTCAGTCCTCGTCCTCAATACTCGATCCTCAATCCTCAATCCTCAATCTTCAATCTCCAATCCTAGATCCTCAATCCTAAATCCTCACTCCCCAATATTCAATCCTCAATAATCAATATTCAATCCTCAATCCTCAATCCTCAATCCCCAATCTTCAATCCCCAGTAATCAATCTCCAATCCTAGATCCTCAATCCTCAATCCTCAATCCCCAATCTTCAATCCTCAATAATCAATCTCCAATCCTAGATCCTCAACCATCAATCCTCAATCCTCAATCCTCAATCCTCAATCCTCATTCTTCAATCCTCAATACCCAATCCTCAATCTTCAATCCTCTATCAACAATCCTGAATTCTCAGTCCTCAATCCACAGTCCTCATCCTCAATCCTCAGTCCTCAATCCTCAGTCCTCAGTCCTCAAACCTCAATCCTCAACCCTCAGACATCATCCTCAATTCTTAATCCTCAATCCTCAATCATCAACCTTCAATCCTCAATACTCAATCTTCAATCCTCAATCCTCAGCCCTCAAACCTCAATTCTGAATCCTCAATACTCAACCTTCAATCCTCAATCCTCAGTCCTCAGTACTCAACCATTAATCCTCAATTCTCAATACTCAATAGAATATCCTGAACTCTCAGGATTCAATACTCAAACCTCAATCCTCAACCCTCAGCCCTCATCCTCCATCATCAATCCTCAATCCTCAATCCTCAATCTTCAATCCTCAGTACTCAATATTCAATCCCCAATCCCCAATCCTCAATCCTCAATCCTCAATCCTCAATCCTCAATCCTCAACCCTCAATCCTCATTCCTCAAACCTCAATCCTCAACCCTCAGTCCTCATCCTCAATTCTCAATCCTCAATCCTCAATCCTCAATCCTCAATCTTCAATCCTCAATAATCAATCTCCAATCCTAGATCCTCAATCCACAATCTTCAATCCTTAATTCTCAATCTTCAATCCTCAATCCCCAGTCTTCAATCTTCAATCCTCAATGCTCAATCCTCAATCCTCAGTCCTCAGTGCTCAATCCTCAGTCCTCAATCCTCAAACCTCAATCCTCTACCGTCAGTCCTCGTCCTCAATCCTCAAACCTCAATCCTCAATCCTCAATATTCAATCATCAATACTCAATCTTCAATCCTCAATCCTCAATCCTCAATCCTCAATCCTCAACCCTCAATATTCAACACACAACCCTCAGCCATGAATCCTCAATACTCAACCATCAATCCTCAAATCTCAATACTCAATCCTCAATCGCCAATCCTCAATCCCCAATCCTCAATCTTCAATCCTCAATCCTCAGTCCCCAAACCTCAATCCTGAATCTTCAATACTCAACCTTCAAGCCTCAATCCTCAGTCCTCAATGCTCAACCATCAATCCTCAATTCTCAATACTCAATAGAATATCCTGAATTCTCAGGACTCAATACTCAAACCTCAATCCTCAACCCTCAGCCCTCATCCTCCATCCTCAATGCTCTATCCTCAATACCCAATCCTCAATCTTCAATCCTCAATCATCAATCCTCAATTCTCAATCTTGAATCCTCAATCCTCAGTCGTCAAACCTCAATCCCTGACCCTCTGCCCTCATCCTCAACCGTCAGTCTTCAATCATCAGTCCTCAGTCCTCAAACCTCAATCCTCAACCCTCAGACATCATCCTCAATCCTCAATCCTCAATCCTCAATCCTCAATCTTCAATCCCTAATACTCAATCTTCAATCCTCAATACTCAGTCCTCAAACCTCAATCCTGAATCTTCAATACTCAACCTTCAAGCCTCAATCCTCAGTCCTCAATCCTCGATCCTCAATCTTCAATCCTCAATATCCAATCTTCAATCCTCAATCCTCAATCCTCAATACTCAATCTTCAATCCTCAATCTTCAATCATCAATATTCAATCTTCAATCCTCAATGCTCAATCCTCAATCCTCAATCCTCAATCCTCAATCCTCAATCTTCAATCCTCAATCCTCAATCCTCAATCCTCAATCCTCAATCTTCAATCCTCAATACTCAATCTTCAATCCTCAATCCTCAATCTTCAATCCTCAATACTCAATCTTCAATCCTCAATCCTCAATCGTCAATCCTCAATCCTCAATCTTCGATCCTCAATACTCAATTTTCAATCCTCAATCCTCAATCCTCAATCCACAATTCTCAATCCTCAATCCTCTGCCCTCAGTCCTCAAACCTCAATCCTCAACACTCAGCTCTCGTCCTCCATCCTCAATCCTTAATCATCAATCCTCAATCTTCAATCCTCAATATTCAATCATCAACCCTCAATCCTCAACACTCAATCCTCAATCCTCAATCCTCAGTGATCAATACTCAATCTTTAATACACAATCCTCAATCCTCAATCCTCAATCCTCAATCCTCAATCATCAATCCTCATTTCTCAAACCTCAATCCTCAACCCTCAGTCCTCATCCTCAATTCTCAATTCTCAATCCTCAATCATCAATCCTCAATCTTCAATCCTCAATAATCAATCTCCAATTCTAGATCCTCAATCCTCAATCCTCAATCCTCAATCTTCAATCCTCAATAACCAATCTCCAATCCTAGATCCTCAATCCTCAATCCTCAATCCTCAATCCTCAATCCTCATTCTTCAATCATCAATACCCAATCCTCAATCTTCAATCCTCAATCCTCAATCCTCAATCCTCAATCGTCAATCTTCTATCCCTAATACTCAATCTTCAATCCTCAATCCTCAGTCCCCAAACCTCAATCCTGAATCTTCAATACTCAACCTTCAAGCCTCAATCCTCAGTCCTCAATACTCAACCATCAATCCTCAATTCTCAATACTCAATAGAATATCCTGAATTCTCAGGACCCAATACTCAAACCTCAATCCTCAACCCTCAGCCCTCACCCACCATCCTCAATCCTCAATCCTCAATACTCAATCCTCAATACTGAATCTTCAATCCTAGATCCTCAACCCTCAATCCACAATCCTCAATCCTCAATCCTCAATCTTCAATCCTCAGTACTCAATATTCAATCCCCAATCCCCAATCCTCAATCCTCAATCCTCAATCCTCAATCCTCAATCCTCAACCCTCAATCCTCATTCCTCAAACCTCAATCCTCAACCCTCAGTCCTCATCCTCAATTCTCAATCCTCAATCCTCAATCCTCAATCCTCAATCTTCAATCCTCAATAATCAATCTCCAACCCTAGATCCTCAATCCACAATCTTCAATCCTTAATTCTCAATCTTCAATCCTCAATCCCCAGTCTTCAATCTTCAATCCTCAATGCTCAATCCTCAATCCTCAATCCTCAGTCCACAATCCTTAGTCCTCAATCCTCAAACCTCAATCCTCTACCGTCAGTCCTCGTCCTCAATCCTCAAACCTCAATCGTCAATCCTCAATATTCAAACATCAATACTCAATCTTCAATCCTCAATACACAATCCTCAACCCTCAATATTCAACACACAACCCTCAGCCATGAATCCTCAATACTCAACCACCAATCCTCAATTCTCAATACTCAATCCTCAATCGCCAATCCTCAATCCTCAATCCTCAATCTTCAATCTTCAATACACAATCTTCAATCATCAATCCTCAATCCTCAATCCTCAATTCTCAATCTTCAATCCTCAATTCTCAGTCCTCAGTCCTCAATCCTCAACCCACAATTCTCAATACTCAATCTTCAATCCTCAATCCTCAATCCTCAATCCTCATTTCTCAAACCTCAATCCTCAACCCTCAGACCTCATCCTCAATTCTCAATTCTCAATCCTCAATCATCAATCCTCAATCCTCAATCCTCAATCCTCAATCTTCAATCCTCAGTCCTCAATGCTCAATCCTCAATCCTCAATCTTCAATCCTCAATACACAATCTTCAATCATCAATCCTCAATCCTCAATCCCCAATTCTCAACCTTCAATCCTCAATTCTCAGTCCTCAGTCCTCAATCCTCAATCCACAATTCTCAATACTCAATCTTCAATCCTCAATCCTCAATCGTCAATCCTCAATAATCAATCTCCAATCCTAGATCCTCAATCCACAATCTCAATCCTTAATTCTCAATCTTCAATCCTCAATCCCCAGTCTTCAATCTTCAGTCCTCAATGCTCAATCCTCAATCCTCAATCCTCAGTCCTCAATCGTCAGTCCTCAATCCTCAAACCTCAATCCTCAATACTCAATTTTCAATCCTCAATCCTCAATCTTCAATCCTCAATTTTCAATCCTCAATCCTCTGTCCTCAGTCCTCAAACCTCAATCCTCAACTCTCAGCCCTCATCCTCCATCCTCAATTCTTAATCATCAATCCTCATTCATCAATCCTCAATATTCAATCTTCAACCCTCAACCCTCAATCCTCAATACTCAATCCTCAATCCTCAGTGATCAATACTCAATCTCTAATACACAATCCTCAGTCCTCAATCCTCAATCCTCAATCCTCAATCCTCAATCCTCATTTCTCAAACCTCAACCCTCAACCCTCAGTCCTCATCCTCAATTCTCAATTCTCAATCCTCAATCATCAATCCTCAATCTTCAATCCTCAGTAATCAATCTCCAATTCTAGATCCTCAATCCTCAATCCTCAATCCTCAATCTTCAATCCTCAATAATCAATCTCCAATCCTACATCCTCAATCCCCAATCCTAAGCCCTTAATACTCAATCTTCAATCCTCAATCGCCAGTCCTCAATCTTCAATCCTCAATGCTCAATCCTGAATCCTCAAGCCTCAGTCCTCAATCCTCAATCCTCAAACCTCAACCCTCAACCGTCAGTCCTCGTCCTCAATACTCGACCCTCAATCCTCAATCCTCAATCTTCAATCTCCAATCCTAGATCCTCAATCCTAAATCCTCACTCCCCAATATTCAATCCTCAATAATCAATATTCAATCCTCAATCCTCAATCCTCAATCCTCAATCCTCAATCCTCTATCCTCAATCTTCAATCCTCAATACTCAATCTTCAATCCACAATCCTCAATCGTCAATCCTCAATCCTCAATCTTCAATCCTCAATACTCAATTTTCAATCCTCAATCCTCAATCCTCAATCCTCAATTCTCAATCCTCAATCCTCTGTCCTCAGACCTCAAACCTCAATCCTCAACACTCAGCCCTCATCCTCCATCCTCAATCCTCAATCCTCAATCATCAATCCTCAATTCTCAATACTCAATCTTCAATCCTCAATATTCAATCTTCAATCCTCAATCCTCAATCCTCGACCCTCCGTGATCAATACTCAATCTTCAATACTCAATCCTCAATCCTCAACCCTCAATCCTCAATCCTCAATCCCCATTTCTCAAACCTCAATTCTCAACCCTCAGTCCTCATCCTCAATTCTCAATCCTCAATCCTCAATCATCAATCCTCAATTCTCAATACTCAATCTTCAATCCTCAATCCTCAATCCTCAATCCTCATTTCTCAAACCTCAATCCTCAATCCTCAGTCCTCTTCCTCAATTCTCAATCCTCAATATTCAATCTTCAACCCTCAATCCTCAATCCTCAATACTCAATCCTCAATCCTCAATCTTCAATCCTCAGTACTCAATATTCAATCCCCAATCCCCAATCCTCAATCCTCAATCCTCAATCCTCAATCCTCAATCCTCAACCCTCAATCCTCATTCCTCAAACCTCAATCCTCAACCCTCAGTCCTCATCCTCAATTCTCAATCCTCAATCCTCAATCCTCAATCCTCAATCTTCAATCCTCAATAATCAATCTCCAATCCTAGATCCTCAATCCACAATCTTCAATCCTTAATTCTCAATCTTCAATCCTCAATCCCCAGTCTTCAATCTTCAATCCTCAATGCTCAATCCTCAATCCTCAGTCCTCAGTGCTCAATCCTCAGTCCTCAATCCTCAAACCTCAATCCTCTACCGTCAGTCCTCGTCCTCAATCCTCAAACCTCAATCCTCAATCCTCAATATTCAATCATCAATACTCAATCTTCAATCCTCAATCCTCAATCCTCAATCCTCAATCCTCAACCCTCAATATTCAACACACAACCCTCAGCCATGAATCCTCAATACTCAACCATCAATCCTCAAATCTCAATACTCAATCCTCAATCGCCAATCCTCAATCCCCAATCCTCAATCTTCAATCCTCAATCCTCAGTCCCCAAACCTCAATCCTGAATCTTCAATACTCAACCTTCAAGCCTCAATCCTCAGTCCTCAATGCTCAACCATCAATCCTCAATTCTCAATACTCAATAGAATATCCTGAATTCTCAGGACTCAATACTCAAACCTCAATCCTCAACCCTCAGCCCTCATCCTCCATCCTCAATGCTCTATCCTCAATACCCAATCCTCAATCTTCAATCCTCAATCATCAATCCTCAATTCTCAATCTTGAATCCTCAATCCTCAGTCGTCAAACCTCAATCCCTGACCCTCTGCCCTCATCCTCAACCGTCAGTCTTCAATCATCAGTCCTCAGTCCTCAAACCTCAATCCTCAACCCTCAGACATCATCCTCAATCCTCAATCCTCAATCCTCAATCCTCAATCTTCAATCCCTAATACTCAATCTTCAATCCTCAATACTCAGTCCTCAAACCTCAATCCTGAATCTTCAATACTCAACCTTCAAGCCTCAATCCTCAGTCCTCAATCCTCGATCCTCAATCTTCAATCCTCAATATCCAATCTTCAATCCTCAATCCTCAATCCTCAATACTCAATCTTCAATCCTCAATCTTCAATCATCAATATTCAATCTTCAATCCTCAATGCTCAATCCTCAATCCTCAATCCTCAATCCTCAATCCTCAATCTTCAATCCTCAATCCTCAATCCTCAATCCTCAATCCTCAATCTTCAATCCTCAATACTCAATCTTCAATCCTCAATCCTCAATCTTCAATCCTCAATACTCAATCTTCAATCCTCAATCCTCAATCGTCAATCCTCAATCCTCAATCTTCGATCCTCAATACTCAATTTTCAATCCTCAATCCTCAATCCTCAATCCACAATTCTCAATCCTCAATCCTCTGCCCTCAGTCCTCAAACCTCAATCCTCAACACTCAGCTCTCGTCCTCCATCCTCAATCCTTAATCATCAATCCTCAATCTTCAATCCTCAATATTCAATCATCAACCCTCAATCCTCAACACTCAATCCTCAATCCTCAATCCTCAGTGATCAATACTCAATCTTTAATACACAATCCTCAATCCTCAATCCTCAATCCTCAATCCTCAATCATCAATCCTCATTTCTCAAACCTCAATCCTCAACCCTCAGTCCTCATCCTCAATTCTCAATTCTCAATCCTCAATCATCAATCCTCAATCTTCAATCCTCAATAATCAATCTCCAATTCTAGATCCTCAATCCTCAATCCTCAATCCTCAATCCTCAATCCTCATTCTTCAATCATCAATACCCAATCCTCAATCTTCAATCCTCAATCCTCAATCCTCAATCCTCAATCGTCAATCTTCTATCCCTAATACTCAATCTTCAATCCTCAATCCTCAGTCCCCAAACCTCAATCCTGAATCTTCAATACTCAACCTTCAAGCCTCAATCCTCAGTCCTCAATACTCAACCATCAATCCTCAATTCTCAATACTCAATAGAATATCCTGAATTCTCAGGACCCAATACTCAAACCTCAATCCTCAACCCTCAGCCCTCACCCACCATCCTCAATCCTCAATCCTCAATACTCAATCCTCAATACTGAATCTTCAATCCTAGATCCTCAACCCTCAATCCACAATCCTCAATCCTCAATCCTCAATCTTCAATCCTCAGTACTCAATATTCAATCCCCAATCCCCAATCCTCAATCCTCAATCCTCAATCCTCAATCCTCAATCCTCAACCCTCAATCCTCATTCCTCAAACCTCAATCCTCAACCCTCAGTCCTCATCCTCAATTCTCAATCCTCAATCCTCAATCCTCAATCCTCAATCTTCAATCCTCAATAATCAATCTCCAACCCTAGATCCTCAATCCACAATCTTCAATCCTTAATTCTCAATCTTCAATCCTCAATCCCCAGTCTTCAATCTTCAATCCTCAATGCTCAATCCTCAATCCTCAATCCTCAGTCCACAATCCTTAGTCCTCAATCCTCAAACCTCAATCCTCTACCGTCAGTCCTCGTCCTCAATCCTCAAACCTCAATCGTCAATCCTCAATATTCAAACATCAATACTCAATCTTCAATCCTCAATACACAATCCTCAATCCTCAATCCTCAACCCTCAATATTCAACACACAACCCTCAGCCATGAATCCTCAATACTCAACCACCAATCCTCAATTCTCAATACTCAATCCTCAATCGCCAATCCTCAATCCTCAATCCTCAATCTTCAATCTTCAATACACAATCTTCAATCATCAATCCTCAATCCTCAATCCTCAATTCTCAATCTTCAATCCTCAATTCTCAGTCCTCAGTCCTCAATCCTCAACCCACAATTCTCAATACTCAATCTTCAATCCTCAATCCTCAATCCTCAATCCTCATTTCTCAAACCTCAATCCTCAACCCTCAGACCTCATCCTCAATTCTCAATTCTCAATCCTCAATCATCAATCCTCAATCCTCAATCCTCAATCCTCAATCTTCAATCCTCAGTCCTCAATGCTCAATCCTCAATCCTCAATCTTCAATCCTCAATACACAATCTTCAATCATCAATCCTCAATCCTCAATCCCCAATTCTCAACCTTCAATCCTCAATTCTCAGTCCTCAGTCCTCAATCCTCAATCCACAATTCTCAATACTCAATCTTCAATCCTCAATCCTCAATCGTCAATCCTCAATAATCAATCTCCAATCCTAGATCCTCAATCCACAATCTCAATCCTTAATTCTCAATCTTCAATCCTCAATCCCCAGTCTTCAATCTTCAGTCCTCAATGCTCAATCCTCAATCCTCAATCCTCAGTCCTCAATCGTCAGTCCTCAATCCTCAAACCTCAATCCTCAATACTCAATTTTCAATCCTCAATCCTCAATCTTCAATCCTCAATTTTCAATCCTCAATCCTCTGTCCTCAGTCCTCAAACCTCAATCCTCAACTCTCAGCCCTCATCCTCCATCCTCAATTCTTAATCATCAATCCTCATTCATCAATCCTCAATATTCAATCTTCAACCCTCAACCCTCAATCCTCAATACTCAATCCTCAATCCTCAGTGATCAATACTCAATCTCTAATACACAATCCTCAGTCCTCAATCCTCAATCCTCAATCCTCAATCCTCAATCCTCATTTCTCAAACCTCAACCCTCAACCCTCAGTCCTCATCCTCAATTCTCAATTCTCAATCCTCAATCATCAATCCTCAATCTTCAATCCTCAGTAATCAATCTCCAATTCTAGATCCTCAATCCTCAATCCTCAATCCTCAATCTTCAATCCTCAATAATCAATCTCCAATCCTACATCCTCAATCCCCAATCCTAAGCCCTTAATACTCAATCTTCAATCCTCAATCGCCAGTCCTCAATCTTCAATCCTCAATGCTCAATCCTGAATCCTCAAGCCTCAGTCCTCAATCCTCAATCCTCAAACCTCAACCCTCAACCGTCAGTCCTCGTCCTCAATACTCGACCCTCAATCCTCAATCCTCAATCTTCAATCTCCAATCCTAGATCCTCAATCCTAAATCCTCACTCCCCAATATTCAATCCTCAATAATCAATATTCAATCCTCAATCCTCAATCCTCAATCCTCAATCCTCAATCCTCTATCCTCAATCTTCAATCCTCAATACTCAATCTTCAATCCACAATCCTCAATCGTCAATCCTCAATCCTCAATCTTCAATCCTCAATACTCAATTTTCAATCCTCAATCCTCAATCCTCAATCCTCAATTCTCAATCCTCAATCCTCTGTCCTCAGACCTCAAACCTCAATCCTCAACACTCAGCCCTCATCCTCCATCCTCAATCCTCAATCCTCAATCATCAATCCTCAATTCTCAATACTCAATCTTCAATCCTCAATATTCAATCTTCAATCCTCAATCCTCAATCCTCGACCCTCCGTGATCAATACTCAATCTTCAATACTCAATCCTCAATCCTCAACCCTCAATCCTCAATCCTCAATCCCCATTTCTCAAACCTCAATTCTCAAACCTCAGTCCTCATCCTCAATTCTCAATCCTCAATCCTCAATCATCAATCCTCAATTCTCAATACTCAATCTTCAATCCTCAATCCTCAATCCTCAATCCTCATTTCTCAAACCTCAATCCTCAATCCTCAGTCCTCTTCCTCAATTCTCAATCCTCAATATTCAATCTTCAACCCTCAATCCTCAATCCTCAATACTCAATCCTCAATCCTCAGTGATCAGTACTCAATCTCTAATACACAATCCTCAGTCCTCAATCCTCAATCCTCAATCCTCAATCCTCAATCCTCATTTCTCAAACCTCAACCCTCAACCCTCAGTCCTCATCCTCAATTCTCAATTCTCAATCCTCAATCATCAATCCTCATTCTTCAATCCTCAGTAATCAATCTCCAATTCTAGATCCTCAATCCTCAATCCTCAATCCTCAATCCTCAATCTTCAATCCTCAATAATCAATCTCCAATCCTACATCCTCAATCCCCAATCCTAAGCCCTTAATCCTCAATCCTCATTCTTCAATCCTCAATACCCGATCCTCAATCTTCAATCCTCTATCAACAATCCTTAATTCTCAACCCTCAATCCTCAGTCCTCAGTCGTCAAACCTGAATCCCCGACCCTCAGCCCTCATCCTCAATCCTCAGTCCTCAATCCTCAAACCTCAATCCTCTACCGTCAGTCCTCGTCCTCAATCCTCAAACCTCAATCGTCAATCCTCAATATTCAATCATCAATACTCAATCTTCAATCCTCAATCCTCAATCCTCAATCCTCAATCCTCAACCCCCAATATTCAACACGCAACCCTCAGCCATGAATCCTCAATACTCAACCATCAATCCTCAATACTCAATACTCAATCCTCTATCGCCAATCCTCAATCCCCAATCCTCAATCTTCAATCCTCAATCCTGAGTCCCCAAAACTCAATCCTGAATCTTCAATACTCAACCTTCAAGCCTCAATCCTCAGTCCTCAATACTCAACCATCAATCCTCAATTCTCAATACTCAATAGAATATCCTGAATTCTCATGACTCAATACTCAAACCTCAATCCTCAACCCTCAGCCCTCATCCTCCATCCTCAATCCTCTATCCTCAATACCCAATCCTCAATCTTCAATCCTCAATCCTCAATCCTCAATCTTCAATCCCTAATACTCAATCTTCAATCCTCAATCCTCAGTCCTCAAACCTCAATCCTCAATCCTCATTTCTCAAACCTCAATCCTCAACCCTCAGTCCTCATCCTCAATTCTCAATTCTCAATCCTCAATCATCAATCCTCAATCTTCAATCCTCAATAATCAATCTCCAATTCTAGATCCTCAATCCTCAATCCTCAATCCTCAATCTTCAATCCTCAATAATCAATCTCCAATCCTAGATCCTCAATCCTCAATCCTCAATCCTCAATCCTCAATCCTCATTCTTCAATCATCAATACCCAATCCTCAATCTTCAATCCTCATTCCTCAATCCTCAATCCTCAATCGTCAATCTTCTATCCCTAATACTCAATCTTCAATCCTCAATCCTCAGTCCCCAAACCTCAATCCTGAATCTTCAATACTCAACCTTCAAGCCTCAATCCTCAGTCCTCAATACTCAACCATCAATCCTCATTTCTCAATACTCAATAGAATATCCTGAATTCTCAGGACCCAATACTCAAACCTCAATCCTCAACCCTCAGCCCTCACCCACCATCTTCAATCATCAATCCTCAATACTCAATCCTCAATACTGAATCTTCAATCCTAGATCTTCAACCCTCAATCCTCAATCCTCAATCCTCAATCCTCAATCTTCAATCCTCAGTACACAATATTCAATCCCCAATCCCCAATCCTCAATCCTCAATCCTCAATCCTCAATCCTCAATCCTCAACCCTCAATCCTCATTCCTCAAACCTCAATCCTCAACCCTCAGTCCTCATCCTCAATTCTCAATCCTCAATCCTCAATCCTCAATCCTCAATCTTCAATCCTCAATAATCAATCTCCAATCCTAGATCCTCAATCCACAATGTTCAATCCTTAATTCTCAATCTTCAATCCTCAATCCCCAGTCTTCAATCTTCAATCCTCAATGCTCAATCCTCAATCCTCAATCCTCAGTCCACAATCCTCAGTCCTCAATCCTCAAACCTCAATCCTCTACCTTCAGTCCTCGTCCTCAATCCTCAAACCTCAATCGTCAATCCTCAATATTCAAACATCAATACTCAATCTTCAATCCTCAATACTCAATCCTCAATCCTCAATCCTCAACCCTCAATATTCAACACACAACCCTCAGCCATGAATCCTCAATACTCAACCACCAATCCTCAATCCTCAATACTCAATCCTCAATCGCCAATCCTCAATCCTCAATCCTCAATCTTCAATCTTCAATACACAATCTTCAATCATCAATCCTCAATCCTCAGTCGTGAAACCTCAATCCCTGACCCTCTGCCCTCATCCTCAACCCTCAGTCTTCAATCCTCAGTCCTCAGTCCTCAAACCTCAATCCTCAACCCTCAGACATCATCCTCAATCCTCAATCCTCAATCCTCAATCCTCAATCTTCAATCCCTAATACTCAATCTTCAATCCTCAATCCTCAGTCCTCAAACCTCAATCCTGAATCTTCAATACTCAATATCCAATCTTCAATCCTCAATCCTCAATCCTCAATCCTCAAGCCTCATTCTTCAATCCTCAATACCCAATCAACAATCTTCAATCCTCTATCAACAATCCTTAATTCTCAATCCTCAATCCTCAGTCCTCAGCCGTCAAACCTCAATCCCCGACCCTCAGCCCTCATCCTCAGTCCTCAGTCCTCAATCCTCAGTCCTCAGTCCTCAAACCTCAACCCTCAACCCTCAGACATCATCCTCAATCCTCAATCCTCAATCCTCAATCCTCAACCCTCAATATTCAACACACAACCCTCAGCCATGAATCCTCAATACTCAACGATCAATCCTCAATTCTCAATACTCAATAGAATATCCTGAATTCTCATGGTTCAATACTCAATCCACAATATTCAATAATCAAATCTCAATCCTCAATCTTAAATCCTCAATACTCAATTTCAATCCTCAATCCTCAATTCTCAATCCTCAATACTCAATCCTCAATCGTCAATCCTCAATCCTCAATCCTCGATCCTCAATCCTCAGTGATCAATACTCAATCTTCAATACTCAATCATCGATCCTCAACCCTCAATCCTCAATCCTCAATCCTCAATCCTCAATCCTCATTTCTCGAACCTCAATTCTCAACCCTCAGTCCTCATCCCAATTCTCAATCCTCAATCCTCAATCCTCAATCCTCAATACTCAATCTTCAATCCTCAATCCTCAATCCTCAATCCTCATTTATCAATCCTCAATCCTCAACCCTCAGACCTCATCCTCAATTCTCAATTCTAAATCCTCAATCATCAATCCTCAATCTTCAATCCTCATTAATCAATCTCCAATCCTAGATACTCAATCCTCAATCCTCAATCCCCAATCTTCAATCCTCAATAATCAATCTCCAATCCTAGATCCTCAACGCTGAATCCTCAATCCTCAATCCTCAATCCTCATTCTTCAATCCTCAATTCCCAATCCTCAATCTTCAATCCTCAATCATCAATCCTCAATTCTCAATCCTCAATCCTCAATCTTCAGTCGTCAAACCTCAATCCCTGACCCTCTGCCCTCATCCTCAACCCTCAGTCTTCAATCCTCAGTCCTCAGTCCTCAAACCTCTCTCCTCAACCCTCAGACATCATCCTCAATCCTCAATCCTCAATCCTCAATCCTCAATCTTCAATCCCTAATACTCAATCTTCAATCCTCAAGGCTCAGTCCTCAAACCTCAATCCTGAATCTTCAATACTCAACCTTCAAGCCTCAATCCTCAGTCCTCAATCCTCGATCCTCAATCTTCAATCCTCAATCCTCAACCCTCAATCCTCAATCCTCAATCCTCAGTGATCAATACTCAATCTTCAATACTCAATCATCGATCCTCAACCCTCAATCCTCAATCCTCAATCCTCAATCCTCAATCCTCATTTCTCAAACCTCAATTTTCAACCCTCAGTCCTCATCCTCAATTTTCAATCCTCAATCCTCAATCCTCAACCCTCAATTCTCAATACTCAATCTTCAATCCTCAATACTCAATCCTCAATCCTCATTTCTCAAACCTCAATCCTCAACCCTCAGACCTCATCCTCAATTCTCAATTCTAAATCCTCAATCATCTATCCTCAATCTTCAATCCTCATTAATCAATCTCCAATCCTAGATCCTCAATCCTCAATCCTCAATCCCCAATCTTCAATCCTCAATAATCAATCTCCAATCCTAGATCCTCAACCCTCAATCCTCAATCCTCAATCCTCAATCCTCATTCTTCAATCCTCAATACCCAATCCTCAATCTTCAATCCTCAATCATCAATCCTCAATTCTCAATCCTCAATCCTCAATCCTCAATCCTCAATCCTCAGTCGTCAAACCTCAATCCCTGACCCTCAGCCCTCATCCTCCATCCTCAATCCTCAATCCTCAATCCTCAATCCTCAGTCCTCAATCTTCAATCCTAGATCCTCAACCCTCAATTCTCAATCCTCAATCCTCAATCCTCATTCTTCAATCCTCAATACCCAATCCTCAATCCTCAATCCTCAATCTTCAATCCTCAATAATCAATCTCCAATCCTACATCCTCAATTCCCAATCCTCAATCCTTAATCCTCAATCTTCAATCCTCAATCGCCAGTCCTCAATCTTCAATCCTCAATGCTCAATCCTCAATCCTCAAACCTCAGTCCTCAATCCTCAATCCTCAATCCTCAAACCTCAATCCTCAACCGTCAGTCCTCGTCCACAATCCTCAACCCTCAATCCTCAATCCCCAATCTTCAATCTCCAATCCTAGATCCTCAATCCTCAATCCTCAATCCTCAATCCCCAATCTTCAATCCTCAATAATCAATCTCCAATCCTAGATCCTCAATCCTCAATCATCAATCCTGAATCTTCAATACTCTACCTTCAAGCCTCAATCCTCAGTCCTCAATCCTCGATCCTCAACCTTCAATCCTCAATCCTCAATCCTCAATCCTCAATCCTCAATCCTCAGTGATCAATACTCAATCTTCGATACTCAATCATCGATCCTCAACCCTCAATCCTCAATCCTCAATCCTCAATCCTCAATCCTCATCTCTCAAACCTCAATTCTCAACCCTCAGTCCTCATCCTCAATTCTCAATCCTCAATCCTCAATCCTCAATCCTCAATTCTCAATACTCAATCTTCAATCCTCAATGCTCAATCCTCAATCCTCATTTCTCAAACCTCAATCCTCAACCCTCAGACCTCATCCTCAGTTCTCAATTCTAAATCCTCAATCATCTATCCTCAACCTTCAATCCTCATTAATCAATCTCCAATCCTAGATCCTCAATCCTCAATCCTCAATCCCCAATCTTCAATCCTCAATAATCAATCTCCAATCCTAGATCCTCAACCCTCAATCCTCAATCCTCAATCCTCGATCCTCATTCTTCAATCCTCAATACCCAATCCTCAACCCTCAAGCCTGAGTCCTCAATCCTCAATCCTCAATCCTCAAACCTCAATCCTCAACCGTCAGTCCTCGTCCTCAATCCTCAACCCTCAATCCTCAATCCCCAATCTTCAATCTCCAATCCTAGATCCTCAATCCTCAATCCTCAATCCCCAATCTTCAATCCTCAATAATCAATCTCCAATCCTAGATCCTCAATCCTCAATCCTCAATCCCCAATCTTCAATCCTCAATAATCAATCTCCAATCCTAGATCCTCAACCCTCAATCCTCAATCCGCAATCCTCAATCCTCACTTTTCAATCCTCAATACCCAATCCTCAATCTTCAATCCTCCATCAACAATCCTGAATTCTCAATCCTCAATCCTCAGTCCTCAGTCGTCAAACCTGAATCCCCGACCCTCGGCCCTCATCCTCAATCCTCAGTCCTCAATCCTCAGTCCTCAGTCCTCAAACTTCAATCCTCAACCCTCAGACATCATCCTCAATCCTTAATCCACAATCCTCAATCCTCAACCTTCAATCCTCAATACTCAATCTTCAATCCTCAATCCTCAGCCCTCAAACCTCAATTCTGAATCCTCAATACTCAACCTTCAATCCTCAATCCTCAGTCCTCAGTACTCAACCATCAATCCTCAATTCTCAATACTCAAAAGAATATCCTGAATACTCAGGATTCAATACTCAAACCTCAACCCTCAACCCTCAGCCCTCATCCTCCATCATCAATCCTCAATCCTCAATCCTCAATCTTCAATCCTCAGTACTCAATATTCAATCCCCAATCCTCAATCCTCAATCCTCAATCCTCAATCCTCAATCCTCAATCCTCAACCCTCAATCCTCATTCCTCAAACCTCAATCCTCAACCCTCAGTCCTCATCCTCAATTCTCAATCCTCAATCCTCAACCTCAATCCTCAACCTTCAATCCTCAATAATCAATCTCCAATCCTAGATCCTTAATCCACAATCATCAATCCGTAATTCTCAACCTTCAATCCTCAATCCCCAGTCTTCAATCTTCAATCCTCAATGCTCAATCCTCAATGCTCAATCCTCAGTCCTCAATCCTCAGTCCTCAATCCTCAAACCTCAATCCTCTACCGTCAGTCCTCGTCCTCAATCCTCAAACGTCAATCCTCAATCCTCAATATTCAATCATCGATACTCAATCTTCAATCCTCAATCCTCAATCCTCAATCCTCAATCCTCAATCCTCAATCCTCAATCTTCAATCCTCAATCCTCAATCGTCAATCCTCAATCCTCAATTTTCAATCCTCAATACTCAATTTTCAATCCTCAATCCTGAATCCTCAATCCTCAATTCTCAATCCTCAACCCTCTGTCCTCAGTCCTCAAACCTCAATCCTCAACACTCAGCCCTCATCCTCCATCCTCAATCCTTAATCATCAATCCTCAATCTTGAATCCTCAATATTCAATCATCAACCCTCAATCCTCAACCCTCAATCCTCAATCCTCAATCCTCAGTGATCAATACTCAATCTTTAATACACAATCCTCAATCCTCAATCCTCAATCCTCAATCCTCACTCTTCAATCCTCAATACCCAATCCTCAATCTTCAATCCTCAATCATCAATCCTCAATTCTCAATCCTCAATCCTCAATCCTCAGTCGTCAAACCTCAATCCCTGACCCTCTGCCCTCATCCTCAACCCTCAGTCTTCAATCCTCAGTCCTCAGTCCTCAAACCTCAATCCTCAACCCTCAGACATCATCCTCAATCCTCAGTCCTCAATCCTCAATCCTCAATCTTCAATCCTCAATCCTCAATCGTCAATCCTCAATCCTCAAGCTTCGATCCTCAATACTCAATTTTCAATCCTCAATCCTCAATCCTCAATCCTCAATTCTAAATCCTCAATCCTCTGCCCTCAGTCCTCAAACCTCAATCCTCAACACTCAGCCCACGTCCTCCATCCTCAATCCTTAATCATCAATCCTGAATCTTCAATTCCTCAATATTCAATCATCAACCCTCAATCCTCAACACTCAATCCTCAATCCTCAATCCTCAGTGATCAATACTCAATCTTTAATACACAATCCTCAATCCTCAATCCTCAATCTTCAATCCTCAATCCTCAATCCTCAATCCTCAATCCTCAATCTTCAATCCCTAATACTCAATCTTCAATCCTCAATCCTCAGTCCCCAAACCTCAATCCTGAATCTTCAATACTCAAACTTCAAGCCTCAATCCTCAGTCCTCAATACTCAACCATCAATCCTCAATTCTCAATACTCAATAGAATATCCTGAATTCTCAGGACCCAATACTCAAACCTCAATTCTCAACCCTCAGCCCTCATCCTCCATCCTCAATCCTCTATCCTCAATACCCAATCCTCAATCTTCAATCCTCAATCCTCAATCCTCAATCTTCAATCCCTAATACTCAATCTTCAATCCTCAATCCTCAGTCCTCAAACCTCAATCCTGAATCTTCAATACTCAATATCCAATCTTCAGTCCTCAATCCTCAATCCTCAATCCTCAATCCTCAATTTTCAATCCTCAATCCTCAATCCTCAGACCTCAATCATCAATATTCAACCCTCAGTCCTCGTCCTCAATCCACAACCCTCAATCCTCAATCCTCAATCTTCAATCATCAATATTCAAACTTCAATCCTCAATACTCTATTTTCAATCCTCAATCCTCAATCCTCAATCCTCAATTCTCAATCCTCAATCCTCTGTCCTCAGACCTCAAACCTCAATACTCAACACTCAGACCTCATCCTCCATCCTCAATCCTTAATCATCAATCCTCAATCTTCAATCCTCTATATTCAATCATCAACCCTCAATCCTCAACCCTCAATCCTCAATCCTCAATCCTCAGTGATCAATACTCAATCTTTAATACACAATCCTCAATCCTCAATCCTCAATCCTCAATCCTCAATCCTCAATCCTCATTTCTCAAACCTCAATCCTCAACCCTCAGTCCTCATCCTCAATTCTCAATTCTCAATCCTCAATCATCAATCCTCAATCTTCAATCCTCAATAATCAATCTCCAATCCTCAATACTCAATCTTCAATCCTCAATCCTCAATCCTCAATCCTCAATTCTCAATCCTCAATCCTCTGTCCTCAATCCTCAAACCTCAATCCTCAATCCTCAATATTCAAACATCACTACTCAATCTTCAATCCTCAATCCTCAATCCTCAATCCTCAATCCTCAACCCTCAATATTCAACACACAACCCTCAGCCATGATGCCTCAATACTCAACCATCAATCCTCAATTCTCAATACTCAATCCTCAATCGCCAATCCTCAATCCTCAATCCTCAATCTTCAATCTTCAATACACAATCTTCAACCATCAATCCTCAATCCTCAATCCTCAATTCTCAATCTTCAATCCTCAATTCTCAGTCCTCAGTCCTCAATCCTCAACCCACAATTCTCAATACTCAATCTTCAATCCTCAATCCTCAATCCTCAATGCTCATTTCTCAAACCTCAATCCTCAACCCTCAGACCTCATCCTCAATTCTCAATTCTCAATCCTCAATCATCAATCCTCAATCTTCAATCCTCAATAATCAATCTCCAATCCTAGATCCTCAATCCTCAATCCTCAATCCCCAATCTTCAATCCTCAATAATCAATCTCCAATCCTAGATCGTCAACCCTCAATCCTCAACCCTCAATCCTCAATCCTCAATTTTCAATCCTCAATCCTCAATCCTCAGACCTCAATCATCAATATTCAACCCTCAGTACTAGTCCTCAATCCACAACCCTCAATCCTCAATCCTCAATCTTCAATCGTCAATATTCAATCTTCAATCCTCAATGCTCAATCCTCAATCCTCAATCCTCAATCCTCAATCTTCAATCCTCAGTCCTCAATCCTCAATCCTCAATCCTCAATCTTCAATCCTCAATACACAATCTTCAATCATCAATCCTCAATCCTCAATCCCCAATTCTCAATCTTCAATCCTCAATTCTCAGTCCTCAGTCCTCAATCCTCAATCCACAATTCTCAATACTCAATCTTCAATCCTCAATCCTCAATCGTCAATCCTCAATCCTCAATCTTCAATACTCAATACTCAATTTTCAATTCTCAATCCACAACCCTCAATCGTCAATCCTCAATCTTCAATCATCAATATTCAATCTTCAATCCTCAATGCTCAATCCTCAATCCTCAATCCTCAATCCTCAATCCTCAATCTTCAATCCTCAATCCTCAATCCTCATTCCTCAATCCTCAATCTTCAATCCTCAATACTCAATCTTCAATGCTCAATCCTCAATCTTCAATCCTCAATACTCAATCTTCAATCCTCAATCCTCAATCGTCAATCCTCAATCCTCAATCTTCGATCCTCAATACTCAATTTTCAATCCTCAATCCTCAATCCTCAATCCACAATTCTCAATCCTCAATCCTCTGCCCTCAGTCCTCAAACCTCAATCCTCAACACTCAGCTCTCGTCCTCCATCCTCAATCCTTAATCATCAATCCTCAATCTTCAATCCTCAATATTCAATCATCAACCCTCAATCCTCAACACTCAATCCTCAATCCTCAATCCTCAGTGATCAATACTCAATCTTTAATACACAATCCTCAATCCTCAATCCTCAATCCTCAATCCTCAATCCTCAATCCTCAATCCTCATTTCTCAAACCTCAATCCTCAACCCTCAGTCCTCATCCTCAATTCTCAATTCTCAATCCTCAATCATCAATCCTCAATCTTCAATCCTCAATAATCAATCTCCAATTCTAGATCCTCAATCCTCAATCCTCAATCCTCAATCTTCAATCCTCAATAATCAATCTCCAATCCTAGATCCTCAATCCTCAATCCTCAATCCTCAATCCTCAATCCTCATTCTTCAATCATCAATACCCAATCCTCAATCTTCAATCCTCAATCCTCAATCCTCAATCCTCAATCGTCAATCTTCTATCCCTAATACTCAATCTTCAATCCTCAATCCTCAGTCTCCAAACCTCAATCCTGAATCTTCAATACTCAACCTTCAAGCCTCAATCCTCAGTCCTCAATACTCAACCATCAATCCTCAATTCTCAATACTCAATAGAATATCCTGAATTCTCAGGACCCAATACTCAAACCTCAATCCTCAGCCCTCAGCCCTCATCCTCCATCCTCAATCCTCAATCCTCAATACTCAATCCTCAATACTGAATCTTCAATCCTCAGTACTCAATATTCAATCCCCAATCCCCAATCCTCAATCCTCAATCCTCAATCCTCAATCCTCAATCCTCAACCCTCAATCCTCATTCCTCAAACCTCAATGCTCAATCCTCAATCCTCAATCCTCAGTCCTCAATCGTCAGTCCTCAATCCTCAAACCTCAATCCTCAATACTCAATTTTCAATCCTCAATCCTCAATCTTCAATCCTCAATTCTCAATCATCAATCCTCTGTCCTCAGTCCTCAAACCTCAATCCTCAACCCTCAGCCCTCATCCTCCATCCTCAATTATTAATCATCAATCCTCATTCATCAATCCTCAATATTCAATCTTCAACCCTCAATCCTCAATCCTCAATACTCAATCCTCAATCCTCAGTGATCAGTACTCAATCTCTAATACACAATCCTCAGTCCTCAATCCTCAATCCTCAATCCTCAATCCTCAATCCTCATTTCTCAAACCTCAACCCTCAACCCTCAGTCCTCATCCTCAATTCTCAATTCTCAATCCTCAATCATCAATCCTCATTCTTCAATCCTCAGTAATCAATCTCCAATTCTAGATCCTCAATCCTCAATCCTCAATCCTCAATCCTCAATCTTCAATCCTCAATAATCAATCTCCAATCCTACATCCTCAATCCCCAATCCTAAGCCCTTAATCCTCAATCCTCATTCTTCAATCCTCAATACCCGATCCTCAATCTTCAATCCTCTATCAACAATCCTTAATTCTCAACCCTCAATCCTCAGTCCTCAGTCGTCAAACCTGAATCCCCGACCCTCAGCCCTCATCCTCAATCCTCAGTCCTCAATCCTCAAACCTCAATCCTCTACCGTCAGTCCTCGTCCTCAATCCTCAAACCTCAATCGTCAATCCTCAATATTCAATCATCAATACTCAATCTTCAATCCTCAATCCTCAATCCTCAATCCTCAATCCTCAACCCCCAATATTCAACACGCAACCCTCAGCCATGAATCCTCAATACTCAACCATCAATCCTCAATACTCAATACTCAATCCTCTATCGCCAATCCTCAATCCCCAATCCTCAATCTTCAATCCTCAATCCTGAGTCCCCAAAACTCAATCCTGAATCTTCAATACTCAACCTTCAAGCCTCAATCCTCAGTCCTCAATACTCAACCATCAATCCTCAATTCTCAATACTCAATAGAATATCCTGAATTCTCATGACTCAATACTCAAACCTCAATCCTCAACCCTCAGCCCTCATCCTCCATCCTCAATCCTCTATCCTCAATACCCAATCCTCAATCTTCAATCCTCAATCCTCAATCCTCAATCTTCAATCCCTAATACTCAATCTTCAATCCTCAATCCTCAGTCCTCAAACCTCAATCCTCAATCCTCATTTCTCAAACCTCAATCCTCAACCCTCAGTCCTCATCCTCAATTCTCAATTCTCAATCCTCAATCATCAATCCTCAATCTTCAATCCTCAATAATCAATCTCCAATTCTAGATCCTCAATCCTCAATCCTCAATCCTCAATCTTCAATCCTCAATAATCAATCTCCAATCCTAGATCCTCAATCCTCAATCCTCAATCCTCAATCCTCATTCTTCAATCATCAATACCCAATCCTCAATCTTCAATCCTCAATCCTCAATCCTCAATCCTCAATCGTCAATCTTCTATCCCTAATACTCAATCTTCAATCCTCAATCCTCAGTCCCCAAACCTCAATCCTGAATCTTCAATACTCAACCTTCAAGCCTCAATCCTCAGTCCTCAATACTCAACCATCAATCCTCATTTCTCAATACTCAATAGAATATCCTGAATTCTCAGGACCCAATACTCAAACCTCAATCCTCAACCCTCAGCCCTCACCCACCATCTTCAATCATCAATCCTCAATACTCAATCCTCAATACTGAATCTTCAATCCTAGATCTTCAACCCTCAATCCTCAATCCTCAATCCTCAATCCTCAATCTTCAATCCTCAGTACACAATATTCAATCCCCAATCCCCAATCCTCAATCCTCAATCCTCAATCCTCAATCCTCAATCCTCAACCCTCAATCCTCATTCCTCAAACCTCAATCCTCAACCCTCAGTCCTCATCCTCAATTCTCAATCCTCAATCCTCAATCCTCAATCCTCAATCTTCAATCCTCAATAATCAATCTCCAATCCTAGATCCTCAATCCACAATGTTCAATCCTTAATTCTCAATCTTCAATCCTCAATCCCCAGTCTTCAATCTTCAATCCTCAATGCTCAATCCTCAATCCTCAATCCTCAGTCCACAATCCTCAGTCCTCAATCCTCAAACCTCAATCCTCTACCTTCAGTCCTCGTCCTCAATCCTCAAACCTCAATCGTCAATCCTCAATATTCAAACATCAATACTCAATCTTCAATCCTCAATACTCAATCCTCAATCCTCAATCCTCAACCCTCAATATTCAACACACAACCCTCAGCCATGAATCCTCAATACTCAACCACCAATCCTCAATCCTCAATACTCAATCCTCAATCGCCAATCCTCAATCCTCAATCCTCAATCTTCAATCTTCAATACACAATCTTCAATCATCAATCCTCAATCCTCAGTCGTGAAACCTCAATCCCTGACCCTCTGCCCTCATCCTCAACCCTCAGTCTTCAATCCTCAGTCCTCAGTCCTCAAACCTCAATCCTCAACCCTCAGACATCATCCTCAATCCTCAATCCTCAATCCTCAATCCTCAATCTTCAATCCCTAATACTCAATCTTCAATCCTCAATCCTCAGTCCTCAAACCTCAATCCTGAATCTTCAATACTCAATATCCAATCTTCAATCCTCAATCCTCAATCCTCAATCCTCAAGCCTCAATTTTCAATCTTCAATCCTCAATCCTCAGACCCCAATCATCAATATTTAACCCTCAGTCCTCGTCCTCAATCCACAACCCTCAATCGTCAATCCTCAATCTTCAATCATCAATATTCAATCTTCAATGCTCAATGCTCAATCCTCAATCCTCAATCCTCAACCCTCAATCCTCAATCCCCAATCTTCAATCTCCAATCCTAGATCCTCAATCCTCAATCCTCAATCCCCAATCTTCAATCCTCAATAATCAATCTCCAATCCCAGATCCTCAATCCTTAATCCTCAATCCCCAATCTTCAATCCTCAATATTCAATCTCCAATCCTAGATCCTCAACCCTCAATCCTCAATCCTCAATCCTCAATCCTCATTCTTCAATCCTCAATACCCAATCAACAATCTTCAATCCTCTATCAACAATCCTTAATTCTCAATCCTCAATCCTCAGTCCTCAGCCGTCAAACCTCAATCCCCGACCCTCAGCCCTCATCCTCAGTCCTCAGTCCTCAATCCTCAGTCCTCAGTCCTCAAACCTCAACCCTCAACCCTCAGACATCATCCTCAATCCTCAATCCTCAATCCTCAATCCTCAACCCTCAATATTCAACACACAACCCTCAGCCATGAATCCTCAATACTCAACGATCAATCCTCAATTCTCAATACTCAATAGAATATCCTGAATTCTCATGGTTCAATACTCAATCCACAATATTCAATAATCAAATCTCAATCCTCAATCTTAAATCCTCAATACTCAATTTCAATCCTCAATCCTCAATTCTCAATCCTCAATACTCAATCCTCAATCGTCAATCCTCAATCCTCAATCCTCGATCCTCAATCCTCAGTGATCAATACTCAATCTTCAATACTCAATCATCGATCCTCAACCCTCAATCCTCAATCCTCAATCCTCAATCCTCAATCCTCATTTCTCAAACCTCAATTCTCAACCCTCAGTCCTCATCCCAATTCTCAATCCTCAATCCTCAATCCTCAATCCTCAATACTCAATCTTCAATCCTCAATCCTCAATCCTCAATCCTCATTTATCAATCCTCAATCCTCAACCCTCAGACCTCATCCTCAATTCTCAATTCTAAATCCTCAATCATCAATCCTCAATCTTCAATCCTCATTAATCAATCTCCAATCCTAGATACTCAATCCTCAATCCTCAATCCCCAATCTTCAATCCTCAATAATCAATCTCCAATCCTAGATCCTCAACGCTGAATCCTCAATCCTCAATCCTCAATCCTCATTCTTCAATCCTCAATTCCCAATCCTCAATCTTCAATCCTCAATCATCAATCCTCAATTCTCAATCCTCAATCCTCAATCTTCAGTCGTCAAACCTCAATCCCTGACCCTCTGCCCTCATCCTCAACCCTCAGTCTTCAATCCTCAGTCCTCAGTCCTCAAACCTCTCTCCTCAACCCTCAGACATCATCCTCAATCCTCAATCCTCAATCCTCAATCCTCAATCTTCAATCCCTAATACTCAATCTTCAATCCTCAAGGCTCAGTCCTCAAACCTCAATCCTGAATCTTCAATACTCAACCTTCAAGCCTCAATCCTCAGTCCTCAATCCTCGATCCTCAATCTTCAATCCTCAATCCTCAACCCTCAATCCTCAATCCTCAATCCTCAGTGATCAATACTCAATCTTCAATACTCAATCATCGATCCTCAACCCTCAATCCTCAATCCTCAATCCTCAATCCTCAATCCTCATTTCTCAAACCTCAATTTTCAACCCTCAGTCCTCATCCTCAATTTTCAATCCTCAATCCTCAATCCTCAACCCTCAATTCTCAATACTCAATCTTCAATCCTCAATACTCAATCCTCAATCCTCATTTCTCAAACCTCAATCCTCAACCCTCAGACCTCATCCTCAATTCTCAATTCTAAATCCTCAATCATCTATCCTCAATCTTCAATCCTCATTAATCAATCTCCAATCCTAGATCCTCAATCCTCAATCCTCAATCCCCAATCTTCAATCCTCAATAATCAATCTCCAATCCTAGATCCTCAACCCTCAATCCTCAATCCTCAATCCTCAATCCTCATTCTTCAATCCTCAATACCCAATCCTCAATCTTCAATCCTCAATCATCAATCCTCAATTCTCAATCCTCAATCCTCAATCCTCAGTCGTCAAACCTCAATCCCTGACCCTCAGCTCTCATCCTCCATCCTCAATCCTCAATCCTCAATCCTCAATCCTCAGTCCTCAATCTTCAATCCTAGATACTCAACCCTCAATTCTCAATCCTCAATCCTCAATCCTCATTCTTCAATCCTCAATACCCAATCCTCAATCCTCAATCCTCAATCTTCAATCCTCAATAATCAATCTCCAATCCTACATCCTCAATTCCCAATCCTCAATCCTTAATCCTCAATCTTCAATCCTCAATCGCCAGTCCTCAATCTTCAATCCTCAATGCTCAATCCTCAATCCTCAAACCTCAGTCCTCAATCCTCAATCCTCAATCCTCAAACCTCAATCCTCAACCGTCAGTCCTCGTCCACAATCCTCAACCCTCAATCCTCAATCCCCAATCTTCAATCTCCAATCCTAGATCCTCAATCCTCAATCCTCAATCCTCAATCCCCAATCTTCAATCCTCAATAATCAATCTCCAATCCTAGATCCTCAATCCTCAATCCTCAATCCTGAATCTTCAATACTCTACCTTCAAGCCTCAATCCTCAGTCCTCAATCCTCGATCCTCAACCTTCAATCCTCAATCCTCAATCCTCAATCCTCAATCCTCAATCCTCAGTGATCAATACTCAATCTTCGATACTCAATCATCGATCCTCAACCCTCAATCCTCAATCCTCAATCCTCAATCCTCAATCCTCATCTCTCAAACCTCAATTCTCAACCCTCAGTCCTCATCCTCAATTCTCAATCCTCAATCCTCAATCCTCAATCCTCAATTCTCAATACTCAATCTTCAATCCTCAATGCTCAATCCTCAATCCTCATTTCTCAAACCTCAATCCTCAACCCTCAGACCTCATCCTCAGTTCTCAATTCTAAATCCTCAATCATCTATCCTCAACCTTCAATCCTCATTAATCAATCTCCAATCCTAGATCCTCAATCCTCAATCCTCAATCCCCAATCTTCAATCCTCAATAATCAATCTCCAATCCTAGATCCTCAACCCTCAATCCTCAATCCTCAATCCTCGATCCTCATTCTTCAATCCTCAATACCCAATCCTCAACCCTCAAGCCTGAGTCCTCAATCCTCAATCCTCAATCCTCAAACCTCAATCCTCAACCGTCAGTCCTCGTCCTCAATCCTCAACCCTCAATCCTCAATCCCCAATCTTCAATCTCCAATCCTAGATCCTCAATCCTCAATCCTCAATCCCCAATCTTCAATCCTCAATAATCAATCTCCAATCCTAGATCCTCAATCCTCAATCCTCAATCCCCAATCTTCAATCCTCAATAATCAATCTCCAATCCTAGATCCTCAACCCTCAATCCTCAATCCTCAATCCTCAATCCTCACTTTTCAATCCTCAATACCCAATCCTCAATCTTCAATCCTCCATCAACAATCCTGAATTCTCAATCCTCAATCCTCAGTCCTCAGTCGTCAAACCTGAATCCCCGACCCTCGGCCCTCATCCTCAATCCTCAGTCCTCAATCCTCAGTCCTCAGTCCTCAAACTTCAATCCTCAACCCTCAGACATCATCCTCAATCCTTAATCCACAATCCTCAATCCTCAACCTTCAATCCTCAATACTCAATCTTCAATCCTCAATCCTCAGTCCTCAAACCTCAATTCTGAATCCTCAATACTCAACCTTCAATCCTCAATCCTCAGTCCTCAGTACTCAACCATCAATCCTCAATTCTCAATACTCAAAAGAATATCCTGAATACTCAGGATTCAATACTCAAACCTCAACCCTCAACCCTCAGCCCTCATCCTCCATCATCAATCCTCAATCCTCAATCCTCAATCTTCAATCCTCAGTACTCAATATTCAATCCCCAATCCTCAATCCTCAATCCTCAATCCTCAATCCTCAATCCTCAATCCTCAACCCTCAATCCTCATTCCTCAAACCTCAATCCTCAACCCTCAGTCCTCATCCTCAATTCTCAATCCTCAATCCTCAACCTCAATCCTCAACCTTCAATCCTCAATAATCAATCTCCAATCCTAGATCCTTAATCCACAATCATCAATCCTTAATTCTCAACCTTCAATCCTCAATCCCCAGTCTTCAATCTTCAATCCTCAATGCTCAATCCTCAATGCTCAATCCTCAGTCCTCAATCCTCAGTCCTCAATCCTCAAACCTCAATCCTCTACCGTCAGTCCTCGTCCTCAATCCTCAAACGTCAATCCTCAATCCTCAATATTCAATCATCGATACTCAATCTTCAATCCTCAATCCTCAATCCTCAATCCTCAATCCTCAATCCTCAATCCTCAATCTTCAATCCTCAATCCTCAATCGTCAATCCTCAATCCTCAATTTTCAATCCTCAATACTCAATTTTCAATCCTCAATCCTGAATCCTCAATCCTCAATTCTCAATCCTCAACCCTCTGTCCTCAGTCCTCAAACCTCAATCCTCAACACTCAGCCCTCATCCTCCATCCTCAATCCTTAATCATCAATCCTCAATCTTGAATCCTCAATATTCAATCATCAACCCTCAATCCTCAACCCTCAATCCTCAATCCTCAATCCTCAGTGATCAATACTCAATCTTTAATACACAATCCTCAATCCTCAATCCTCAATCCTCAATCCTCACTCTTCAATCCTCAATACCCAATCCTCAATCTTCAATCCTCAATCATCAATCCTCAATTCTCAATCCTCAATCCTCAATCCTCAGTCGTCAAACCTCAATCCCTGACCCTCTGCCCTCATCCTCAACCCTCAGTCTTCAATCCTCAGTCCTCAGTCCTCAAACCTCAATCCTCAACCCTCAGACATCATCCTCAATTCTCAATACTCAATAGAATATCCTGAATTCTCAGGATTCAATACTCAAACTTGAATCCTCAACCCTCAGCCCTCATCCTCCATCATCAATCCTCAATCCTCAATCCTCAATCTTCAATCCTCAGTACTCAATATTCAATCCCCAATCCTCAATCCTCAATCCTCAATCCTCAATCCTCAATCCTCAATCCTCAACCCTCAATCCTCATACCTCAATCCTCTACCGTCAGTCCTCGTCCTCAATACTCAAACCTGAATCCTCAACCCCCAGCCCTCATCCTCCATCATCAACACTCATTCCTCAATCCTCAATACTCAATCCTCATTCTTCAATCCTCAATACAGAATCCTGAATCCTCAATCCTCAATCTTCAATCCTCAATAATCAATCTCCAATCCTACATCCTCAATCCCCAATCCTCAATCCTTAATCCTCAACCTTCAATCCTCAATCCCCAGTCTTCAATCTTCAATCCTCAATGCTCAATCCTCAATGCTCAATCCTCAGTCCTCAATCCTCAGTCCTCAATCCTCAAACCTCAATCCTCTACCGTCAGTCCTCGTCCTCAGTCCTCAAACCTCAATCCTCAATCCTCAATATTCAATCATCGATACTCAATCTTCAATCCTCAATCCTCAATCCTCAATCCTCAATCCTCAATCCTCAATCCTCAATCTTCAATCCTCAATCCTCAATCGTCAATCCTCAATCCTCAATACTCAACAGAATATCCTGAATTCTCAGGGCTCAATACTCAAACCTCAATCCTCAACACTCAGCCCTCATCCTCCATCCTCAATCCTCTATCCTCAATACCCAATCCTCAATCTTCAATCCTCAATCATCAATCCTCAATTCTCAATCCTCAATCCTCAATCCTCAGTCGTGAAACCACAATCCGTGACCCTCTGCCCTCATCCTCAACTCTCAGTCTTCAATCCTCAATCCTCAGTCCTCAAACCTCAATCCTCAACCCTCAGACATCATCCTCAATCCTCAATCCTCAATCTTCAATCCCTAATACTCAATCTTCAATCCTCAATCCTCAGTCCTCAAACCTCAATCCTGAATCTTCAATACTCAAAATCCAATCTTCAATCCTCAATCCTCAATCCTCAATCCTCAATCCTCAATTTTCAATCCTCAATCCTCAATCCTCAGACCTCAATCATCAATATTCAACCCTCAGTCCTCGTCCTCAATCCACAACCCTCAATCCTCAATCCTCAATCTTCAATCATCAATATTCAAACTTCAATATTCAATACTCAATTTTCAATACTCAATCTTCAATCCTCAATCCTCAATTCTCAATCCTCAATCCTCTGTCCTCAGTCCTCAAACCTCAATCCTCAACACTCAGACCTCATCCTCCATCCTCAATCCTTAATCATCAATCCTCAACCTTCAATCCTCAATATTCAATCATCTACCCTCAATCCTCAACCCTCAATCCTCAATCCTCAATCCTCAGTGGTCAATACTCAATCTTTAATACACAATCCTCAATCCTCAATCCTCAATCCTCAATCCTCAATCCTCAATACTCATTTCTCAAACCTCAATCCTCAACCCTCAGTCCTCATCCTCAATTCTCAATCCTCAATACTCATTCATCAATCCTCAATCTTCAATCCTCAATAATCAATCTCCAATTCTAGATCCACAATCCTCAATCCTCAATCCTCAATCTGCAATCCTCTATAATCGATCTCCAATCCTAGATCCTCAATCCTCAATCCTCAATCCTCAATCCTCAATCCTCATTCTTCAATCCTCAATACCCAATCCTCAATCTTCAATCCTCAATCATCAATCCTCAATTCTCAATCCTCAATCCTCAATCCTCAGTCGTCAAACCTCAATCCCTGACCCTCTGCCCTCATCCTCAACCCTCAGTCTTTAATCCTCAGTCCTCAGTCCTCAATCCTCAATCCTCAACCCTCAGACATCATCCTCAATACTCAATCCTCAATCCTCAATCCTCAATCTTCAATCCCTAATACTCAATCTTCAATCCTCAATCCTCAGCCCCAAACCTCAATCCTGAATCTTCAATACTCAACCTTCAAGCCTCAATCCTCAGTCCTCAATACTCAACCCTCAATCCTCAATTCTCAATACTCAATAGAATATCCTGAATTCTCAGGACTCAATACTCAAACCTCAATCCTCAACCCTCAGCCCTCATCCTCCATCCTCAATCCTCAATCCTCAATCCTCAATCCTCAATCCTCAATCTTCAATCCTACATCCTCAACCCTCAATCCTCAATCCTCAATCCTCAATCCTCAATCCTCAATCCTCAAACCTCAATCCTCAACCGTCAGTCCTCGTCCTCAATCCTCAACCCTCAATCCTCAATCCCCAATCTTCAATCTCCAATCCTAGATCCTCAATCCTCAATCCTCAATCCCCAATCTTCAATCCCCCATAATCAATCTCCAATCCTAGATCCTCAATCCTCAATCCTCAATCCCCAATCTTCAATCCACGATAATCAATCTCCAATACTAGATCCTCAACCCTCAATCCTCAATACTCAATCCTCAATCCTCACTCTTCAATCCTCAATACCCAATCCTGAATCTTCAATCCTCCATCAACAATCCTGAATTCTCAATCCTCAATCCTCAGTCCTCAGTCGTCAAACCTCAATCCCCGACCCTCAGCCCTCATCCTCAATCCTCAGTCCTCAATCCTCAGTCCTCATCCTCCATCATCAATCCTCAATCCTCAATCCTCAATCTTCAATCCTCAGTACTCAATATTCAATCCCCAATCCTCAATCCTCAATCCCCAATCCTCAATCCTCAATCCTCAATCATCAACCCTCAATCCTCATTCCTCAAACCTCAATCCTCAACCCTCAGTCCTCATCCTCAATTCTCAATCCTCAATCCTCAATCCTCAATCGTCAATCTTCAATCCTCAATAATCAATCTCCAATCCTAGATCCTCAATCCACAATCTTCAATCCTTAATTCTCAACCTTCAATCCTCAATACCCAGTCTTCAATCTTCAATGCTCAATGCTCAATCCTCAATGCTCAATCCTCAGTCCTCAATCCTCAGTCCTCAATCCTCAAACCTCAATCCTCTACCGTCAGTCCTCGTCCTCAATCCTCAAACCTCAATCCTCAATCCTCAGTATTCAATCATCAATACTCAATCTTCAATCCTCAATCCTCAATCCTCAATCCTCAACCCTCAATATTCAACACACAACCCCCAGCCATGAATCCTCAATACTCAACCATCAATCCTCAATTCTCAATACTCAATCCTCAATCGCCAATCCTTAATCCCCAATCCTCAATCTTCAATCCTCAACCCTCAGTCCCCAAACCTCAATCCTGAATCTTCAATACTCAACCTTCAAGCCTCAATCCTCAGTCCTCAATACTCAACCATCAATCCTCAACTCTCAATACTCAATAGAATATCCTGAATTCTCAGGACTCAATACTCAAACCTCAATCCTCAACCCTCAGCCCTCATCCTCCATCCTCAATCCTCTATCCTCAATACCCAATCCTCAATCTTCAATCCTCAATCATCAATCCGCAATTCTCAATCCTCATACCTCAATCCTCAGTCGTCAAACCTCAATCCCTGACACTCTGCCCTCATGCTCAACCCTCAGTCTTCAATCCTCAGTCCTCAGTCCTCAAACCTCAATCCTCAAACCTCTGACATCATCCTCAATCCTCAATCCTCAATCCTAAATCCTCAATCTTCAATCCCTAATACTCAATCTTCAATCCTCAATCCTCAGTCCTCAAACCTCAATCCTGAATCTTCAATAATCAACCTTCAAGCCTCAATCCTCAGTCCTCAATCCTCAATCTTCAAGCCTTAGTACTCAATATTCAATCCCCAATCCTCAATCCTCAATCCTCAATCCTCAATCCTCAATGCTCAATCCTCAACCCTCAATCCTCAACCCTCAATACTCAGTCCTCAATCCTCGATCCTCAATCTTCAATCCTCAATATCCAATCTTCAATCCTCAATCCTCAGTCCTCAATCCTCAATCCTCAACCCTCAGTCCTCAATCCTCAGTCCTCAATCCTCAAAACCTCAATCCTCTACCGTCAGTCCTCGTCCTCAATCCTCAAACCTCGATCCTCAATCCTCAATATTCAATCATCGATACTCAATCTTCAATCCTCAATCCTCAATCCTCAATCCTCAATCCTCAATCCTCAATCCTCAATCTTCAATCGTCAATCCTCAATCGTCAATCCTCAATCCTCAATTTTCAATCCTCAATACTCAATTTTCAATCCTCAATCCTGAATCCTCAATCCTCAATTCTCAATCCTCAATCCTCTGTCCTCAGTCCTCAAACCTAAATCCTCAACACTCAGCCCTCATCCTCCATCCTCAATCCTTAATCATCAATCCTCAATCTTCAATCCTCAGTATTCAATCATCAACCCTCAATCCTCAACCCTCAATTCTCAATCCTCAATCCTCAGTGATCAGTACTCAATCTTTAATACACAATCCACAATCCTCAATCCTCAATCCTCAATCCTCAATCCTCAGTCCTCATTTCTCGAACCTCAATCCTCAATCATCAATCCTCAATCTTCAATCCTCAATAATCAATCTCCAATTCTAGATCCTCAATCCTCAATCCTCAATCCTCAATCTGCAATCCTCAATAATCAATCTCCAATCCTAGATCCTCAATCCTCAATCCTCAATCCTCAATCCTCAATCCTCAATCCTCATTCTTCAATCCTCAATACCCAATCCTCAATCTTCAATCCTCAATCATCAATCCTCAATTCTCAATCCTCTGTCCTCAATCCTCAGTCGTCAAACCTCAATCCCTGACCCTCTGCCCTCATCCTCAACCCTCAGTCTTCAGTCCTCAGTCCTCAGACCTTAAACCTCAATCCTCAACCCTCAGACATCATCCTCAATCCTCAATCCTCAATCCTCAATCCTCAATCTTCAATCCCTAATACTCAACCTTCAAGCCTCAACCCTCAGTCCCCAATACTCAACCATCAATCCTCCATTCTCAATACTCAATAGAATATCCTGAATTCTCAGGACTCAATACTCAAACCTCAATCCTCAACCCTCAATCCTCAATCCCCAATCTTCAATCTCCTATCCTAGATCCTCAATCCTCAATCCTCAATCCCCAATCTTCAATCCTCAATAATCAATCTCCAATCCTAGATCCTCAATCCTCAATCCTCAATCCCCAATCTTCAATCCTCAATAATCAATCTCCAATCCTAGATCCTCAACCCTCAATCCTCAATCCTCAATCCTCAATCCTCATTCTTCAATCCTCAATACCCAATCCTCAATCTTCAATCCTCTATCAACAATCCTGAATTCTCAATCCTCAATCCTCAGTCCTCAGTCGTCAAACTTCAGTCCCCGACCCTCAGGCCTCATCCTCAATCCTCAGTTCTCAATCCTCAGTCCTCAGTCCTCAAACCTCAATCCTCAACCCTCAGACATCATCCTCAATCCTCAATCCTCAATCCTCAATCCTCAATCTTCAATCCCTAATACTCAATCTTCAATCCTCAATCCTCAGTCCTCAACCCTCAATCCTGAATCTTCAATACTCAACCTTCAAGCCTCAATCCTCAGTGCTCAATCCTCGATCCTCAATCTTCAATCCTCAATATCCTATCTTCAATCCTCAATCCTCAATTCTCAATCCTCAATCCTCCGTCCTCAATCCTCAACCCTCAATCCTCAATGCTCAATCCTCAATACTCAACCCTCAATCCTGAACCCTCAATCCTCAAACCTCAATCCCCAATCCTCAATCCTCAATCCTCCGACCTGGAGACTCAATCCTCAATATTCAATTGTCAATCCTCAAATCTCAAACCTCAATCCTCAATCCTCAATCCTCACTCATCCGACCTGAAGCCTCAATCCTCAATATTCAATTGCCAATCCTCAAATCTCAAACCTCAATCCTCAACCCTCAATCCTCAACCTACACTCCTCAATCGTCAATCCTCAATCGTCAATCCTCTCACCTCAACCATCAATCCTCAACCCTTAATCCTCAATCTCCAATTCTCAATTCTCAATTCTCAAGAGAAAAACCTCACTTCTCAGTTTTCAATACTCAATCCTCAATCGTCAATCCTCAATCCTCAATCCTCAGTCCTCAATCTTCAATCCTCAATCCTCAATACTCAACCCTCAGTAATCAATCCTCAATCCTCAACCCTCAATCCTCAATTCTCAATTCTCAAGTGAAAAACCTCAATTCTCAGTTTTCAATGCTCAACACTCAATCTTCAATTTTCAAATCTCAGTCCATAGACATCAATACTCATCACTCTGTTTTCAACACTCTGTCCTCAATCTTCAATCATCAATCCCCAATCCTTAATCTTCAATCCTCAATCCTCAATCCTCAACCCTCAATCCTCAACCCTTCTATCCTCGATCCTCAATCCTCAATCTTCAATCCTCAATACTCAATACTCTATCCTCAATCCTCAATCCTAAGTCCTCAATCCTCAACCCTCAATATTCAGCTGTCAATCCTCAAATCTCAAACCTCAATCCTCAACCCTCAGTCCTCAATCCTCAATCCTCAATCGTCAAACCTCAATGGTCAATCCTCACACCTCAACAATCAATCCTCAGCCCTTAATCCTCATTCCCCAATCCTCAATTCTCAATTCTCAAGAGAAAAACCTCAATTCTCAGTTATCAACACTCAATCGTCAATCTTCAATCTTCAAATCCTAGTTCTCAAACATCAATCCTCAATACTCTCTCCTCAATCCTCAATCCTCAATCCTCAATCCTCATCCCTCAATACTTAACCAGCAATTTTCGATCCTCAATCCTCAATCCTCAATCCTGGATCCTCAATCCTCAATTCTCAATTCTCAATCCTCTAACCTCGATCCTCAATCCACAATTCTCAATCCTCAAACTTCAACCCTCGGTCATCAATCCTCAAACCGCAATACTCTATCCTCAACCTTCGATCCTCAATCCTCGACCCTCTATCCTCAATTCTCAATCCTCAATCCTCAATCCTCAATGCTGAACCTTCAATCCTCACCCTTCAATACCCAATCCTCAATCCTCAAACCTTAATTGTAAATCCTCAATCCAATATCGCCAATACTCAGTTTTCATTAGTCAATCCACATTCTTCAGTCTTCAAATCCCAATCCTCAAACATAAATACTCAACACCCGATCCTCAACCCTCAGTCCTCAATCTTCAATCTTCAACCCTCAATCCTCAATCTTCAATCCCCAATACTCAATCCTCAATCTTCAATCCTCTATCCTCAATCCTCAATCATCAATCCTGTATACTCAATCCTCAATCCTCAATCCTCGATCCTCAATCCTCGATACTCAATCCACTATCCTCAATACCCAATCCTCAATCCTCAATCGTCAATCCTCAAACCTCAACCATCAATCCTCATTACTTAATACTCAATCCTCAATCCTCAATCCTCAATAGAAGATCCTCAATCCTCAGTTTTCAATACTCAACCCTCAATCTTCAATTTTCATATCTCGTTTCACAGACATCAATCCTCTTCACTCTGTTCTCAACACTCAGTCCTCAATCTTCAATCATCAATCCTCAATCCTTAATCTTCAATTCGCAGTCCTCAATCCTCAATCCTCAATCCTCAATACTCAATCATCAATCATCAATCCTCAATCATCAAACCTCAATCCACAATCCTCAATCCTCAATACTCAATCCTCAATCCTCAATCCTCAATCCTCAATACTCAATCCTCAACCCTCAACTCTCAACTCTCTATCCTCGATCCTCAATCCTCAATCCTCAATCCTCAATACTCAATCCTCAACCCTCAACTCTCAACTCTCTATCCTCGATCCTCAATCCCCAATCCTCAATCCTCAACCTGCAGGCATCAATCCTCAATCCTCAATCTTCAATCCTAAATCTTCAATCCGCAGTCCGCAATACCCGATACTCAATCCTCAATCCTCAATCCTCAATCGTCAATGTTCAAACCTCAGTCATCAAATCTTCATCCTGAATAGTCAATTCTAAATCCTCAATTCCCAAACCTGAATCCTCAACACTCAATCCTCAATCCTCAAACCTCAATCCTCAGTCCTCAATTCTCAATCTTCAGTCCACAATCCCCAATCCTCGATTATCAATCCACAATCCTCAATCATCAGTCCGTAACCCTCAGTCCTCAATCCTCAATCCTCAATCCTCAATCGTCAATCCTCAAACCTCAACCATCAAACATCAACCCTTAATCCTCAATACTCAATCCTCAATCCTCAATCCTCAATTCTCACGCCTCAATAGATTATCCTCAATTCTCAGTTTTCAATACTCAACCCTCAATCTTCAATTTTCAAATCTCAGTTCACTGACATCAATTCTCAACACTCTGTCCTCAACACTCAGTCCTCAAACTTCAATCCCCAATCCTCAATCCTCAATATTCAAACCTCAATCCTCAATCCTCAATCCTCATTCCTCAGAACTCAATCCTCAATTCTCAATTCTCAATAGAATATCGTCAATTCTCCGTTTTCGATACTCAATCCATTATCTTCAATCTTCAAATCTCAATCCTCAAACATCAATTCTCAACACTCAATCCTCAACCCTCAGTCCCCAATCTTCAATCCTCAATCCTCAACCTTCTATCCTCAGTCTTCAATCTTCAATCCTCAATCCTCAATCCTCAATCCTCAGTCCTCAGTACCCAATCCTCAATCTTCAATCCTCAATCATCAATCCTCAATTCTCGATCCTCAATCCTCAATCCTCAGTCGTCAAACCACAATCCCTGACCCTCTGCCCTCATCCTCAACCCTCAGTCTTCAATCCTCAGTCCTCAGTCCTCAAACCTCAATCCTCAAACCTCAGACATCATCCTCAATCCTCAATCCTCAATCCTCAATCCTCAATCTTCAATCCCTAATACTCAATCTTCAATCCTCAATCCTCAGTCCTCAAACCTCAATCCTGAATCTTCAATACTCAATATCCAATCTTCAATCCTCAATCCTCAATCCTCAATCCTCAATCCTCAATTTTCAATCCTCAATCCTCAATCCTCAGACCTCAATCATCAATATTCAACCCTCAGTCCTCGTCCTCAATCCACAACCCTCAATCCTCAATCCTCAATCTTCAATCATCAATACTCAAACTTCAATCCTCAATACCCAATTTTCAATCCTCAATCCTCAATCCTCAATCCTTAATTCTCAATCCTCAATCCTCTGTCCTCAGTCCTCAAACCTCAATCCTCAACACTAAGACCTCATCCTCCATCCTCAATCCTTAATCATCAATCCTCATTCTTCAATCCTCAATATTCAATCATCAACCCTCAATCCTCAACCCTCAATCCTCAATCCTCAGACATCATCCTCAATCCTCAATCCTCAATCCTCAATCCTCAATCTTCAATCCCTAATACTCAACCTTCAAGCCTCAACCCTCAGTCCTCAATACTCAACCATCAATCCTCCATTCTCAATACTGAATAGAATATCCTGAATTCTCAGGACTCAATACTCAAACCTCAATCCTCAACCCTCAATCCTCAATCCCCAATCTTCAATCTCCAATCCTAGATCCTCAATCCTCAATCCTCAATCCCCAATCTTCAATCCTCAATAATCAATCTCCAATCCTAGATCCTCAATCCTCAATCCTCAATCCCCAATATTCAATCCTCAATAATCAATCTCCAATCCTAGATCCTCAACCCTCAATCCTCAATCCTCAATCCTCAATCCTCATTCTTCAATCCTCAATACCCAATCCTCAATCTTCAATCCTCTATCAACAATCCTGAATTCTCAATCCTCAATCCTCAGTCCTCAGTCGTCAAACTTCAATCCCCGACCCTCAGGCCTCATCCTCAATCCTCAGTCCTCAATCCTCAGTCCTCAGTCCTCAAACCTCAATCCTCAACCCTCAGACATCATCCTCAATCCTTAATCCTCAATCCTCAATCCTCAACGTTCAACCCTCAATACTCAATCTTCAATCCTCAATCCTCAGCCCTCAAACCTCAATTCTGAATCCTCAATACTCAACCTTCAATCCTCAATCCTCAGTCCTCAGTACTCAACCATCAATCCTCAATTCTCAATACTCAATAGAATATCCTGGATTCTCAGGATTCAATACTCAAACCACAATCCTCAACCCTCAGCCCTCATCCTCCATTGTCAAACCTCAATCCCTGACCGTCTGCCCTCATCCTCATTCCTCAGTCTTCAATCCTCAGTCCTCAGTCCTCAAACCTCAATCCTCAACCCTCAGACATCATCCTCAATCCTCAATCCTCAATCCTCAATCCTCAATCTTCAATCCCTAATACTCAATCTTCAATCCTCAATCCTCAGTCCTCAACCCTCAATCCTGAATCTTCAATACTCAACCTTCAAGCCTCAATCCTCAGTCCTCAATCCTCGATCCTCAATCTTCAATCCTCAATATCCTATCTTCAATCCTCAATCCTCAATTCTCAATCCTCAATCCTCCGTCCTCAATCCTCAACCCTCAATCCTCCGACCTGGAGCCTCAATCCTCAATATTCAATTGTCAATCCTCATATCTCAAACCTCAATTCTCAATCCTCAATCCTCAATCCTCCGACCTGGAGCCTCAATCCTCAATATTCAATTGTCAATCCTCATATCTCAAACCTCAATTCTCAATCCTCAATCCTCACTCATCCGACCTGAAGCCTCAATCCTCAATATTCAATTGCCAATCCTCAAATCTCAAACCTCAATCCTCAACCCTCAGTCCTCAACCTACACTCCTCAATCGTCAATCCTCAATCGTCAATCCTCTCACCTCAACCATCAATCCTCAACCCTTAATCCTCAATCTCCAATTCTCAATTCTCAATACTCAAGAGAAAAACCTCAATTCTCAGTTTTCAATACTCAATCCTCAATCCTCAATCCTCAATCCTCAATCCTCAGTCCTCAATCTTCAATCCTCAATCCTCAATACTCAATCCTCAATATTCAATCATCAACCCTCAATCCTCAATCCTCAATCCTCAGTGATCAATACTCAATCTTTAATACACAATCCTCAATCCTCAATCCTCAATCCTCAATCCTCAATCCTCAATTCTCAATACTCATTAGAATATCCTGAATTCTCAGGACTCAATACTCAAACCTCAATCCTCAACCCTCAATCCTCAATCCCCAATCTTCAATCTCCAATCCTAGATCCTCAATCCTCAATCCTCAATCCCCAATCTTCAATCCTCAATAATCAATCTCCAATCCTAGATCCTCAATCCTCAATCCTCAATCCCCAATCTTCAATCCTCAATAATCAATCTCCAATCCTAGATCCTCAACCCTCAATCCTCAATCCTCAATCCCCAATACTCATTCTTCAATCCTCAATACCCAATCCTCAATCTTCAGTCCTCTATCAACAATCCTCAATTCTCAATCCTCAATCCTCAATCCTCAGTCGTCAAACCTCAATCCCTGACCCTCTGCCCTCATCCTCAACCCTCAGTCTTCAATCCTCAGTCCTCAGTCCTCAAACCTCAATCCTCAACCCTCAGACATCATCCTCAATCCTCAAACCTCAATCCTCAATCCTCAATCTTCAATCCCTAATACTCAATCTTCAATCCTCAATCCTGAATCTTCAATACTCAACCTTCAAGCCTCAACCCTCAGTCCTCAATAATCAACCATCAATCCTCAATTCTCAATACTCATTAGAATATCCTGAATTCTCAGGACTCAATACTCAAACCTCAATCCTCAACCCTCAATCCTCAATCCCCAATCTTCAATCTCCAATCCTAGATCCTCAATCCTCAATCCTCAATCCCCAATCTTCAATCCTCAATAATCAATCTCCAATCCTAGATCCTCAATCCTCAATCCTCAATCCCCAATCTTCAATCCTCAATAATCAATCTCCAATCCTAGATCCTCAACCCTCAATCCTCAATCCTCAATCCTCAATCCTCATTCTTCAATCCTCAATACCCAATCCTCAATCTTCAGTCCTCTATCAACAATCCTGAATTCTCAATCCTCAATCCTCAGTCCTCAGTCGTCAAACCCCAATCCCCGACCCTCAGGCCTCATCCTAAATCCTCAGTCCTCAATCCTCAGTCCTCAGTCCTCAAACCTCAATCCTCAACCCTCAGACATCATCCTCAATCCTTAATCCTCAATCCTCAATCCTCAACCTTCAATCTTCAATCCTCAATCCACAGCCCTCAAACCTCAATTCTGAATCTTCAATACTCAATATCCAATCTTCAATCCTCAATCCTCAATCCTCAATCCTCAATCCTCAATCCTCAATTTTCAATCCTCAATCCTCAATCCTCAGACCTCAATCATCAATATTCAACCCTCAGTCCTCGTCCTCAATCCACAACCCTCAATCCTCAATCCTCAATCTTCAACCATCAATATTCAAACTTCAATCCTCAATACTCAATTTTCAATCCTCAATCCTCAATCCTCAATCCTCAATTCTCAATCCTCAATCCTCTGTCCTCAGTCCTCAAACCTCAATCCTCAACACTCAGACCTCATCCTCCATCCTCAATCCTTAATCATCAATCCTCAATCTTCAATCCTCAATATTCAATCATCAACCCTCAATCCTCAACCCTCAATCCTCAATCCTCAATCCTCAGTGATCAATACTCAATCTTTAATACACAATCCTCAATCCTCAATCCTCAGTCCTCAGTACCCAATCCTCAATCTTCAATCCTCAATCATCAATCCTCAATTCTCGATCCTCAATCCTCAATCCTCAGTCGTCAAACCACAATCCCTGACCCTCTGCCCTCATCCTCAACCCTCAGTCTTCAATCCTCAGTCCTCAGTCCTCAAACCTCAATCCTCAACCCTCAGACATCATCCTCAATCCTCAATCCTCAATCCTCAATCCTCAATCTTCAATCCCTAATACTCAATCTTCAATCCTCAATCCTCAGTCCTCAAACCTCAATCCTGAATCTTCAATACACAATATCCAATCTTCAATCCTCAATCCTCAATCCTCAATCCTCAATCCTCAATTTTCAATCCTCAATCCTCAATCCTCAGACCTCAATCATCAATATTCAACCCTCAGTCCTCGTCCTCAATCCACAACCCTCAATCCTCAATCCTCAATCTTCAATCATCAATATTCAAACTTCAATCCTCAATACTCAATTTTCAATCCTCAATCCTCAATCCTCAATCCTCAATTCTCAATCCTCAATCCTCTGTCCTCAGTCCTCAAACCTCAATCCTCAACACTCAGACCTCATCCTCCATCCTCAATCCTTAATCATCAATCCTCATTCTTCAATCCTCAATATTCAATCATCAACCCTCAATCCTCAACCCTCAATCCTCAATCCTCAGACATCATCCTCAATCCTCAATCATCAATCCTCAATCCTCAATCCTCATTCTTCAATCCTCAATACCCAGTCCTCAACCCTCAAGCCTGAGTCCTCAATCCTCAATCCTCAATCCTCAAACCTCAATCCTCAACCGTCAGTCCTCGTCCTCAATCCTCAACCCTCAATCCTCAATCCCCAATCTTCAATCTCCAATCCTAGATCCTCAATCCTCAATCCTCAATCCCCAATCTTCAATCCTCAATAATCAATCTCCAATCCTAGATCCTTAATCCTCAATCCTCAATCCCCAATCTTCAATCCTCAATAATCAATCTCCAATCCTAGATCCTCAACCCTCAATCCTCAATCCTCAATCCTCAATCCTCACTCTTCAATCCTCAATACCCAATCCTCAATCTTCAATCCTCCATCAACAATCCTGAATTCTCAATCCTCAATCCTCAGTCCTCAGTCGTCAAACCTGAATCCCCAACCCTCAGCCCTCATCCTCAATCCTCAGTCCTCAATCCTCAGTCCTCAGTCCTCAAACTTCAATCCTCAACCCTCAGACATCATCCTCAATCCTCAATCCTCAATCGTCAATCCTCAATCTTCAATCCCTAATACTCAATCTTCAATCCTCAATGCTCAGTCCTCAAACCTCAATCCTGAATCTTCAATACTCTACCTTCAAGCCTTAATCCTCAACCCTCAGACCTCATCCTCAGTTCTCAATTCTAAATCCTCAATCATCTATCCTCAACCTTCAATCCTCATTAATCAATCTCCAATCCTAGATCCTCAATCCTCAATCCTCAATCCCCAATCTTCAATCCTCAATAATCAATCTCCAATCCTAGATCCTCAACACTCAATCCTCAATCCTCAATCCTCAATCCTCATTCTTCAATCCTCAATACCCAATCCTCAACCCTCAAGCCTGAGTCCTCAATCCTCAATCCTCAATCCTCAAACCTCAATCCTCAACCGTCAGTTCTCGTCCTCAATCCTCAACCCTCAATCCTCAATCCCCAATCTTCAATCTCCAATCCTAGATCCTCAATCCTCAATCCTCAATCCCCAATCTTCAATCCTCAATAATCAATCTCCAATCCTAGATCCTCAATCCTCAATCCTCAATCCCCAATCTTCAATCCTCAATAATCAATCTCCAATCCTAGATCCTCAACCCTCAATCCTCAATCCTCAATCCTCAATCCTCACTTTTCAATCCTCAATACCCAATCCTCAATCTTCAATCCTCCATCAACGATCCTGAATTCTCAATCCTCAATCCTCAGTCCTCAGTCGTCAAACCTGAATCCCCGACCCTCGGCCCTCATCCTCAATCCTGTGTCCTCAATCCTCAGTCCTCAGTCCTCAAACTTCAATCCTCAACCCTCAGACATCATCCTCAATCCTTAATCCACAATCCTCAATCCTCAACCTTCAATCCTCAATACTCAATCTTCAATCCTCAATCCTCAGCCCTCAACCCTCAATTCTGAATCCTCAATACTCAACCTTCAATCCTCAATCCTCAGTCCTCAGTACTCAACCATCAATCCTCAATTCTCAATACTCAATAGAATATCCTGAATTCTCAGGATTCAATACTCAAACCTCAACCCTCAACCCTCAGCCCTCATCCTCCATCATCAATCCTCAATCCTCAATCCTCAATCTTCAATCCTCAGTACTCAATATTCAATCCCCAATCCTCAATACTCAACCTTCAATCCTCAATCCTCAGTCCTCAGTACTCAACCATCAATCCTCAATTCTCAATACTCAATAGAATGTCCTGAATTCTCAGGATTCAATACTCAAACCTCAATCCTCAACCCTCAGCCCTCATCCTCCATCATCAATCCTCAATCCTCAATCCTCAATCTTCAAGCCTTAGTACTCAATATTCAATCCCCAATCCTCAATCCTCAATCCTCAATTCTCAATCCTCAATCCTCAATCCTCAACCCTCAATCCTCAACCCTCAATACTCAGTCCTCAATCCTCGATCCTCAATCTTCAATCCTCAATATCCAATCTTCAATCCTCAATCCTCAGTCCTCAATCCTCAATCCTCAACCCTCAGTCCTCAATCCTCAGTCCTCAATCCTCAAAACCTCAATCCTCTACCGTCAGTCCTCGTCCTCAATCCTCAAACCTCGATCCTCAATCCTCAATATTCAATCATCGATACTCAATCTTCAATCCTCAATCCTCAATCCTCAATCCTCAATCCTCAATCCTCAATCCTCAATCTTCAATCGTCAATCCTCAATCGTCAATCCTCAATCCTCAATTTTCAATCCTCAATACTCAATTTTCAATCCTCAATCCTGAATCCTCAATCCTCAATTCTCAATCCTCAATCCTCTGTCCTCAGTCCTCAAACCTCAATCCTCAACACTCAGCCCTCATCCTCCATCCTCAATGCTTAATCATCAATCCTCAATCTTGAATCCTCAGTATTCAATCATCAACCCTCAATCCTCAACCCTCAATTCTCAATCCTCAATCCTCAGTGATCAGTACTCAATCTTTAATACACAATCCACAATCCTCAATCCTCAATCCTCAATCCTCAATCCTCAATCCTCATTTCTCAAACCTCAATCCTCAACCCTCAGTCCTCATCCTCATTTCTCAATTCTCAATGCTCAACCATCAATCCTCAATCTTCAATCCTCAATAATCAATCTCCAATTCTAGATCCTCAATCCTCAATCCTCAATCCTCAATCTGCAATCCTCAATAATCAATCTCCAATCCTAGATCCTCAATCCTCAATCCTCAATCCTCAATCCTCAATCCTCAATCCTCATTCTTCAATCCTCAATACCCAATCCTCAATCTTCAATCCTCAATCATCAATCCTCAATTCTCAGTCCTCTGTCCTCAATCCTCAGTCGTCAAACCTCAATCCCTGACCCTCTGCCCTCATCCTCAACCCTCAGTCTTCAATCCTCAGTCCTCAGACCTCAAACCTCAATCCTCAACCCTCAGACATCATCCTCAATCCTCAATCCTCAATCCTCAATCCTCAATCTTCAATCTCCAATCCTAGATCCTCAATCCTCAATCCTCAATCCCCAATCTTCAATCCTCAATAATCAATCTCCAATCCTAGATCCTCAATCCTCAATCCTCAATCACCAATCTTCAATCCTCAATAATCAATCTCCAATCCTAGATCCTCAACCCTCAATCCTCAATCCTCAATCCTCAATCCTCATTCTTCAATCCTCAATACCCAATCCTCAATCTTCAATCCTCTATCAACAATCCTGAATTCTCAATCCTCAATCCTCAGTCCTCAGTCGTCAAACTTCAGTCCCCGACCCTCAGGCCTCATCCTCAAACCTCAGTCCTCAATCCTCAGTCCTCAGTCCTCAAACCTCAATCCTCAACCCTCAGACATCATCCTCAATCCTCAATCCTCAATCCTCAATCCTCAATCTTCAATCCCTAATACTCAATCTTCAATCCTCAATCCTCAGTCCTCAACCCTCAATCCTGAATCTTCAATACTCAACCTTCAAGCCTCAATCCTCAGTCCTCAATCCTCGATCCTCAATCTTCAATCCTCAATATCCTATCTTCAATCCTCAATCCTCAATTCTCAATCCTCAATCCTCCGTCCTCAATCCTCAACCCTCAATCCTCAATGCTCAATCCTCAATACTCAACCCTCAATCCTGAACCCTCAATCCTCAAACCTCAATCCCCAATCCTCAATCCTCAATCCTCCGACCTGGAGACTCAATCCTCAATATTCAATTGTCAATCCTCAAATCTCAAACCTCAATCCTCAATCCTCAATCCTCACTCATCCGACCTGAAGCCTCAATCCTCAATATTCAATTGCCAATCCTCAAATCTCAAACCTCAATCCTCAACCCTCAATCCTCAACCTACACTCCTCAATCGTCAATCCTCAATCGTCAATCCTCTCACCTCAACCATCAATCCTCAACCCTTAATCCTCAATCTCCAATTCTCAATTCTCAATTCTCAAGAGAAAAACCTCAATTCTCAGTTTTCAATGCTCAACACTCAATCTTCAATTTTCAAATCTCAGTCCACAGACATCAATACTCATCACTCTGTTTTCAACACTCTGTCCTCAATCTTCAATCATCAATCCCCAATCCTTAATCTTCAATCCTCAATCCTCAATCCTCAACCCTCAATCCTCAACCCTTCTATCCTCGATCCTCAATCCTCAATCTTCAATCCTCATTACTCAATACTCTATCCTCAATCCTCAATCCTAAGTCCTCAATCCTCAACCCTCAATATTCAGCTGTCAATCCTCAAATCTCAAACCTCAATCCTCAACCCTCAGTCCTCAATCCTCAATCCTCAATCGTCAAACCTCAATGGTCAATCCTCACACCTCAACAATCAATCCTCAGCCCTTAATCCTCATTCCCCAATCCTCAATTCTCAATTCTCAAGAGAAAAACCTCAATTCTCAGTTATCAACACTCAATCGTCAATCTTCAATCTTCAAATCCTAGTTCTCAAACATCAATCCTCAATACTCTCTCCTCAATCCTCAATCCTCAATCCTCAATCCCCATCCCTCAATACTTAACCAGCAATTTTCGATCCTCAATCCTCAATCCTCAATCCTGGATCCTCAATCCTCAATTCTCAATTCTCAATCCTCTAACCTCGATCCTCAATCCACAATTCTCAATCCTCAAACTTCAACCCTCGGTCATCAATCCTCAAACCGCAATACTCTATCCTCAACCTTCGATCCTCAATCCTCGACCCTCTATCCTCAATTCGCAATCCTCAATCCTCAATCCTCAATGCTGAACCTTCAATCCTCACCCTTCAATACCCAATCCTCAATCCTCAAACCTTAATTGTAAATCCTCAATCCAATATCGCCAATACTCAGTTTTCATTAGTCAATCCACATTCTTCAGTCTTCAAATCCCAATCCTCAAACATAAATACTCAACACCCGATCCTCAACCCTCAGTCCTCAATCTTCAATCTTCAACCCTCAATCCTCAATCTTCAATCCCCAATACTCAATCCTCAATCTTCAATCCACTATCCTCAATCCTCAATCATCAATCCTGTATACTCAATCCTCAATCCTCAATCCTCGATCCTCAATCCTCGATACTCAATCCACTATCCTCAATACCCAATCCTCAATCCTCAATCGTCAATCCTCAAACCTCAACCATCAATCCTCATTACTTAATACTCAATCCTCAATCCTCAATCCTCAATAGAAGATCCTCAATCCTCAGTTTTCAATACTCAACCCTCAATCTTCAATTTTCATATCTCGTTTCACAGACATCAATCCTCTTCACTCTGTTCTCAACACTCAGTCCTCAATCTTCAATCATCAATCCTCAATCCTTAATCTTCAATCCGCAGTCCTCAATCCTCAATCCTCAATCCTCAATACTCAATCATCAATCATCAATCCTCAATCATCAAACCTCAATCCACAATCCTCAATCCTCAATACTCAATCCTCAATCCTCAATCCTCAATCCTCAATACTCAATCCTCAACCCTCAACTCTCAACTCTCTATCCTCGATCCTCAATCCTCAATCCTCAATCCTCAATACTCAATCCTCAACCCTCAACTCTCAACTCTCTATCCTCGATCCTCAATCCCCAATCCTCAATCCTCAACCCTCAGACATCATCCTCAATCCTTAATCCTCAATCCTCAATCCTCAACCTTCAATCCTCAATACTGAATCTTCAATCCTCAATCCACAGCCCTCAAACCTCAATTCTGAATCTTCAATACTCAATATCCAATCTTCAATCCTCAATCCTCAATCCTCAATCTTCAAGCCTTAGTACTCAATATTCAATCCCCAATCCTCAATCCTCAATCCTCAATTCTCAATCCTCAATCCTCAATCCTCAACCCTCAATCCTCAACCCTCAATACTCAGTCCTCAATCCTCGATCCTCAATCTTCAATCCTCAATATCCAATCTTCAATCCTCAATCCTCAGTCCTCAATCCTCAATCCTCAACCCTCAGTCCTCAATCCTCAGTCCTCAATCCTCAAAACCTCAATCCTCTACCGTCAGTCCTCGTCCTCAATCCTCAAACCTCGATCCTCAATCCTCAATATTCAATCATCGATACTCAATCTTCAATCCTCAATCCTCAATCCTCAATCCTCAATCCTCAATCCTCAATCCTCAATCTTCAATCGTCAATCCTCAATCGTCAATCCTCAATCCTCAATTTTCAATCCTCAATACTCAATTTTCAATCCTCAATCCTGAATCCTCAATCCTCAATTCTCAATCCTCAATCCTCTGTCCTCAGTCCTCAAACCTCAATCCTCAACACTCAGCCCTCATCCTCCATCCTCAATGCTTAATCATCAATCCTCAATCTTGAATCCTCAGTATTCAATCATCAACCCTCAATCCTCAACCCTCAATTCTCAATCCTCAATCCTCAGTGATCAGTACTCAATCTTTAATACACAATCCACAATCCTCAATCCTCAATCCTCAATCCTCAATCCTCAATCCTCATTTCTCAAACCTCAATCCTCAACCCTCAGTCCTCATCCTCATTTCTCAATTCTCAATGCTCAACCATCAATCCTCAATCTTCAATCCTCAATAATCAATCTCCAATTCTAGATCCTCAATCCTCAATCCTCAATCCTCAATCTGCAATCCTCAATAATCAATCTCCAATCCTAGATCCTCAATCCTCAATCCTCAATCCTCAATCCTCAATCCTCAATCCTCATTCTTCAATCCTCAATACCCAATCCTCAATCTTCAATCCTCAATCATCAATCCTCAATTCTCAGTCCTCTGTCCTCAATCCTCAGTCGTCAAACCTCAATCCCTGACCCTCTGCCCTCATCCTCAACCCTCAGTCTTCAATCCTCAGTCCTCAGACCTCAAACCTCAATCCTCAACCCTCAGACATCATCCTCAATCCTCAATCCTCAATCCTCAATCCTCAATCTTCAATCTCCAATCCTAGATCCTCAATCCTCAATCCTCAATCCCCAATCTTCAATCCTCAATAATCAATCTCCAATCCTAGATCCTCAATCCTCAATCCTCAATCACCAATCTTCAATCCTCAATAATCAATCTCCAATCCTAGATCCTCAACCCTCAATCCTCAATCCTCAATCCTCAATCCTCATTCTTCAATCCTCAATACCCAATCCTCAATCTTCAATCCTCTATCAACAATCCTGAATTCTCAATCCTCAATCCTCAGTCCTCAGTCGTCAAACTTCAGTCCCCGACCCTCAGGCCTCATCCTCAAACCTCAGTCCTCAATCCTCAGTCCTCAGTCCTCAAACCTCAATCCTCAACCCTCAGACATCATCCTCAATCCTCAATCCTCAATCCTCAATCCTCAATCTTCAATCCCTAATACTCAATCTTCAATCCTCAATCCTCAGTCCTCAACCCTCAATCCTGAATCTTCAATACTCAACCTTCAAGCCTCAATCCTCAGTCCTCAATCCTCGATCCTCAATCTTCAATCCTCAATATCCTATCTTCAATCCTCAATCCTCAATTCTCAATCCTCAATCCTCCGTCCTCAATCCTCAACCCTCAATCCTCAATGCTCAATCCTCAATACTCAACCCTCAATCCTGAACCCTCAATCCTCAAACCTCAATCCCCAATCCTCAATCCTCAATCCTCCGACCTGGAGACTCAATCCTCAATATTCAATTGTCAATCCTCAAATCTCAAACCTCAATCCTCAATCCTCAATCCTCACTCATCCGACCTGAAGCCTCAATCCTCAATATTCAATTGCCAATCCTCAAATCTCAAACCTCAATCCTCAACCCTCAATCCTCAACCTACACTCCTCAATCGTCAATCCTCAATCGTCAATCCTCTCACCTCAACCATCAATCCTCAACCCTTAATCCTCAATCTCCAATTCTCAATTCTCAATTCTCAAGAGAAAAACCTCAATTCTCAGTTTTCAATGCTCAACACTCAATCTTCAATTTTCAAATCTCAGTCCACAGACATCAATACTCATCACTCTGTTTTCAACACTCTGTCCTCAATCTTCAATCATCAATCCCCAATCCTTAATCTTCAATCCTCAATCCTCAATCCTCAACCCTCAATCCTCAACCCTTCTATCCTCGATCCTCAATCCTCAATCTTCAATCCTCATTACTCAATACTCTATCCTCAATCCTCAATCCTAAGTCCTCAATCCTCAACCCTCAATATTCAGCTGTCAATCCTCAAATCTCAAACCTCAATCCTCAACCCTCAGTCCTCAATCCTCAATCCTCAATCGTCAAACCTCAATGGTCAATCCTCACACCTCAACAATCAATCCTCAGCCCTTAATCCTCATTCCCCAATCCTCAATTCTCAATTCTCAAGAGAAAAACCTCAATTCTCAGTTATCAACACTCAATCGTCAATCTTCAATCTTCAAATCCTAGTTCTCAAACATCAATCCTCAATACTCTCTCCTCAATCCTCAATCCTCAATCCTCAATCCCCATCCCTCAATACTTAACCAGCAATTTTCGATCCTCAATCCTCAATCCTCAATCCTGGATCCTCAATCCTCAATTCTCAATTCTCAATCCTCTAACCTCGATCCTCAATCCACAATTCTCAATCCTCAAACTTCAACCCTCGGTCATCAATCCTCAAACCGCAATACTCTATCCTCAACCTTCGATCCTCAATCCTCGACCCTCTATCCTCAATTCTCAATCCTCAATCCTCAATCCTCAATGCTGAACCTTCAATCCTCACCCTTCAATACCCAATCCTCAATCCTCAAACCTTAATTGTAAATCCTCAATCCAATATCGCCAATACTCAGTTTTCATTAGTCAATCCACATTCTTCAGTCTTCAAATCCCAATCCTCAAACATAAATACTCAACACCCGATCCTCAACCCTCAGTCCTCAATCTTCAATCTTCAACCCTCAATCCTCAATCTTCAATCCCCAATACTCAATCCTCAATCTTCAATCCACTATCCTCAATCCTCAATCATCAATCCTGTATACTCAATCCTCAATCCTCAATCCTCGATCCTCAATCCTCGATACTCAATCCACTATCCTCAATACCCAATCCTCAATCCTCAATCGTCAATCCTCAAACCTCAACCATCAATCCTCATTACTTAATACTCAATCCTCAATCCTCAATCCTCAATAGAAGATCCTCAATCCTCAGTTTTCAATACTCAACCCTCAATCTTCAATTTTCATATCTCGTTTCACAGACATCAATCCTCTTCACTCTGTTCTCAACACTCAGTCCTCAATCTTCAATCATCAATCCTCAATCCTTAATCTTCAATCCGCAGTCCTCAATCCTCAATCCTCAATCCTCAATACTCAATCATCAATCATCAATCCTCAATCATCAAACCTCAATCCACAATCCTCAATCCTCAATACTCAATCCTCAATCCTCAATCCTCAATCCTCAATACTCAATCCTCAACCCTCAACTCTCAACTCTCTATCCTCGATCCTCAATCCTCAATCCTCAATCCTCAATACTCAATCCTCAACCCTCAACTCTCAACTCTCTATCCTCGATCCTCAATCCCCAATCCTCAATCCTCAACCCTCAGACATCATCCTCAATCCTTAATCCTCAATCCTCAATCCTCAACCTTCAATCCTCAATACTGAATCTTCAATCCTCAATCCACAGCCCTCAAACCTCAATTCTGAATCTTCAATACTCAATATCCAATCTTCAATCCTCAATCCTCAATCCTCAATCCTCAATCCTCAATTTTCAATCCTCAATCCTCAATCCTCAGACCTCAATCATCAATATTCAACCCTCAGTCCTCGTCCTCAATCCACAACCCTCAATCCTCAATCCTCAATCTTCAATCATCAATATTCAAACTTCAATCCTCAATACTCAATTTTCAATCCTCAATCCTCAATCCTCAATCCTCAATTCTCAATCCTCAATCCTCTGTCCTCAGTCCTCAAACCTCAATCCTCAACACTCAGACCTCATCCTCCATCCTCAATCCTTAATCATCAATCCTCAATCTTCAATCCTCAATATTCAATCATCAACCCTCAATCCTCAACCCTCAATCCTCAATCCTCAATCCTCAGTGATCAATACTCAATCTTTAATACACAATCCTCAATCCTCAATCCTCAATCCTCAATCCTCAATCCTCAATCCTCAATACTCATTTCTCAAACCTCAATCCTCAACCCTCAGTCCTCATCCTCAATTCTCAATTCTCAATACTCATTCATCAATCCTCAATCTTCAATCCTCAATAATCAATCTCCAATTAGAGATCCTCAATCCTCAATCCTCAATCCTCAATCTGAAATCCTCAATAATCGATCTCCAATCCTAGATCCTCAATCCTCAATCCTCAATCCTCAATCCTCAATCCTCATTCTTCAATCCTCAATACCCAATACTCAATCTTCAATCCTCAATCATCAATCCTCAATTCTCAATCCTCAATCCTCAATCCTCAGTGGTCAAACCTCAATCCCTGACCCTCTGCCCTCATCCTCAACCATCAGTCTTTAATCCTCAGTCCTCAGACCTCAATCCTCAACACTCAGCCCTCGTCCTGCATCCTCAATCCTTAATCATCAATCCTGAATCTTCAATCCTCAATATTCAATCATCAACCCTCAATCCTCAACACTCAATCCTCAATCCTCAATCCTCAGTGATCAATACTCAACCTTTAATACACAATCCTCAATCCTCAATCCTCAATCTTCAATCCTCAATCCTCAATCCTCAATCCTCAATCCTCAATCTTCAATCCCTAATACTCAATCTTCAATCCTCAATCCTCAGTCCCCAAACCTCAATCCTGAATCTTCAATACTCAACCTTCAAGCCTCAATCCTCAGTCCTCGATACTCAACCATCAATCCTCAATTCTCAATACTCAATAGAATATCCTGAATTCTCAGGACCCAATACTCAAACCTCAATCCTCAACCCTCAGACCTCATCCTCCATCCTCAATCCTCAATCCTCAATCCTCAATCCTCAATCCTCAATCTTCAATCCTAGATCCTCAACCCTCATTTCTCAATCCTCAATCCTCAATCCTCATTCTTCAATCCTCAATACAGAATCCTCAATCCTCAATCCTCAATCTTCAATCCTCAATAATCAATCTCCAATCCTACATCCTCAATCCCCAATCCTCAATCCTAATCCTCAATCTTCAATCCTCAATCGCCAGTCCTCAATCTTCAATCCTCAATGCTCAATCCTCAACCCTCAAGCCTCAGTCCTCAATCCTCAATCCTCAGTCCTCAAGCCTCAATCCTCAACCGTCAGTCCTCGTCCTCAATCCTCAACCCTCAATCCTCAATCCCCAATCTTCAATCTCCAATCCTAGATCCTCAATCCTCAATCCTCAATCCCCAATCTTCAATCCTCAATAATCAATCTCCAATCCTAGATCCCCAATCCTCAATCCTCAATCCCCAATCTTCAATCCTCAATAATCAATCTCCAATCCTAGATCCTCAACCCTCAATCCTCAATCCTCAATCCTCAATCCTCACTCTTCAATCCTCAATACCCAATCCTCAATCCTCAATCCTCAATCATCAACCCTCAATCCTCAACACTCAATCCTCAATCCTCAATCCTCAGTGATCAATACTCAATCTTTAATACACTATCCTCAATCCTCAATCCTCAATCTTCAATCCTCAATCCTCAATCCTCAATCCTCAATCCTCAATCTTCAATCCCTAATACTCAATCTTCAATCCTCAATCCTCAGTCCCCAAACCTCAATCCAGAATCTTCAATACTCAAACTTCAAGCCTCAATCCTCAGTCCTCAATACTCAACCATCAATCCTCAATTCTCAATACTCAATAGAATATCCTGAATTCTCAGGACCCAATACTCAAACCTCAATCCTCAACCCTCAGCCCTCATCCTCCTTCCTCAATCCTCAATCCTCAATCCTCAATCCTCAGTCCTCAATCTGCAATCCTAGATCCTCAACCCTCAATTCTCAATCCTCAATCCTCAATGCTCATTCTTCAATCCTCAATACCCAATCCTCAATCCTCAATCCTCAATCTTCAATCCTCAATAATCAATCTCCAATCCTACATCCTCAATTCCCAATCCTCAATCCTTAATCCTCAATCTTCAATCCTCAATCGCCAGTCCTCAATCTTCAATCCTCAATGCTCAATCCTCAATCCTCAAGCCTCAGTCCTCAATCCTCAATCCTCAATCCTCAAACCTCAATCCTCAACCGTCAGTCCTCGTCCTCAATCCTCAACCCTCAATCCTCAATCCCCAATCTTCAATCTCCAATCCTAGATCCTCAATCCTCAATCCTCAATCCCCAATCTTCAATCCTCAATAATCAATCTCCAATCCTAGATCCTCAATCCTCAATCCTCAATCCCCAATCTTCAATCCTCAATAATCAATCTCCAATCCTAGATCCTCAACCCTCAATCCTCAATCCTCAATCCTCAATCCTCACTCTTCAATCCTCAATACCCAATCCTCAATCTTCAATCCTCCATAAACAATCCTGAATTCTCAATCCTCAATCCTCAGTCCTCAGTCGTCAAACCTCAATCCCCGACCCTCAGCCCTCATCCTCAATCCTCAGTCCTCAATCCTCAGTCCTCAGTCCTCAAACCTCAATCCTCAGCCCTCAGACATCATCCTCAATCCTTAATCCTCAATCCTCAATCCTCAACCTTCAATCCTCAATACTCAATCTTCAATCCTCAATCCTCAGCCCTCAAACCTCAATACTGAATCCTCAATACTCAACCTTCAATCCTCAATCTTCAGTCCTCAGTACTCAACCATCGATCCTCAATTCTCAGTACTCAATAGAATATCCTGAATTCTCAGGATTCAATACTCAAACCTCAATCCTCAACCCTCAGCCCTCATACTCCATCATCAATCCTCAATCCTCAATCCTCAATCTTCAATCCTCAGTACTCAATATTCAATCCCCAATCCTCAATCCTCAATCCCCAATCCTCAATTCTCAATCCTCAATCATCAACCCTCAATCCTCATTCCTCAAACCTCAATCCTCAACCCTCAGTCCTCATCCTCAATCCTCAATCCTCAATCCCCAATCTTCAATCCTCAATAATCAATCTCCAATCCTAGATCCTCAATCCTCAATCCTCAATCCCCAATATTCAATCCTCAATAATCAATCTCCAATCCTAGATCCTCAACCCTCAATCCTCAATCCTCAATCCTCAATCCTCATTCTTCAATCCTCAATACCCAATCCTCAATCTTCAATCCTCTATCAACAATCCTGAATTCTCAATCCTCAATCCTCAGTCCTCCGTCGTCAAACTTCAATCCCCGACCCTCAGGCCTCATCCTCAATCCTCAGTCCTCAATCCTCAGTCCTCAGTCCTCAAACCTCAATCCTCAACCCTCAGACATCATCCTCAATCCTTAATCCTCAATCCTCAATCCTCAACGTTCAACCCTCAATACTCAATCTTCAATCCTCAATCCTCAGCCCTCAAACCTCAATTCTGAATCCTCAATACTCAACCTTCAATCCTCAATCCTCAGTCCTCAGTACTCAACCATCAATCCTCAATTCTCAATTCTCAAGTTAAAAACCTCAATTCTCAGTTTTCAATGCTCAACACTCAATCTTCAATTTTCAAATCTCAGTCCACAGACATCAATACTCATCACTCTGTTTTCAACACTCTGTCCTCAATCTTCAATCATCAATCCCCAATCCTTAATCTTCAATCCTCAATCCTCAATCCTCAACCCTCAATCCTCAACCCTTCTATCCTCGATCCTCAATCCTCAATCTTCAATCCTCAATACTCAATACTCTATCCTCAATCCTCAATCCTAAGTCCTCAATCCTCAACCCTCAATATTCAGCTGTCAATCCTCAAATCTCAAACCTCAATCCTCAACCCTCAGTCCTCAATCCTCAATCCTCAATCGTCAAACCTCAATGGTCAATCCTCACACCTCAACAATCAATCCTCAGCCCTTAATCCTCATTCCCCAATCCTCAATTCTCAATTCTCAAGAGAAAAACCTCAATTCTCAGTTATCAACACTCAATCGTCAATCTTCAATCTTCAAATCCTAGTTCTCAAACATCAATCCTCAATACTCTCTCCTCAATCCTCAATCCTCAATCCTCAATCCTCATCCCTCAATACTTAACCAGCAATTTTCGATCCTCAATCCTCAATCCTCAATCCTGGATCCTCAATCCTCAATTCTCGATTCTCAATCCTCTAACCTCGATCCTCAATCCACAATTCTCAATCCTCAAACTTCAACCCTCGGTCATCAATCCTCAAACCGCAATACTCTATCCTCAACCTTCGATCCTCAATCCTCGACCCTCTATCCTCAATTCTCAATCCTCAATCCTCAATCCTCAATGCTGAACCTTCAATCCTCACCCTTCAATACCCAATCCTCAATCCTCAAACCTTAATTGTAAATCCTCAATCCAATATCGCCAATACTCAGTTTTCATTAGTCAATCCACATTCTTCAGTCTTCAAATCCCAATCCTCAAACATAAATACTCAACACCCGATCCTCAACCCTCAGTCCTCAATCTTCAATCTTCAACCCTCAATCCTCAATCTTCAATCCCCAATACTCAATCCTCAATCTTCAATCCTCAATCATCAATCCTGTATACTCAATCCTCAATCCTCAATCCTCGATCCTCAATCCTCGATACTCAATCCACTATCCTCAATACCCAATCCTCAATCCTCAATCGTCAATCCTCAAACCTCAACCATCAATCCTCATTACTTAATACTCAATCCTCAATCCTCAATCCTCAATAGAAGATCCTCAATCCTCAGTTTTCAATACTCAACCCTCAATCTTCAATTTTCATATCTCGTTTCACAGACATCAATCCTCTTCACTCTGTTCTCAACACTCAGTCCTCAATCTTCAATCATCAATCCTCAATCCTTAATCTTCAATCCGCAGTCCTCAATCCTCAATCCTCAATCCTCAATACTCAATCATCAATCATCAATCCTCAATCATCAAACCTCAATCCACAATCCTCAATCCTCAATACTCAATCCTCAATCCTCAATCCTCAATCCTCAATACTCAATCCTCAACCCTCAACTCTCAACTCTCTATCCTCGATCCTCAATCCTCAATCCTCAATCCTCAATACTCAATCCTCAACCCTCAACTCTCAACTCTCTATCCTCGATCCTCAATCCCCAATCCTCAATCCTCAACCTGCAGGCATCAATCCTCAATCCTCAATCTTCAATCCTAAATCTTCAATCCGCAGTCCGCAATACCCGATACTCAATCCTCAATCCTCAATCCTCAATCGTCAATGTTCAAACCTCAGTCATCAAATCTTCATCCTGAATAGTCAATTCTAAATCCTCAATTCCCAAACCTGAATCCTCAACACGCAATCCTCAATCCTCAAACCTCAATCCTCAGTCCTCAATTCTCAATCTTCAGTCCACAATCCCCAATCCTCGATTATCAATCCACAATCCTCAATCATCAGTCCGTAACCCTCAGTCCTCAATCCTCAATCCTCAATCCTCAATCGTCAATCCTCAAACCTCAACCATCAAACATCAACCCTTAATCCTCAATACGCAATCCTCAATCCTCAATCCTCAATTCTCACGCCTCAATAGATTATCCTCAATTCTCAGTTTTCAATACTCAACCCTCAATCTTCAATTTTCAAATCTCAGTTCACTGACATCAATTCTCAACACTCTGTCCTCAAACTCAGTCCTCAAACATCAATCCCCAATCCCCAATCCTCAATATTCAAACCTCAATCCTCAATCCTCAATCCTCATTCCTCAGAACTCAATCCTCAATTCTCAATTCTCAATAGAATATCGTCAATTCTCCGTTTTCGATACTCAATCCATTATCTTCAATCTTCAAATCTCAATCCTCAAACATCAATTCTCAACACTCAATCCTCAACCCTCAGTCCCCAATCTTCAATCCTCAATCCTCAACCTTCTATCCTCAGTCTTCAATCTTCAATCCTCAATCCTCAATCCTCAATCCTCAGTCCTCAGTACCCAATCCTCAATCTTCAATCCTCAATCATCAATCCTCAATTCTCGATCCTCAATCCTCAATCCTCAGTCGTCAAACCACAATCCCTGACCCTCTGCCCTCATCCTCAACCCTCAGTCTTCAATCCTCAGTCCTCAGTCCTCAAACCTCAATCCTCAAACCTCAGACATCATCCTCAATCCTCAATCCTCAATCCTCAATCTTCAATCCCTAATACTCAATCTTCAATCCTCAATCCTCAGTCCTCAAACCTCAATCCTGAATCTTCAATACTCAATATCCAATCTTCACTCCTCAATCCTCAATCCTCAATCCTCAATCCTCAATTTTCAATCCTCAATCCTCAATCCTCAGACCTCAATCATCAATATTCAACCCTCAGTCCTCGTCCTCAATCCACAACCCTCAATCCTCAATCCTCAATCTTCAATCATCAATACTCAAACTTCAATCCTCAATACCCAATTTTCAATCCTCAATCCTCAATCCTCAATCCTCAATTCTCAATCCTCAATCCTCTGTCCTCAGTCCTCAAACCTCAATCCTCAACACTCAGACCTCATCCTCCATCCTCAATCCTTAATCATCAATCCTCATTCTTCAATCCTCAATATTCAATCATCAACCCTCAATCCTCAACCCTCAATCCTCAATCCTCAGACATCATCCTCAATCCTCAATCCTCAATCCTCAATCCTCAATCTTCAATCCCTAATACTCAACCTTCAAGCCTCAACCCTCAGTCCTCAATACTCAACCATCAATCCTCCATTCTCAATACTCAATAGAATATCCTGAATTCTCAGGACTCAATACTCAAACCTCAATCCTCAACCCTCAATCCTCAATCCCCAATCTTCAATCTCCAATCCTAGATCCTCAATCCTCAATCCTCAATCCCCAATCTTCAATCCTCAATAATCAATCTCCAATCCTAGATCCTCAATCCTCAATCCTCAATCCCCAATATTCAATCCTCAATAATCAATCTCCAATCCTAGATCCTCAACCCTCAATCCTCAATCCTCAATCCTCAATCCTCATTCTTCAATCCTCAATACCCAATCCTCAATCTTCAATCCTCTATCAACAATCCTGAATTCTCAATCCTCAATCCTCAGTCCTCAGTCGTCAAACTTCAATCCCCGACCCTCAGGCCTCATCCTCAATCCTCAGTCCTCAATCCTCAGTCCTCAGTCCTCAAACCTCAATCCTCAACCCTCAGACATCATCCTCAATCCTTAATCCTCAATCCTCAATCCGCAACGTTCAACCCTCAATACTCAATCTTCAATCCTCAATCCTCAGCCCTCAAACCTCAATTCTGAATCCTCAATACTCAACCTTCAATCCTCAATCCTCAGTCCTCAGTACTCAACCATCAATCCTCAATTCTCAATACTCAATAGAATATCCTGGATTCTCAGGATTCAATACTCAAACCACAATCCTCAACCCTCAGCCCTCATCCTCCATTGTCAAACCTCAATCCCTGACCGTCTGCCCTCATCCTCATTCCTCAGTCTTCAATCCTCAGTCCTCAGTCCTCAAACCTCAATCCTCAACCCTCAGACATCATCCTCAATCCTCAATCCTCAATCCTCAATCCTCAACCTTCAATCCCTAATACTCAATCTTCAATCCTCAATCCTCAGTCCTCAACCCTCAATCCTGAATCTTCAATACTCAACCTTCAAGCCTCAATCCTCAGTCCTCAATCCTCGATCCTCAATCTTCAATCCTCAATATCCTATCTTCAATCCTCAATCCTCAATTCTCAATCCTCAATCCTCCGTCCTCAATCCTCAACCCTCAATCCTCAATGCTCAATCCTCAATACTCAACCCTCAATCCTGAACCCTCAATCCTCAGACCTCAATCCCCAATCCTCAATCCTCAATCCTCCGACCTGGAGCCTCAATCCTCAATATTCAATTGTCAATCCTCAAATCTCAAACCTCAATCCTCAATCCTCAATCCTCACTCATCCGACCTGAAGCCTCAATCCTCAATATTCAATTGCCAATCCTCAAATCTCAAACCTCAATCCTCAACCCTCAGTCCTCAACCTACACTCCTCAATCGTCAATCCTCAATCGTCAATCCTCTCACCTCAACCATCAATCCTCAACCCTTAATCCTCAATCTCCAATTCTCAATTCTCAATACTCAAGAGAAAAACCTCAATTCTCAGTTTTCAATACTCAATCCTCAATCCTCAATCCTCAATCCTCAATCCTCAGTCCTCAATCTTCAATCCTCAATCCTCAATACTCAATCCTCAATATTCAATCATCAACCCTCAATCCTCAATCCTCAGTGATCAATACTCAATCTTTAATACACAATCCTCAATCCTCAATCCTCAATCCTCAATCCTCAATCCTCAATCCTCAATCCCCAATCTTCAATCCTCAATAATCAATCTCCAATCCTAGATCCTCAATCCTCAATCCTCAATCCCCAATCTTCAATCCTCAATAATCAATCTCCAATCCTAGATCCTCAACCCTCAATCCTCAATCCTCAATCCTCAATACTCATTCTTCAATCCTCAATACCCAATCCTCAATCTTCAGTCCTCTATCAACAATCCTCAATTCTCAATCCACAATCCTCAATCCTCAGTCGTCAAACCTCAATCCCTGACCCTCTGCCCTCATCCTCAACCCTCAGTCTTCAATCCTCAGTCCTCAGTCCTCAAACCTCAATCCTCAACCCTCAGACATCATCCTCAATCCTCAAACCTCAATCCTCAATCCTCAATCTTCAATCCCTAATACTCAATCTTCAATCCTCAATCCTGAATCTTCAATACTCAACCTTCAAGCCTCAACCCTCAGTCCTCAATACTCAACCATCAATGCTCAATTCTCAATACTCATTAGAATATCCTGAATTCTCAGGACTCAATACTCAAACCTCAATCCTCAACCCTCAATCCTCAATCCCCAATCTTCAATCTCCAATCCTAGATCCTCAATCCTCAATCCTCAATCCCCAATCTTCAATCCTCAATAATCAATCTCCAATCCTAGATCCTCAACCCTCAATCCTCAATCCTCAATCCTCAATCCTCACTCTTCAATCCTCAATACCCAATCCTCAATCTTCAATCCTCCATCAACAATCCTGAATTCTCAATCCTCAATCCTCAGTCCTCAGTCGTCAAACCTCAATCCCCGACCCTCAGCCCTCATCCTCAATCCTCAGTCCTCAATCCTCAGTCCTCAGTCCTCAAACCTCAATCCTCAACCCTCAATCCTCAATCCCCAATCTTCAATCTCCAATCCTAGATCCTCAATCCTCAATCCTCAATCCCCAATCTTCAATCCTCAATAATCAATCTCCAATCCTAGATCCTCAATCCTCAATCCTCAATCCCCAATCTTCAATCCTCAATAATCAATCTCCAATCCTAGATCCTCAACCCTCAATCCTCAATCCTCAATCCTCAATCCTCATTCTTCAATCCTCAATACCCAATCCTCAATCTTCAGTCCTCTATCAACAATCCTCAATTCTCAATCCTCAATCCTCAATCCTCAGTCGTCAAACCTCAATCCCTGACCCTCTGCCCTCATCCTCAACCCTCAGTCTTCAATCCTCAGTCCTCAGTCCTCAAACCTCAATCCTCAACCCTCAGACATCATCCTCAATCCTCAAACCTCAATCCTCAATCCTCAATCTTCAATCCCTAATACTCAATCTTCAATCCTCAATCCTGAATCTTCAATACTCAACCTTCAAGCCTCAACCCTCAGTCCTCAATACTCAACCATCAATCCTCAATTCTCAATACTCATTAGAATATCCTGAATTCTCAGGACTCAATACTCAAACCTCAATCCTCAACCCTCAATCCTCAATCCCCAATCTTCAATCTCCAATCCTAGATCCTCAATCCTCAATCCTCAATCCTCATTCTTCAATCCTCAATACCCAGTCCTCAATCTTCAATCCTCAATCATCAATCCTCAATTCTCAATCCTCAATCCTCAATCCTCAGTGGTCAAACCTCAATCCCTGACCCTTTGCCGTCATCCTCAACCCTCAGTCTTTAATCGTCAGTCCTCAGTCCTCAATCCTCAATCCTCAACCCTCAGACATCATCCTCAATACTCAATCCTCAATCCTCAATCCTCAATCTTCAATCCCTAATACTCAATCTTCAATCCTCAATCCTCAGACCCCAAACCTCAATGCTGAATCTTCAATACTCAACCTCCAAGCCTCAATCCTCAGTCCTCAATACTCAACCCTCAATCCTCAATTCTCTATACTCAATAGAATATCCTGAATTCGCAGGATTCAATACTCAAACCTCAATCCTCAACCCTCAGCCCTCATCCTCCATCATCAATCCTCAATCCTCAATCCTCAATCTTCATTCCTCAGAACTGAATATTCAATCCCCAATCCTCAATCCTCAATCCTCAATCCTCAATCCTCAATCCTCAATCCTCAATCCTCAACCCTCAATCCTCATTCCTCAAACCTCAATCCTCAACCCTCAGTCCACATCCTCAATTCTCAATCCTCAATCCTCAATCCTCAATCCTCAATCTTCAATCATCAATATTCAATCATCAACCCTCAATCCTCAATCCTCAATCCTCAGTGATCAATACTCAATCTTTAATACACAATCCTCAATCCTCAATCCTCAATCCTCAATCCTCAACCCTCAATCCTCATTTCTCAAACCTCAATCCTCAACCCTCAGTCCTCATCCTCAATTCTGAATTCTCAATCCTCAATCATCAATCCTCAATCTTCAATCCTCAATAATCAATCTCCAATTCTGGATCCTCAATCCTCAATCCTCAATCCTCAATCTGCAATCCTCAATAATCGATCTCCAATCCTAGATCCTCAATCCTCAATCCTCAATCCTCAATCCTCAATCCCCATTCTTCAATCCTCAATACCCAATCCTCAATCTTCAATCCTCAATCATCAATCCTCAATTCTCAATCCTCAATCCTCAATCCTCAGTCGTCAAACCTCAATCCCTGACCCTCTGCCCTCATCCTCAACCCTCAGTCTTTAATCCTCAGTCCTCAGTCCTCAATCCTCAATCCTCAACCCTCAGACATCATCCTCAATACTCAATCCTCAATCCTCAATCCTCAATCTTCAATCCCTAATACTCAATCTTCAATCCTCAATCCTCAGTCCCCAAACCTCAATCCTGAATCTTCAATACTCAACCTTCAAGCCTCAATCCTCAGTCCTCAATACTCAACCCTCAATCCTCAATTCTCAATACTCAATAGAATATCCTGAATTCTCAGGACTCAATACTCAAACCTCAATCCTCAACCCTCAGCCCTCATCCTCCATCCTCAATCCTCAATCCTCAATCCTCAATCCTCAATCCTCAATCTTCAATCCTACATCCTCAACCCTCAATCCTCAATCCTCAATCCTCAACCCTCAATCCTCAATCCTCAAACCTCAATCCTCAACCGTCAGTCCTCGTCCTCAATCCTCAACCCTCAATCCTCAATCCCCAATCTTCAATCTCCAATCCTAGATCCTCTATCCTCAATCCTCAATCCCCAATCTTCAATCCTCAATAATCAATCTCCAATCCTAGATCCTCAATCCTCAATCCTCAATCCCCAATCTTCAATCCTCAATAATCAATCTCCAATCCTAGATCCTCAACCCTCAATCCTCAATCCTCAATCCTCAATCCTCACTCTTCAATCCTCAATACCCAATCCTCAATCTTCAATCCTCCATCAACAATCCTGAATTCTCAATCCTCAATCCTCAGTCCTCAGTCGTCAAACCTCAATCCCCGACACTCAGCCCTCATCCTCAATCCTCAGTCCTCAATCCTCAGTCCTCAGTCCTCAAACCTCAATCCTCAACCCTCAGACATCATCCTCAATCCTCAATCCTCAATCCTCAATCCTCAATCTTCAATCCCTAATACTCAATCTTCAATCCTCAATCCTGAATCTTCAATACTCAACCTTCAAGCCTCAACCCTCAGTCCTCAATACTCAACCATCAATCCTCCATTCTCAATACTCAATAGAATATCCTGAATTCTCAGGACTCAATACTCAAACCTCAATCCTCAACCCTCAATCCTCAATCCCCAATCTTCAATCTCCAATCCTAGATCCTCAATCCTCAATCCTCAATCCCCAATCTTCAATCCTCAATAATCAATCTCCAATCCTAGATCCTCAATCCTCAATCCTCAATCCCCAATCTTCAATCCTCAATAATCAATCTCCAATCCTAGATCCTCAAACCTCAATCCTCAATCCTCAATCCTCAAACCTCAATCCTCAACCGTCAGTCCTCGTCCTCAATCCTCAACCCTCAATCCTCAATCCCCAATCTTCAATCTCCAATCCTAGATCCTCAATCCTCAATCCTCAATCCCCAATCTTCAATCCTCAATAATCAATCTCCAATCCTAGATCCTCAATCCTCAACCCTCAATCCTCAACCCTCAGTCCTCATCCTCAATTCTCAATCCTCAATCCTCAATCCTCAATCCTCAATCTTCAATCCTCAATACTCAATCTTCAATCCTCAATCCTCAGTCCTCAAACCTCAATTCTGAATCCTCAATACTCAACCTTCAATCCTCAATGCTCAGTCCTCAGTACACAACCATCAATCCTCAATTCTCAATACTCAATAGAATATCCTGAATTCTCAGGATTCAATACTCAAACCTCAATCCTCAACCCTCAGCCCTCATCCTCCATCCTCAATCCTAAATCCTCAACCCTCAACCCTCAATATTCAACACACAACCCTCAGACATGAATCCTCAATACTCAACGATCAATCCCCAATTCTCAATACTCAATAGAATATCCTGAATACTCATGGTTCAATACTCAATCCACAATATTCAATAATCAAATCTCAATCCTCAATCTTCAATCCTCAATACTCAATTTCAAACCTCAAGCCTCAATTCTCAATCCTCAATACTCAATCCTCAATCGTCAATCCTCAATCCCCAATCCTCAACCCTCAGTCCTCATCCTCAATTCTCAATCCTCAATCCTCAATCCTCAATCCTCAATTCTCAATCCTCAATCCTCAATCCTCAATCCTCAATTCTCAATACTCAATCTTCAATCCTCAATCCTCAATCCTCAATCCTCATTTCTCAAACCTCAATCCTCAACCCTCAGACCTCATCCTCAATTCTCAATTCTAAATCCACTATGGTCAATCCTCAATCTTCAATCCTCAATAATCAATCTCCAATCCTAGATCCTCAATCCTCAATCCTCAATCCCCAATCTTCAATCCTCAATAATCAATCTCCAATCCTAGATCCTCAACCCTCAATCCTCAATCCTCAATCCTCAATCCTCAATCCTCATTCTTCAATCCTCAATACCCAATCCTCAATCTTCAATCCTCTATCAACAATCCTGAATACTCAATGCTCAATCCTCAGTCATCAGTCGTCAAACCTCAATCCCCGACCGTCAGCCCACATCCTCAATCCTCATTCCTCAATCCTCAGTCCTCAGTCCTCAAACCTCAATCCTCAACCCTCAGTCCTCATCCTCAATTCTCAATCCTCAATCCTCAATCCTCAATCCTCAATCTTCAATCCTCAATAATCAATCTCCAATCCTAGATCCTCAATCCACAATCTTCAAACCTTAATTCTCAATCTTCAATCCTCAATCCCCAGTCTTCAATCTTCAATCCTCAATGCTCAATCCTCAATCCTCAATCCTCAGTCCTCAATCCTCAGTCCTCAATCCTCAAACCTCAATCCTCTACCGTCAGTCCTCGTCCTCAATCCTCAAACCTCAATCCTCAATCCTCAATATTCAATCATCAATACTCAATCTGCAATCCTCAATCCTCAATCCTCAATCCTCAATCCTCAACCCTCAATATTCAACACACAACCCTCAGCCATGAATCCTCAATACTCAACCATCAATCCTCAATACTCAATACTCAATCCTCAATCGCCAATCCTCAATCCCCAATCCTCAATCTTCAATCGTCAATCCTCAGTCCCCAAACCTCAATCCTGAATCTTCAATACTCAACCTTCAAGCCTCAATCCTCAGTCCTCAATACTCAACCATCAATCCTCAATTCTCAATACTCAATAGAATATCCTGAATTCTCAGGACTCAATACTCAAACCTCAATCCTCAACCCTCAGCCCTCATCCTCCATCCTCAATCCTCTATCCTCAATACCCAATCCTCAATCATCAATCCTCAATCATCAATCCTCAATTCTCAATCCTCAATCCTCAATCCTCAGTCGTCAAACCACAATCCCTGACCCTCTGCCCTCATCCTCAACCCTCAGTCTTCAATCCTCAGTCCTCAGTCCTCAAACCTCAATCCTCAACCCTCAGACATCATCCTCAATCCTCAATCCTCAATCCTCAATCCTCAATCCTCAATCTTCAATCCCTAATACTCAATCTTCAATCCTCAATCCTCAGTCCTCAAACCTCAATCCTGAATCTTCAATACTCAATATCCAATCTTGAATCCTCAGTCCTCAATCCTCAATCCTCAATCCTCAATTTTCAATCCTCAATCCTCAATCCACAGACCTCAATCATCAATATTCAACCCTCAGTCCTCGTCCTCAACCCACAACCCTCAATCCTCAATCCTCAATCTTCAATCATCAATATTCAAACTTCAATCCTCAATACTCAATTTTCAATCCTCAATCCTCAATCCTCAATCCTCAATTCTCAATCCTCAATCCTCTGTCCTCAGTCCTCAAACCTCAATCCTCAACACTCAGACCTCATCCTCCATCCTCAATCCTTAATCATCAATCCTCAATCTTCAATCCTCAATATTCAATCATCAACCCTCAATCCTCAACTCTCAATCCTCAATCCTCAATCCTCAGTGATCAATACTCAATCCTCAATACTCATTTCTCAAACCTCAATCCTCAACCCTCAGTCCTCATCCTCAATTCTCAATTCTCAATACTCATTCATCAATCCTCAATCTTCAATCCTCAATAATCAATCTCCAATTCTAGATCCTCAATCCTCAATCCTCAATCCTCAATCTGCAATCCTCAATAATCGATCTCCAATCCTAGATCCTCAATCCTCAATCCTCAATCCTCAATCCTCAATCCTCAATCCTCAGTCCTCAATCTTCAATCCTAGATCCTCAACCCTCAATTCTCAATCCTCAATCCTCGATCCTCATTCTTCAATCCTCAATACCCAATCCTCAATCCTCAATCCTCAATCTTCAATCCTCAATAATCAATCTCCAATCCTACATCCTCAATTCCCAATCCTCAATCCTTAATCCTCAATCTTCAATCCTCAATCGCCAGTCCTCAATCTTCAATCCTCAATGCTCAATCCTCAATCCTCAAGCCTCAGTCCTCAATCCTCCATCCTCAATCCTCAAACCTCAATCCTCAACCGTCAGTCCTCGTCCTCAATCCTCAACCCTCAATCCTCAATCCCCAATCTTCAATCTCCAATCCTAGATCCTCAATCCTCAATCCTCAATCCCCAATCTTCAATCCTCAATAATCAATCTCCAATCCTAGATCCTCAATCCTCAACCCTCAATCCTCAACCCTCAGTCCTCATCCTCAATTCTCAATCCTCAATCCTCAATCCTCAATCCTCAATCTTCAATCCTCAATACTCAATCTTCAATCCGCAATCCTCAGTCCTCAAACCTCAATTCTGAATCCTCAATACTCAACCTTCAATCCTCAATGCTCAGTCCTCAGTACACAACCATCAATCCTCAATTCTCAATACTCAATAGAATATCCTGAATTCTCAGGATTCAATACTCAAACCTCAATCCTCAACCCTCAGCCCTCATCCTCCATCCTCAATCCTCAATCCTCAACCCTCAGCCCTCATCCTCCATCCTCAATCCTCAATCCTCAACCCTCAACCCTCAATATTCAACACACAACCCTCAGACATGAATCCTCAATACTCAACGATCAATCCCCAATTCTCAATACTCAATAGAATATCCTGAATACTCATGGTTCAATACTCAATCCACAATATTCAATAATCAAATCTCAATCCTCAATCTTCAATCCTCAATACTCAATTTCAAACCTCAAGCCTCAATTCTCAATCCTCAATACTCAATCCTCAATCGTCAATCCTCAATCCCCAATCCTCAACCCTCAGTCCTCATCCTCAATTCTCAATCCTCAATCCTCAATCCTCAATCCTCAATTCTCAATCCTCAATCCTCAATCCTCAATCCTCAATTCTCAATACTCAATCTTCAATCCTCAATCCTCAATCCTCAATCCTCATTTCTCAAACCTCAATCCTCAACCCTCAGACCTCATCCTCAATTCTCAATTCTAAATCCACTATCATCAATCCTCAATCTTCAATCCTCAATAATCAATCTCCAATCCTAGATCCTCAATCCTCAATCCTCAATCCCCAATCTTCAATCCTCAATAATCAATCTCCAATCCTAGACCCTCAACCCTCAATCCTCAATCCTCAATCCTCAATCCTCAATCCTCATTCTTCAATCCTCAATACCCAATCCTCAATCTTCAATCCTCTATCAACAATCCTGAATACTCAATGCTCAATCCTCAGTCCTCAGTCGTCAAACCTCAATCCCCGACCGTCAGCCCTCATCCTCAATCCTCATTCCTCAATCCTCAGTCCTCAGTCCTCAAACCTCAATCCTCAACCCTCAGACATCATCCTCAATCCTTAATCCTCAATCCTCAATCCTCAACCTTCAATCCTCAATACTCAATCTTCAATCCTCAATACTCAGCCCTCAAACCTCAATTCTGAATCCTCAATACTCAACCTTCAATCCTCAATCCTCAGTCCTCAGTACTCAACCATCAAGCCTCAATTCTCAATACTCAATAGAATATCCTGAATTCTCAGGATTCAATACTCAAACCTCAATCCTCAACCCTCAGCCCTCATCCTCCATCATCAATCCTCAATCCTCAATCCTCAATCTTCAATCCTCAGTACTCAATATTCAATACCCAATCCGCAATCCTCAATCCTCAATCCTCAATCCTCAATCCTCAATCCTCAATCCTCAATCCTCAACCCTCAATCCTCATTCCTCAAACCTCAATCCTCAACCCTCAGTCCTCATCCTCAATTCTCAATCCTCAATCCTCAATCCTCAATCCTCAATCTTCAATCCTCAATAATCAATCTCCAATCCTAGATCCTCAATCCACAATCTTCAAACCTTAATTCTCAATCTTCAATCCTCAATCCCCAGTCTTCAATCTTCAATCCTCAATGCTCAATCCTCAATCCTCAATCCTCAGTCCTCAATCCTCAGTCCTCAATCCTCAATCCTCAACCCTCAGTCCTCAATCCTCAGTCCTCAATCCTCAAAACCTCAATCCTCTACCGTCAGTCCTCGTCCTCAATCCTCAAACCTCGATCCTCAATCCTCAATATTCAATCATCGATACTCAATCTTCAATCCTCAATCCTCAATCCTCAATCCTCAATCCTCAATCCTCAATCCTCAATCTTCAATCCTCAATCCTCAATCGTCAATCCTCAATCCTCAATTTTCAATCCTCAATACTCAATTTTCAATCCTCAATCCTGAATCCTCAATCCTCAATTCTCAATCCTCAATCCTCTGTCCTCAGTCCTCAAACCTCAATCCTCAACACTCAGCCCTCATCCTCCATCCTCAATCCTTAATCATCAATCCTCAATCTTGAATCCTCAGTATTCAATCATCAACCCTCAATCCTCAACCCTCAATTCTCAATCCTCAATCCTCAGTGATCAGTACTCAATCTTTAATACACAATCCTCAATCCTCAATCCTCAATCCTCAATCCTCAATCCTCAATCCTCATTTCTCAAACCTCAATCCTCTACCCTCAGTCCTCATCCTCATTTCTCAATTCTCAATCCTCAATCATCAATCCTCAATCTTCAATCCTCAATAATCAATCTCCAATTCTAGATCCTCAATCCTCAATCCTCAATCCTCAATCTGCAATCCTCAATAATCAATCTCCAATCCTAGATCCTCAATCCTCAATCCTCAATCCTCAATCCTCAATCCTCATTCTTCAATCCTCAATACCCAATCCTCAATCTTCAATCCTCAATCATCAATCCTCAATTCTCAATCCGCAGTCCTCAATCCTCAGTCGTCAAACCTCAATCCCTGCCCTCTGCCCTCATCCTCAACCCTCAGTCTTCAATCCTCAGTCCTCAGTCCTCAAACCTCAATCCTCAACCCTCAGACATCATCCTCAATCCTCAATCCTCAATCCTCAATCCTCAATCTTCAATCCCTAATACTCAATCTTCAATCCACAATCCTGAATCTTCAATACTCAACCTTCAAGCCTCAACCCTCAGTCCTCAATACTCAACCATCAATCCTCCATTCTCAATACTCAATAGAATATCCTGAATTCTCAGGACTCAATACTCAAACCTCAATCCTCAACCCTCAATCCTCAATCCCCAATCTTCAATCTCCAATCCTAGATCCTCAATCCTCAATCCTCAATCCCCAATCTTCAATCCTCAATAATCAATCTCCAATCCTAGATCCTCAATCCTCAATCCTCAATCCCCAATCTTCAATCCTCAATAATCAATCTCCAATCCTAGATCCTCAACCCTCAATCCTCAATCCTCAATCCTCAATCCACATTCTTCAATCCTCAATACCCAATCCTCAATCTTCAATCCTCTATCAACAATCCTGAATTCTCAATCCTCAATCCTCAGTCCTCAGTCGTCAAACTTCAATCCCCGACCCTCAGGCCTCATTCTCAATCCTCAGTCCTCAATCCTCAGTCCTCAGTCCTCAAACCTCAATCCTCAACCCTCAGACATCATCCTCAATCCTTAATCCTCAATCCTCAATCCTCAACCTTCAACCCTAAATACTCAATCTTCAATCCTCAATCCTCAGCCCTCAAACCTCAATTCTGAATCCTCAATACTCAACCTTCAATCCTCAATCCTCAGTCCTCAGTACTCAACCATCAATCCTCAATTCTCAATACTCAATAGAATATCCTGAATTCTCAGGATTCAATACTCAAACCACAATCCTCAACCCTCAGCCCTCATCCTCCATTGTCAAACCTCAATCCCTGACCGTCTGCCCTCATCCTCATTCCTCAGTCTTCAATCCTCAGTCCTCAGTCCTCAAACCTCAATCCTCAACCCTCAGACATCATCCTCAATCCTCAATCCTCAATCCTCAATCCTCAATCTTCAATCCCTAGTACTCAACCTTCAATCCTCAATCCTCAGTCCTCAACCCTCAATCCTGAATCTTCAATACTCAACCTTCAAGCCTCAATCCTCAGTCCTCAATCCTCGATCCCCAATCTTCAATCCTCAATATCCTATCTTCAATCCTCAATCCTCAATCCTCAATCCTCAATCCTCCGTCCTCAATCCTCAACCCTCAATCCTCAATGCTCAATCCTCAATACTCAACCCTCAATCCTCAACCCGCAGTCCTCAAACCTCAATCCCCAATCCTCAATCCTCAATCCTCCTACCTGGAGCCTCAATCCTCAATATTCAGTTGTCAATCCTCAAATCTCAAACCTCAATCCTCAATCCTCAATCCTCAATCATCCGACCTGAAGCCTCAATCCTCAATATTCAATTGCCAATCCTCAAATCTCAAACCTCAATCCTCAAACCTCAGTCCTCAACCTACACTCCTCAATCGTCAATCCTCAATCGTCAATCCTCTCACATCAACCATCAATCCTCAACCCTTAATCCTCAATCCCCAATTCTCAATTCTCAATTCTCAAGAGAAAAACCTCAATTCTCAGTTTTCAATACTCAATCCTCAATCCTAAATCCTCAATCCTCAATCCTCAGTCCTCAATCTTCAATCCTCAATCCTCAATACTCAACCCTCAGTAATCAATCCTCAATCCTCAATCCTCAATCCTCAATTCTCAATTCTAAAGTGAAAAACCTCAATTCTCAGTTTTCAATACTCAACACTCAATCTTCAATTTTCAAATCTCAGTCCACAGACATCAATACTCATCACTCTGTTTTCAACACTCTGTCCTCAATCTTCAATCATCAATCCCCAATCCTTAATCTTCAATCCTCAATCCTCAATCCTCAACCCTCAATCCTCAACCCTTCTATCCTCGATCCTCAATCCTCAATCTTCAATCCTCAATACTCAATACTCTATCCTCAATCCTCAATCCTAAGTCCTCAAGCCTCAACCCTCAATATTCAGCTGTCAATCCTCAAATCTCAAACCTCAATCCTCAACCCTCAGTCCTCAATCCTCAATCCTCAATCGTCAAACCTCAATGGTCAATCCTCACACCTCAACAATCAATCCTCAGCCCTTAATCCTCATTCCCCAATCCTCGATTCTCAATTCTCAAGAGAAAAACCTCAATTCTCAGTTATCAACACTCAATCGTCAATCTTCAATCTTCAAATCCTAGTTCTCAAACATCAATCCTCAATACTCTCTCCTCAATCCTCAATCCTCAATCCTCAATCCTCATCCCTCAATACTTAACCAGCAATTTTCGATCCTCAATCCTCAATCCTCAATCCTGGATCCTCAATCCTCAATTCTCAATTCTCAATCCTCTAACCTCGATCCTCAATCCACAATTCTCAATCCTCAAACTTCAACCCTCGGTCATCAATCCTCAAACCGCAATACTCTATCCTCAACCTTCGATCCTCAATCCTCGACCCTCTATACTCAATTCTCAATCCTCAATCCTCAATCCTCAATGCTGAACCTTCAATCCTCACCCTTCAATACCCAATCCTCAATCCTCAAACCTTAATTGTAAATCCTCAATCCAATATCGCCAATACTCAGTTTTCATTAGTCAATCCACATTCTTCAGTCTTCAAATCCCAATCCTCAAACATAAATACTCAACACCCGATCCTCAACCCTCAGTCCTCAATCTTCAATCTTCAACCCTCAATCCTCAATCTTCAATCCCCAATACTCAATCCTCAATCTTCAATCCTCTATCCTCAATCCTCAATTATCAATCCTCTATACTCAATCCTCAATCCTCAATCCTCGATCCTCAATCCTCGATACTCAATCAACTATCCTCAATACCCAATCCTCAATCCTCAATCGTCAATCCTCAAACCTCAACCATCAATCGTCATTACTTAATACTCAATCCTCAATCCTCAATCCTCAATAGAAGATCCTCAATTCTCAGTTTTCAATACTCAACCCTCAATCTTCAATTTTCATACCTCGTTTCACAGACATCAATCCTCTTCACTCTGTTCTCAACACTCAGTCCTCAATCTTCAATCATCAATCCTCAATCCTTAATCTTCAATCCGCAGTCCTCAATCCTCAATCCTCAATCCTCAATACTCAATCATCAATCATCAATCCTCAATCCTCAAACCTCAATCCACAATCCTCAATCCTCAATACTCAATCCTCAATCCTCAATCCTCAATCCTCAATACTCAATCCTCAACCCTCAACTCTCAACTCTCTATCCTCGATCCTCAATCCTCAATACTCAATCCTCAACCCTCAGCTCTCAACTCTCTATCCTCGATCCTCAATCCTCAATCCTCAATCCTCAATACTCAATCCTCAACCCTCAACTCTCAACTCTCTATCCTCGATCCTCAATCCTCAATCCTCAATCCTCAACCTGCAGGCATCAATCCTCAATCCTCAATCTTCAATCCTAAATCTTCAATCCGCAGTCCGCAATACTCGATACTCAATCCTCAATCCTCAATCCTCAATCGTCAATGTTCAAACCTCAGTCATCAAATCTTCATCCTGAATAGTCAATTCTAAATCCTCAATTCCCAAACCTGAATCCTCAACACTCAATCCTCAATCCTCAAACCTCAATCCTCAGTCCTCAATTCTCAATCTTCAGTCCACAATCCCCAATCCTCGATTATCAATCCACAATCCTCAATCATCAGTCCGTAACACTCAGTCCTCAATCCTCAATTCTCAATCCTCAATCGTCAATCCTCAAACCTCAACCATCAAACATCAACCCTTAATCCTCAATACTCAATCCTCAATCCTCAATCCTGAATTCTCACGCCTCAATAGATTATCCTCAATTCTCAGTTTTCAATACTCAACCCTCAATCTTCAATTTTCAAATCTCAGTTCACAGACATCAATTCTCAACACTCTGTCCTCAACACTCAGTCCTCAAACTTCAATCCCCAATCCTCAATCCTCAATATTCAATCCTCAATCCTCAATCCTCAACCCTCAATCCTCAACCCTTCTATCCTCGATCCTCAATCTTCAATCCCTAATACTCAATCTTCAATCCTCAATCCTCAGTCCTCAACCCTCAATCCAGAATCTTCAATACTCAACCTTCAAGCCTCAATCCTCAGTCCTCAATCCTCGATCCTCAATCTTCAATCCTCAATATCCTATCTTCAATCCTCAATCCCGAATCCTCAAGCCTCAATCCTCCGTCCTCAATCCTCAACCCTCAATCCTCAATGCTCAATCCTCAATACTCAACCCTCAATCCTCAACCCTCAATCCTCAAACCTCAATCCCCAATCCTCAATCCCCAATCCTCCGACCTGGAGCCTCAATCCTCAATATTCAATTGTCTATCCTCAAATCTCAAACCTCAATCCACAATCCTCAATCCTCAATCATCCGACCTGAAGCCTCAATCCTCAATATTCAATTGCCAACCCTCAAATCTCAAACCTCAATCCTCAACCCTCAGTCCTCAACCTACACTCCTCAATCGTCAATCCTCAATCGTCAATCCTCTCACCTCAACCATCAATCCTCAACCCTTAATCCTCAATCCCCAATTCTCAATTCTCAATTCTCAAGAGAAAAACCTCAATTCTCAGTTTTCAATACTCAATCCTCAATCCTCAATCCCCAATCCTCAATCCTCAGTCCTCAATCTTCAATCCTCAATCCTCAATTCTCAAGTGAAAAACCTCAATTCTCAGTTTTCAATACTCAACACTCAATCTTCAATTTTCAAATCTCAGTCCACAGACATCAATACTCATCACTCTGTTTTCAACACTCTGTCCTCAATCTTCAATCATCAATCCCCAATCCTTAATCTTCAATCCTCAATCCTCAATCCTCAACCCTCAATCCTCAACCCTTCTATCCTCGATCCTCAATCCTCAATCTTCAATCCTCAATACTCAATACTCTATCCTCAATCCTCAATCCTAAGTCCTCAAGCCTCAACCCTCAATATTCAGCTGTCAATCCTCAAATCTCAAACCTCAATCCTCAACCCTCAGTCCTCAATCCTCAATCCTCAATCGTCAAACCTCAATGGTCAATCCTCACACCTCAACAATCAATCCTCAGCCCTTAATTCTCATTCCCCAATCCTCAATTCTCAATTCTCAAGAGACAAACCTCAATTTTCAGTTATCAACACTCAATCGTCAATATTCAATCTTCAAATCCTAGTTCTCAAACATCAATCCTCAATACTCTCTCCTCAATCCTCAATCCTCAATCCTCAATCCTCATCCCTCAATACTTAACCAGCAATTTTCGATCCTCAATCCTCAATCCTCAATCCTCGATCCTCAATCCTCAATTCTCAATCCTCTAACCTCGATCCTCAATCCACAATCCTCAATCCTCAAATTTCAACCCTCGGTCATCAATCCTCAAACCGCAATACTCTATCCTCAACCTTCGATCCTCAATCCTCGACCCTCTATCCTCAATTCTCAATCCTCAATCCTCAATCCTCAATGCTGAACCTTCAATCCTCACCCTTCAATACCCAATCCTCAATCCTCAAACCTTAATTGTAAATCCTCAATCCAATATCGCCAATACTCAGTTTTCATTAGTCAATCCACATTCTTCAGTCTTCAAATCCCAATCCTCAAACATAAATACTCAACACCCGATCCTCAACCCTCAGTCCTCAATCTTCAATCTTCAACCCTCAATCCTCAATCTTCAATCCCCAATACTCAATCCTCAATCTTCAATCCTCTATCCTCAATCCTCAATCATCAATCCTCTATACTCAATCCTCAATCCTCAATCCTCGATCCTCAATCCTCGATACTCAATCCACTATCCTCAATACCCAATCCTCAATCCTCAATCGTCAATCCTCAAACCTCAACCATCAATCCTCATTACTTAATACTCAATCCTCAACCCTCAATCCTCAATAGAAGATCCTCAGTTCTCAGTTTTCAATACTCAACCCTCAATCTTCAATTTTCATATCTCGTTTCACAGACATCAATCCTCTTCACTCTGTTGTCAACACTCAGTCCTCAATCTTCAATCATCAATCCTCAATCCTTAATCTTCAATCCGCAGTCCTCAATCCTCAATCCTCAATCCTCAATACTCAATCATCAATCCTCAATCCTCAAACCTCAATCCACAATCCTCAATCCTCAATACTCAATCCTCAATCCTCAATCCTCAATCCTCATTACTCAATCCTCAACCCTCAACTCTCAACTCTCTATCCTCGATCCTCAATCCTCAATCCTCAATCCTCAATACTCAATCCTCAACCCCCAACTCTCAACTCTCTATCATCGATCCTCAATCCTCAATCCTCAATCCTCAACCTGCAGGCATCAATCCTCAATCCTCAATCTTCAATCCTAAATCTTCAATCCGCAGTCCTCAATACTCGATACTCAATCCTCAATCCTCAATCCTCAATCGTCAATGTTCAAACATCAGGCATCAAATCTTCATCCTGAATAGTCAATTCTAAATCCTCAATTCCCAAACCTGAATCCTCAACACTCAATCCTCAATCCTCAAACCTCAATCCTCAGTCCTCAATTCTCAATCTTCAGTCCACAATCCCCAATCCTCGATTATCAATCCACAATCCTCAATCATCAGTCCGTAACACTCAGTCCTCAATCCTCAATCCTCAATCCTCAATCTTCAATCCTCAATAATCAATCTCCAATCCTAGATCCTCAATCCACAATCTTCAATCCTTAATTCTCAATCTTCAATCCTCAATCCCCAGTCTTCAATCTTCAATCCTCAATGCTCAATCCTCAATCCTCAATCCTCAGTCCTCAATCCTCAGTCCTCAATCCTCAAACCTCAATCCTCTACCGTCAGTCCTCGTCCTCAATCCTCAAACCTCAATCCTCAATCCTCAATATTCAATCCTCAATCCTCAATCCTCAATCCTCAATCCTCAACCCTCAATATTCAACACACAACCCTCAGCCATGAATCCTCAATACTCAACCATCAATCCTCAATACTCAATACTCAATCCTCAATCGCCAATCCTCAATCCCCAATCCTCAATCTTCAATCCTCAATCCTCAGTCCCCAAACCTCAATCCTGAATCTTCAATACTCAACCTTCAAGCCTCAATCCTCAGTCCTTAATACTCAACCATCAATCCTCAATTCTCAATACTCAATAGAATATCCTGAATTCTCAGGACTCAATACTCAAACCTCAATCCTCAACCCTCAGCCCTCATCCTCCATCCTCAATCCTCTATCCTCAATACCCAATCCTCAATCTTCAATCCTCAATCATCAATCCTCAATTCTCAATCCTCAATCCTCAATCCTCAGTCGTCAAACCACAATCCCTGACCCTCTGCCCTCATCCTCAACCCTCAATCTTCAATCCTCAATCCTCAGTCCTCAAACCTCAATCGTGAATCTTCAATACTCAATATCCAATCTTGAATCCTCAGTCCTCAATCCTCAATCCTCAATCCTCAATTTTCAATCCTCAATCCTCAATCCACAGACCTCAATCATCAATATTCAACCCTCAGTCCTCGTCCTCAATCCACAACCCTCAATCCTCAATCCTCAATCTTCAATCATCAATATTCAAACTTCAATCCTCAATACTCAATTTTCAATCCTCAATCCTCAATCCTCAATCCTCAATTCTCAATCCTCAATCCTCAATCCTCATTCTTCAATCCTCAATACCCAATCCTCAATCCTCAATCCTCAGTGATCAATACTCAATCTTTAATACACAATCCTCAATCCTCAAACCTCAATCCTCAATCCTCAATCCTCAATACTCATTTCTCAAACCTCAATCCTCAACCCTCAGTCCTCATCCTCAATTCTCAATTCTCAATACTCATTCATCAATCCTCAATCTTCAATCCTCAATAATCAATCTCCAATTCTAGATCCTCAATCCTCAACTCTCAATCCTCAATCTGCAATCCCCAATAATCGATCTCCAATCCTAGATCCTCAATCCTCAATCCTCAATCCTCAATCCTCAATCCTCATTCTTCAATCCTCAATACCCAATCCTCAATCTTCAATCCTCAATCATCAATCCTCAATTCTCAATCCTCAACCCACAATCCTCAGTGGTCAAACCTCAATCCCTGACCCTCTGCCCTCATCCTCAACCCTCAGTCTTTAATCCTCAGTCCTCAGACCTCAATCCTCAACACTCAGCCCTCGTCCTCCATCCTCAATCCTTAATCATCAATCCTGAATCTTCAATCCTCAATATTCAATCATCAACCCTCAATCCTCAACACTCAATCCTCAATCCTCAATACTCAGTGATCAATACTCAATCTTTAATACACAATCCTCAATCCTCAATCCTCAATCTTCAATCCTCAATCCTCAATCCTCAATCCTCAATCCTCAATCTTCAATCCCTAATACTCAATCTTCAATCCTCAATCCTCAGTCCCCAAACCTCAATCCTGAATCTTCAATACTCAACCTTCAAGCCTCAATCCTCAGTCCTCAATACTCAAGCATCAATCCTCAATTCTCAATACTCAATAGAATATCCTGAATTCTCAGGACCCAATACTCAAACCTCAGTCCTCAACCCTCAGCCCTCATCCTCCATCCTCAATCCTCAATCCTCAATCCTCAATCCTCAGTCCTCAATCTTCAATCCTAGATCCTCAACCCTCAATTCTCAATCCTCAATCCACAATCCTCATTCTTCAATCCTCAATACCCAATCCTCAATCCTCAATCCTCAATCTTCAATCCTCAATAATCAATCTCCAATCCTACATCCTCAATTCCCAATCCTCAATCCTTAATCCTCAATCTTCAATCCTCAATCGCCAGTCCCCAATCTTCAATCCTCAATGCTCAATCCTCAATCCTCAAGCCTCAGTCCTCAATCCTCAATCCTCAATCCTCAAACCTCAATCCTCAACCGTCAGTCCTCGTCCTCAATCCTCAACCCTCAATCCTCAATCCCCAATCTTCAATCTCCAATCCTAAATCCGCAATCCTCAATACTCAATCCCCAATCTTCAATCCTCAGTAATCAATCTCCAATCCTAGATCCTCAATCCTCAATCCTCAATCCTCAACCCTCAGTCCTCATCCTCAATTCTCAATCCTCAATGCTCAATCCTCAATCCTCAACCTTCAATCCTCAATACTCAATCTTCAATCCTCAATCCTCAGACCTCAAACCTCAATTCTGAATCCTCAATACTCAACCTTCAATCCTCAATGCTCAGTCCTCAGTACACAACCATCAATCCTCAATTCTCAATACTCAATAGAATATCCTGAATTCTCAGGATTCAATACTCAAACCTCAATACTCAACCCTCAGCCCTCATCCTCCATCCTCAATCCTCAATCCTCAACCCTCAACCCTCAATATTCAACACACAACCCTCAGACATGAATCCTCAATACTCAACGATCAATCCCGAATTCTCAATACTCAATAGAATATCCTGAATTCACATGGTTCAATACTCAATCCACAATATTCAATAATCAAATCTCAATCCTCAATCTTCAATCCTCAATACTCAATTTCAAACCTCAATCCCCAAATCTCAATCCTCAATACTCAATCCTCAATCGTCAATCCTCAATCCCCAATCCTCAACCCTCAGTCCTCATCCTCAATTCTCAATCATCAATCCTCAATCCTCAATCCTCAATACTCAATTTTCAATCCTCAATCCTGAATCCTCAATCCTCAATTCTCAATCCTCAATCCTCTGTCCTCAGTCCTGAAACCTCAATCCTCGACACTCAGCCCTCATCCTCCATCCTCAATCCTTAATCATCAATCCTCAATCTTGAATCCTCAATATTCAATCATCAACCCTCAATCCTCAACCCTCAATCCTCAATCCTCATTCTTCAATCCTCAAAACCCAATCCTCAATCTTCAATCCTCTATCAACAATCCTGAATTCTCAATCCTCAATCCTCAGTCCTCAGTCGTCAAACCTCAATCCCCGACCCTCAGGCCTCATCCTCAATCCTCAGTCCTCAATCCTCAGTCCTCAGTCCTCAAACCTCAATCCTCAACCCTCAGACATCATCCTCAATCCTTAATCCTCAATCCTCAATCCTCAACCTTCAACCCTCAATACTCAATCTTCAATCCTCAATCCTCAGCCCTCAAACCTCAATTCTGAATCCTCAATACTCAACCTTCAATCCTCAATCCTCAGTCCTCAGTACTCAACCATCAATCCTCAATTCTCAATACTCAATAAAATATCCTGAATTCTCAGGATTCAATACTCAAACCACAATCCTCAACCCTCAGCCCTCATCCTCCATTGTCAAACCTCAATCCCTGACCGTCTGCCCTCATCCTCATTCCTCAGTCTTCAATCCTCAGTCCTCAGTCCTCAAACCTCAATCCTCAACCCTCAGACATCATCCTCAATCCTCAATCCTCAATCCTCAATCCTCAATCTTCAATCCCTAATACTCAATCTTCAATCCTCAATCCTCAGTCCTCAACCCTCAATCCAGAATCTTCAATACTCAACCTTCAAGCCTCAATCCTCAGTCCTCAATCCTCGATCCTCAATCTTCAATCCTCAATATCCTATCTTCAATCCTCAATCCCCAATCCTCAATCCTCAATCCTCCGTCCTCAATCCTCAACCCTCAATCCTCAATGCTCAATCCTCAATACTCAACCCTCAATCCTCAACCCTCAATCCTCAAACCTCAATCCCCAATCCTCAATCCTCAATCCTCCGACCTGGAGTCTCAATCCTCAATATTCAATTGTCAATCCTCAAATCTCAAACCTCAATCCTCAATCCTCAATCCTCAATCATCCGACCTGAAGCCTCAATCCTCAATATTCAATTGCCAATCCTCAAATCTCAAATCTCAATCCTCAACCCTCAGTCCTCAACCTACACTCCTCAATCGTCAATCCTCAATCGTCAATCCTCTCACCTCAACCATCAATCCTCAACCCTTAATCCTCAATCCCCAATTCTCAATTCTCAATTCTCAAGAGAAAAACCTCAATTCTCAGTTTTCAATACTCAATCCTCAATCCTCAATCCCCAATCCTCAATCCTCAGTCCTCAATCTTCAATCCTCAATCCTCAATTCTCAAGTGAAAAACCTCAATTCTCAGTTTTCAATACTCAACACTCAATCTTCAATTTTCAAATCTCAGTCCACAGACATCAATACTCATCACTCTGTTTTCAACATTCTGTCCTCAATCTTCAATCATCAATCCCCAATCCTTAATCTTCAATCCTCAATCCTCAATCCTCAACCCTCAATCCTCAACCCTTCTATCCTCGATCCTCAATCCTCAATCTTCAATCCTCAATACTCAATACTCTATCCTCAATCCTCAATCCTAAGTCCTCAAGCCTCAACCCTCAATATTCAGCTGTCAATCCTCAAATCTCAAACCTCAATCCTCAACCCTCAGTCCTCAATCCTCAATCCTCAATCGTCAAACCTCAATGGTCAATCCTCACACCTCAACAATCAATCCTCAGCACTTAATTCTCATTCCCCAATCCTCAATTCTCAATTCTCAAGAGACAAACCTCAATTTTCAGTTATCAACACTCAAATCGTCAATATTCAATCTTCAAATCCTAGTTCTCAAACATCAATCCTCAATACTCTCTCCTCAATCCTCAATCCTCAATCCTCAATCCTCATCCCTCAATACTTAACCAGCAATTTTCGATCCTCAATCCTCAATCCTCAATCCTCGATCCTCAATCCTCAATTCTCAATTCTCAATCCTCTAACCTCGATCCTCAATCCACAATCCTCAATCCTCAAACTTCAACCCTCGGTCATCAATCCTCAAACCGCAATACTCTATCCTCAACCTTCGATCCTCAATCCTCGACCCTCTATCCTCAATTCTCAATCCTCAATCCTCAATCCTCAATGCTGAACCTTCAATCCTCACCCTTCAATACCCAATCCTCAATCCTCAAACCTTAATTGTAAATCCTCAATCCAGTATCGCCAATACTCAGTTTTCATTAGTCAATCCACATTCTTCAGTCTTCAAATCCCAATCCTCAAACATAAATACTCAACACCCGATCCTCAACCCTCAGTCCTCAATCTTCAATCTTCAACCCTCAATCCTCAATCTTCAATCCCCAATACTCAATCCTCAATCTTCAATCCTCTATCCTCAATCCTCAATCATCAATCCTCTATACTCAATCCTCAATCCTCAATCCTCGATCCTCAATCCTCGATACTCAATCCACTATCCTCAATACCCAATCCTCAATCCTCAATCGTCAATCCTCAAACCTCAACCATCAATCCTCATTACTTAATACTCAATCCTCAATCCTCAATCATCAATAGAAGATCCTCAATTCTCAGTTTTCAATACTCAACCCTCAATCTTCAATTTTCATATCTCGTTTCACAGACATCAATCCTCTTCACTCTGTTGTCAACACTCAGTCCTCAATCTTCAATCATCAATCCTCAATCCTTAATCTTCAATCCGCAGTCCTCAATCCTCAATCCTCAATCCTCAATACTCAATCATCAATCATCAATCCTCAATCCTCAAACCTCAATCCACAATCCTCAATCCTCAATACTCAATCCTCAATCCTCAATCCTCAATCCTCATTACTCAATCCTCAACCCTCAACTCTCAACTCTCTATCCTCGATCCTCAATCCTCAATCCTCAATCCTCAATACTCAATCCTCAACCCTGAACTCTCAACTCTCTATCATCGATCCTCAATCCTCAATCCTCAATCCTCAACCTGCAGGCATCAATCCTCAATCCTCAATCTTCAATCCTAAATCTTCAATCCGCAGTCCTCAATACTCGATACTCAATCCTCAATCCTCAATCCTCAATCGTCAATGTTCAAACATCAGTCATCAAATCTTCATCCTGAATAGTCAATTCTAAATCCTCAATTCCCAAACCTGAATCCTCAACACTCAATCCTCAATCCTCAAACCTCAATCCTCAGTCCTCAATTCTCAATCTTCAGTCCACAATCCCCAATCCTCGATTATCAATCCACAATCCTCAATCATCAGTCCGTAACACTCAGTCCTCAATCCTCAATCCTCAATCCTCAATCTTCAATCCTCAATAATCAATCTCCAATCCTAGATCCTCAATCCACAATCTTCAATCCTTAATTCTCAATCTTCAATCCTCAATCCCCAGTCTTCAATCTTCAATCCTCAATGCTCAATCCTCAATCCTCAATCCTCAGTCCTCAATCCTCAGTCCTCAATCCTCAAACCTCAATCCTCTACCGTCAGTCCTCGTCCTCAATCCTCAAACCTCAATCCTCAATCCTCAATATTCAATCCTCAATCCTCAATCCTCAATCCTCAATCCTCAACCCTCAATATTCAACACACAACCCTCAGCCATGAATCCTCAATACTCAACCATCAATCCTCAATACTCAATACTCAATCCTCAATCGCCAATCCTCAATCCCCAATCCTCAATCTTCAATCCTCAATCCTCAGTCCCCAAACCTCAATCCTGAATCTTCAATACTCAACCTTCAAGCCTCAATCCTCAGTCCTCAATACTCAACCATCAATCCTCAATTCTCAATACTCAATAGAATATCCTGAATTCTCAGGACTCAATACTCAAACCTCAATCCTCAACCCTCAGCCCTCATCCTCCATCCTCACTCCTCTATCCTCAATACCCAATCCTCAATCTTCAATCCTCAATCATCAATCCTCAATTCTCAATCCTCAATCCTCAATCCTCAGTCGTCAAACCACAATCCCTGACCCTCTGCCCTCATCCTCAACCCTCAGTCTTCAATCCTCAGCCCTCAGTCCTCAAACCTCAATCCTCAACCCTCAGACATCATCCTCAATCCTCAATCCTCAATCCTCAATGCTCAATCTTCAATCCCTAATACTCAATCTTCAATCCTCATTCCTCAGTCCTCAAACCTCAATCGTGAATCTTCAATACTCAATATCCAATCTTGAATCCTCAGTCCTCAATCCTCAATCCTCAATCCTCAATTTTCAATCCTCAATCCTCAATCCACAGACCTCAATCATCAATATTCAACCCTCAGTCCTCGTCCTCAATCCACAACCCTCAATTCTCAATCCTCAATCTTCAATCATCAATATTCAAATTTCAATCCTCAATACTCAATTTTCAATCCTCAATCCTCAATCCTCAATCCTCAATTCTCAATCCTGAATCCTCTGTCCTCAGTCCTCAAACCTCAATCCTCAACACTCAGACCTCATCCTCCAGCCTCAATCCTTAATCATCAATCCTCAATCTTCAATCCTCAATATTCAATCATCAACCCTCAATCCTCAACTCTCAATCCTCAATCCTCAATCCTCAGTGATCAATACTCAATCCTCAATACTCATTTCTCAAACCTCAATCCTCAACCCTCAGTCCTCATCCTCAATTCTCAATTCTCAATACTCATTCATCAATCCTCAATCTTCAATCCTCAATAATCAATCTCCAATTCTAGATCCTCAATCCTCAATCCTCAATCCTCAATCTGCAATCCTCAATAATCGATCTCCAATCCTAGATCCTCAATCCTCAATCCTCAATCCTCAATCCTCAATCCTCAATCCTCAATCCTCATTCTTCAATCCTCAATACCCAGTCCTCAATCTTCAATCCTCAATCATCAGTCCTCAATTCTCAATCCTCAATCCTCAATCCTCAGTGGTCAAACCTCAATCCCTGACCCTCTGCCCTCATCCTCAACCCTCAGTCTTTAATCGTCAGTCCTCAGTCCACAATCCTCAATCCTCAACCCTCAGACATCATCCTCAATACTCAATCCTCAATCCTCAATCCTCAATCTTCAATCCCTAATACTCAATCTTCAATCCTCAATCCTCAGTCCCCAAACCTCAATCCTGAATCTTCAATACTCAACCTCCAAGCCTCAATCCTCAGTCCTCAATACTCAACCCTCAATCCTCAATTCTCAATACTCAATAGAATATCCTGAATTCTCAGGGCTCCATACTCAAACCTCAATCCTCAACCCTCAGCCCTCATCCTCCATCCTCAATCCTCAATCCTCAATCCTCAATCCTCAATCCTCAATCCTCAACCCTCAGACATCATCCTCAATCCTTAATCCTCAATCCTCAATCCTCAACCTTCAATCCTCAATACTCAATCTTCAATCCTCAATAATCAATCTCCAATCCTACATCCTCAATTCCCAATCCTCAATCCTTAATCCTCAATCTTCAATCCTCAATCGCCAGTCCTCAATCTTCAATCCTCAATGCTCAAACCTCAATCCTCAAGCCTCAGTCCTCAATCCTCAATCCTCAATCCTCAAACCTCAATCCTCAACCGTCAGTCCTCGTCCTCAATCCTCAACCCTCAATCCTCAATCCCCAATCTTCAATCTCCAATCCTAAATCCGCAATCCTGAATCCTCAATCCCCAATCTTCAATCCTCAGTAATCAATCTCCAATCCTAGATCCTCAAACCTCAATCCTCAACCCTCAGACATCATCCTCAATCCTCAATCCTCAATCCTCAATCCTCAATCTTCAATCCCTAATACTCAATCTTCAATCCTCATTCCTCAGTCCTCAAACCTCAATCGTGAATCTTCAATACTCAATATCCAATCTTGAATCCTCAGTCCTCAATCCTCAATCCTCAATCCTCAATTTTCAATCCTCAATCCTCAATCCACAGACCTCAATCATCAATATTCAACCCTCAGTCCTCGTCCTCAATCCACAACCCTCAATTCTCAATTCTCAATCTTCAATCATCAATATTCAAACTTCAATCCTCAATACTCAATTTTCAATCCTCAATCCTCAATCCTCAATCCTCAATTCTCAATCCTGAATCCTCTGTCCTCAGTCCTCAAACCTCAATCCTCAACACTCAGACCTCATCCTCCAGCCTCAATCCTTAATCATCAATCCTCAATCTTCAATCCTCAATATTCAATCATCAACCCTCAATCCTCAACTCTCAATCCTCAATCCTCAATCCTCAGTGATCAATACTCAATCCTCAATACTCATTTCTCAAACCTCAATCCTCAACCCCCAGTCCTCATCCTCAATTCTCAATTCTCAATACTCATTCATCAATCCTCAATCTTCAATCCTCAATAATCAATCTCCAATTCTAGATCCTCAATCCTCAATCCTCAATCCTCAATCTGCAATCCTCAATAATCGATCTCCAATCCTAGATCCTCAATCCTCAATCCTCAATCCTCAATCCTCAATCCTCAATCCTCAATCCTCATTCTTCAATCCTCAATACCCAGTCCTCAATCTTCAATCCTCAATCATCAGTCCTCAATTCTCAATCCTCAATCCTCAATCCTCAGTGGTCAAACCTCAATCCCTGACCCTCTGCCCTCATCCTCAACCCTCAGTCTTTAATCGTCAGTCCTCAGTCCTCAATCCTCAATCCTCAACCCTCAGACATCATCCTCAATACTCAATCCTCAATCCTCAATCCTCAATCTTCAATCCCTAATACTCAATCTTCAATCCTCAATCCTCAGTCCCCAAACCTCAATCCTGAATCTTCAATACTCAACCTCCAAGCCTCAATCCTCAGTCCTCAATACTCAACCCTCAATCCTCAATTCTCAATACTCAATAGAATATCCTGAATTCTCAGGGCTCAATACTCAAACCTCAATCCTCAACCCTCAGCCCTCATCCTCCATCCTCAATCCTCAATCCTCAATCCTCAATCCTCAATCCTCAATCCTCAACCCTCAGACATCATCCTCAATCCTTAATCCTCAATCCTCAATCCTCAACCTTCAATCCTCAATACTCAATCTTCAATCCTCAATAATCAATCTCCAATCCTACATCCTCAATTCCCAATCCTCAATCCTTAATCCTCAATCTTCAATCCTCAATCGCCTGTCCTCAATCTTCAATCCTCAATGCTCAAACCTCAATCCTCAAGCCTCAGTCCTCAATCCTCAATCCTCAATCCTCAAACCTCAATCCTCAACCGTCAGTCCTCGTCCTCAATCCTCAACCCTCAATCCTCAATCCCCAATCTTCAATCTCCAATCCTAAATCCGCAATCCTGAATCCTCAATCCCCAATCTTCAATCCTCAGTAATCAATCTCCAATCCTAGATCCTCAATCCTCAATCCTCAATCCTCAACCCTCAGTCCTCATCCTCAATTCTCAATCCTCAATGCTCAATCCTCAATCCTCAACCTTCAATCCTCAATACTCAATCTTCAATCCTCAATCCTCAGTCCTCAAACCTCAATTCTGAATCCTCAATACTCAACCTTCAATCCTCAATGCTCAGTCCTCAGTACACAACCATCAATCCTCAATTCTCAATACTCAATAGAATATCCTGAATTCTCAGGATTCAATACTCAAACCTCAATACTCAACCCTCAGCCCTCATCCTCCATCCTCAATCCTCAATCCTCAACCCTCAACCCTCAAAATTCAACACACAACCCTCAGACATGAATCCTCAATACTCAACGATCAATCCCGAATTCTCAATACTCAATTGAATATCCTGAATTCTCATGGTTCAATACTCAATCCACAATATTCAATAATCAAATCTCAATCCTCAATCTTCAATCCTCAATACTCAATTTCAAACCTCAATCCCCAATTCTCAATCCTCAATACTCAATCCTCAATCGTCAATCCTCAATCCCCAATCCTCAACCCTCAGTCCTCATCCTCAATTCTCAATCATCAATCCTCAATCCTCAATCCTCAATACTCAATTTTCAATCCTCGATCCTGAATCCTCAATCCTCAATTCTCAATCCTCAATCCTCTGTCCTCAGTCCTCAAACCTCAATCCTCGACACTCAGCCCTCATCCTCCATCCTCAATCCTTAATCATCAATCCTCAATCTTGAATCCTCAATATTCAATCATCAACCCTCAATCCTCAACCCTCAATCCTCAATCCTCATTCTTCAATCCTCAATACCCAATCCTCAATCTTCAACCCTCTATCAACAATCCTGAATTCTCAATCCTCAATCCTCAGTCCTCAGTCGTCAAACCTCAATCCCCGAACCTCAGGCCTCATCCTCAATCCTCAGTCCTCAATCCTCAGTCCTCAGTCCTCAAACCTCAATCCTCAACCCTCAGACATCATCCTCAATCCTTAATCCTCAATCCTCAATCCTCAACCTTCAACCCTCAATACTCAATCTTCAATCCTCAATCCTCAGCCCTCAAACCTCAATTCTGAATCCTCAATACTCAACCTTCAATCCTCAATCCTCAGTCCTCAGTACTCAACCATCAATCCTCAATTCTCAATACTCAATAAAATATCCTGAATTCTCAGGATTCAATACTCAAACCACAATCCTCAACCCTCAGCCCTCATCCTCCATTGTCAAACCTCAATCCCTGACCGTCTGCCCTCATCCTCATTCCTCAGTCTTCAATCCTCAGTCCTCAGTCCTCAAACCTCAATCCTCAACCCTCAGACATCATCCTCAATCCTCAATCCTCAATCCTCAATCCTCAATCTTCAATCCCTAATACTCAATCTTCAATCCTCAATCCTCAGTCCTCAACCCTCAATCCAGAATCTTCAATACTCAACCTTCAAGCCTCAATCCTCAGTCCTCAATCCTCGATCCTCAATCTTCAATCCTCAATATCCTATCTTCAATCCTCAATCCCCAATCCTCAATCCTCAATCCTCCGTCCTCAATCCTCAACCCTCAATCCTCAATGCTCAATCCTCAATACTCAACCCTCAATCCTCAACCCTCAATCCTCAAACCTCAATCCCCAATCCTCAATCCTCAATCCTCCGACCTGGAGCCTCAATCCTCAATATTCAATTGCCAATCCTCAAATCTCAAACCTCAATCCTCAACCCTCAGTCCTCAACCTACACTCCTCAATCGTCAATCCTCAATCGTCAATCCTCTCACCTCAACCATCAATCCTCAACCCTTAATCCTCAATCCCCAATTCTCAATTCTCAATTCTCAAGAGAAAAACCTCAATACTCAGTTTTCAATACTCAATCCTCAATCCTCAATCCCCAATCCTCAATCCTCAGTCCTCAATCTTCAATCCTCAATCCTCAATTCTCAAGTGAAAAACCTCAATTCTCAGTTTTCAATACTCAACACTCAATCTTCAATCTTCAAATCTCAGTCCACAGACATCAATACTCATCACTCTGTTTTCAACACTCTGTCCTCAATCTTCAATCATCAATCCCCAATCCTTAATCTTCAATCCTCAATCCTCAATCCTCAACCCTCAATCCTCAACCCTTCTATCCTCGATCCTCAATCCTCAATCTTCAATCCTCAATACTCAATACTCTATCCTCAATCCTCAATCCTAAGTCCTCAAGCCTCAACCCTCAATATTCAGCTGTCAATCCTCAAATCTCAAACCTCAATCCTCAACCCTCAGTCCTCAATCCTCAATCCTCAATCCTCCGACCTGGAGCCTCAATCCTCAATATTCAATTGCCAATCCTCAAATCTCAAACCTCAATCCTCAACCCTCAGTCCTCAACCTACACTCCTCAATCGTCAATCCTCAATCGTCAATCCTCTCACCTCAACCATCAATCCTCAACCCTTAATCCTCAATCCCCAATTCTCAATTCTCAATTCTCAAGAGAAAAACCTCAATTCTCAGTTTTCAATACTCAATCCTCAATCCTCAATCCCCAATCCTCAATCCTCAGTCCTCAATCTTCAATCCTCAATCCTCAATTCTCAAGTGAAAAACCTCAATTCTCAGTTTTCAATACTCAACACTCAATCTTCAATCTTCAAATCTCAGTCCACAGACATCAATACTCATCACTCTGTTTTCAACACTCTGTCCTCAATCTTCAATCATCAATCCCCAATCCTTAATCTTCAATCCTCAATCCTCAATCCTCAACCCTCAATCCTCAACCCTTCTATCCTCGATCCTCAATCCTCAATCTTCAATCCTCAATACTCAATACTCTATCCTCAATCCTCAATCCTAAGTCCTCAAGCCTCAACCCTCAATATTCAGCTGTCAATCCTCAAATCTCAAACCTCAATCCTCAACCCTCAGTCCTCAATCCTCAATCCTCAATCGTCAAACCTCAATGGTCAATCCTCACACCTCAACAATCAATCCTCAGCCCTTAATTCTCATTCCCCAATCCTCAATTCTCAATTCTCAAGAGACAAACCTCAATTTTCAGTTATCAACACTCAATCGTCAATATTCAATCTTCAAATCCTAGTTCTCAAACATCAATCCTCAATACTCTCTCCTCAATCCTCAATCCTCAATCCTCAATCCTCATCCCTCAATACTTAACCAGCAATTTTCGATCCTCAATCCTCAATCCTCAATCCTCGATCCTCAATCCTCAATTCTCAATTCTCAATCCTCTAACCTCGATCCTCAATCCACAATCCTCAATCCTCAAACTTCAACCCTCGGTCATCAATCCTCAAACCGCAATACTCTATCTTCAACCTTCGATCCTCAATCCTCGACCCTCTATCCTCAATTCTCAATCCTCAATCCTCAATCCTCAATGCTGAACCTTCAATCCTCACCCTTCAATACCCAATCCTCAATCCTCAAACCTTAATTGTAAATCCTCAATCCAATATCGCCAATACTCAGTTTTCATTAGTCAATCCACATTCTGCAGTCTTCAAATCCCAATCCTCAAACATAAATACTCAACACCCGATCCTCAACCCTCAGTCCTCAATCTTCAATCTTCAACCCTCAATCCTCAATCTTCAATCCCCAATACTCAATCCTCAATCTTCAATCCTCTATCCTCAATCCTCAATCATCAATCCTCTATACTCAATCCTCAATCCTCAATCCTCGATCCTCAATCCTCGATACTCAATCCACTATCCTCAATACCCAATCCTCAATCCTCAATCGTCAATCCTCAAACCTCAACCATCAATCCTCATTACTTAATACTCAATCCTCAATCCTCAATCCTCAATAGAAGATCCTCAATTCTCAGTTTTCAATACTCAACCCTCAATCTTCAATTTTCATATCTCGTTTCACAGACATCAATCCTCTTCACTCTGTTGTCAACACTCAGTCCTCAATCTTCAATCATCAATCCTCAATCCTTAATCTTCAATCCGCAGTCCTCAATCCTCAATCCTCAATCCTCAATACTCAATCATCAATCCTCAATCCTCAAACCTCAATCCACAATCCTCAATCCTCAATACTCAATCCTCAATCCTCAATCCTCAATCCTCATTACTCAATCCTCAACCCTCAACTCTCAACTCTCTATCCTCGATCCTCAATCCTCAATCCTCAATCCTCAATACTCAATCCTCAACCCTCAACTCTCAACTCTCTATCATCGATCCTCAATCCTCAATCCTCAATCCTCAACCTGCAGGCATCAATCCTCAATCCTCAATCTTCAATCCTAAATCTTCAATCCGCAGTCCTCAATACTCGATACTCAATCCTCAATCCTCAATCCTCAATCGTCAATGTTCAAACATCAGGCATCAAATCTTCATCCTGAATAGTCAATTCTAAATCCTCAATTCCCAAACCTGAATCCTCAACACTCAATCCTCAATCGTCAAACCTCAATCCTCAGTCCTCAATTCTCAATCTTCAGTCCACAATCCCCAATCCTCGATTATCAATCCACAATCCTCAATCATCAGTCCGTAACACTCAGTCCTCAATCCTCAATCCTCAATCCTCAATCTTCAATCCTCAATAATCAATCTCCAATCCTAGATCCTCAATCCACAATCTTCAATCCTTAATTCTCAATCTTCAATCCTCAATCCCCAGTCTTCAATCTTCAATCCTCAATGCTCAATCCTCAATCCTCAATCCTCAGTCCTCAATCCTCAGTCCTCAATCCTCAAACCTCAATCCTCTACCGTCAGTCCTCGTCCTCAATCCTCAAACCTCAATCCTCAATCCTCAATATTCAATCCTCAATCCTCAATCCTCAATCCTCAATCCTCAACCCTCAATATTCAACACACAACCCTCAGCCATGAATCCTCAATACTCAACCATCAATCCTCAATACTCAATACTCAATCCTCAATCGCCAATCCTCAATCCCCAATCCTCAATCTTCAATCCTCAATCCTCAGTCCCCAAACCTCAATCCTGAATCTTCAATACTCAACCTTCAAGCCTCAATCCTCAGTCCTTAATACTCAACCATCAATCCTCAATTCTCAATACTCAATAGAATATCCTGAATTCTCAGGACTCAATACTCAAACCTCAATCCTCAACCCTCAGCCCTCATCCTCCATCCTCAATCCTCTATCCTCAATACCCAATCCTCAATCTTCAATCCTCAATCATCAATCCTCAATTCTCAATCCTCAATCCTCAATCCTCAGTCGTCAAACCACAATCCCTGACCCTCTGCCCTCATCCTCAGCCCTCAATCTTCAATCCTCAATCCTCAGTCCTCAAACCTCAATCGTGAATCTTCAATACTCAATATCCAATCTTGAATCCTCAGTCCTCAATCCTCAATCCTCAATCCTCAATTTTCAATCCTCAATCCTCAATCCACAGACCTCAATCATCAATATTCAACCCTCAGTCCTCGTCCTCAATCCACAACCCTCAATCCTCAATCCTCAATCTTCAATCATCAATATTCAAACTTCAATCCTCAATACTCAATTTTCAATCCTCAATCCTCAATCCTCAATCCTCAATTCTCAATCCTCAATCCTCAATCCTCATTCTTCAATCCTCAATACCCAATCCTCAATCCTCAATCCTCAGTGATCAATACTCAATCTTTAATACACAATCCTCAATCCTCAAACCTCAATCCTCAATCCTCAATCCTCAATACTCATTTCTCAAACCTCAATCCTCAACCCTCAGTCCTCATCCTCAATTCTCAATTCTCAATACTCATTCATCAATCCTCAATCTTCAATACTCAATAATCAATCTCCAATTCTAGATCCTCAATCCTCAACTCTCAATCCTCAATCTGCAATCCCCAATAATCGATCTCCAATCCTAGATCCTCAATCCTCAATCCTCAATCCTCAATCCTCAATCCTCATTCTTCAATCCTCAATACCCAATCCTCAATCTTCAATCCTCAATCATCAATCCTCAATTCTCAATCCTCAACCCACAATCCTCAGTGGTCAAACCTCAATCCCTGACCCTCTGCCCTCATCCTCAACCCTCAGTCTTTAATCCTCAGTCCTCAGACCTCAATCCTCAACACTCAGCCCTCGTCCTCCATCCTCAATCCTTAATCATCAATCCTGAATCTTCAATCCTCAATATTCAATCATCAACCCTCAATCCTCAACACTCAATCCTCAATCCTCAATACTCAGTGATCAATACTCAATCTTTAATACACAATCCTCAATCCTCAATCCTCAATCTTCAATCCTCAATCCTCAATCCTCAATCCTCAATCCTCAATCTTCAATCCCTAATACTCAATCTTCAATCCTCAATCCTCAGTCCCCAAACCTCAATCCTGAATCTTCAATACTCAACCTTCAAGCCTCAATCCTCAGTCCTCAATACTCAAGCATCAATCCTCAATTCTCAATACTCAATAGAATATCCTGAATTCTCAGGACCCAATACTCAAACCTCAATCCTCAACCCTCAGCCCTCATCCTCCATCCTCAATCCTCAATCCTCAATCCTCAATCCTCAGTCCTCAATCTTCAATCCTAGATCCTCAACCCTCAATTCTCAATCCTCAATCCACAATCCTCATTCTTCAATCCTCAATACCCAATCCTCAATCCTCAATCCTCAATCTTCAATCCTCAATAATCAATCTCCAATCCTACATCCTCAATTCCCAATCCTCAATCCTTAATCCTCAATCTTCAATCCTCAATCGCCAGTCCTCAATCTTCAATCCTCAATGCTCAATCCTCAATCCTCAAGCCTCAGTCCTCAATCCTCAATCCTCAATCCTCAAACCTCAATCCTCAACCGTCAGTCCTCGTCCTCAATCCTCAACCCTCAATCCTCAATCCCCAATCTTCAATCTCCAATCCTAAATCCGCAATCCTCAATACTCAATCCCCAATCTTCAATCCTCAGTAATCAATCTCCAATCCTAGATCCTCAATCCTCAATCCTCAATCCTCAACCCTCAGTCCTCATCCTCAATTCTCAATCCTCAATGCTCAATCCTCAATCCTCAACCTTCAATCCTCAATACTCAATCTTCAATCCTCAATCCTCAGACCTCAAACCTCAATTCTGAATCCTCAATACTCAACCTTCAATCCTCAATGCTCAGTCCTCAGTACACAACCATCAATCCTCAATTCTCAATACTCAATAGAATATCCTGAATTCTCAGGATTCAATACTCAAACCTCAATACTCAACCCTCAGCCCTCATCCTCCATCCTCAATCCTCAATCCTCAACCCTCAACCCTCAATATTCAACACACAACCCTCAGACATGAATCCTCAATACTCAACGATCAATCCCGAATTCTCAATACTCAATAGAATATCCTGAATTCTCATGGTTCAATACTCAATCCACAATATTCAATAATCAAATCTCAATCCTCAATCTTCAATCCTCAATACTCAATTTCAAACCTCAATCCCCAAATCTCAATCCTCAATACTCAATCCTCAATCGTCAATCCTCAATCCCCAATCCTCAACCCTCAGTCCTCATCCTCAATTCTCAATCATCAATCCTCAATCCTCAATCCTCAATACTCAATTTTCAATCCTCAATCCTGAATCCTCAATCCTCAATTCTCAATCCTCAATCCTCTGTCCTCAGTCCTCAAACCTCAATCCTCGACACTCAGCCCTCATCCTCCATCCTCAATCCTTAATCATCAATCCTCAATCTTGAATCCTCAATATTCAATCATCAACCCTCAATCCTCAACCCTCAATCCTCAATCCTCATTCTTCAATCCTCAATACCCAATCCTCAATCTTCAATCCTCTATCAACAATCCTGAATTCTCAATCCTCAATCCTCAGTCCTCAGTCGTCAAACCTCAATCCCCGACCCTCAGGCCTCATCCTCAATCCTCAGTCCTCAATCCTCAGTCCTCAGTCCTCAAACCTCAATCCTCAACCCTCAGACATCATCCTCAATCCTTAATCCTCAATCCTCAATCCTCAACCTTCAACCCTCAATACTCAATCTTCAATCCTCAATCCTCAGCCCTCAAACCTCAATTCTGAATCCTCAATACTCAACCTTCAATCCTCAATCCTCAGTCCTCAGTACTCAACCATCAATCCTCAATTCTCAATACTCAATAAAATATCCTGAATTCTCAGGATTCAATACTCAAACCACAATCCTCAACCCTCAGCCCTCATCCTCCATTGTCAAACCTCAATCCCTGACCGTCTGCCCTCATCCTCATTCCTCAGTCTTCAATCCTCAGTCCTCAGTCCTCAAACCTCAATCCTCAACCCTCAGACATCATCCTCAATCCTCAATCCTCAATCCTCAATCCTCAATCTTCAATCCCTAATACTCAAACTTCAATCCTCAATCCTCAGTCCTCAACCCTCAATCCAGAATCTTCAATACTCAACCTTCAAGCCTCAATCCTCAGTCCTCAATCCTCGATCCTCAATCTTCAATCCTCAATATCCTATCTTCAATCCTCAATCCCCAATCCTCAATCCTCAATCCTCCGTCCTCGATCCTCAACCCTCAATCCTCAATGCTCAATCCTCAATACTCAACCCTCAATCCTCAACCCTCAATCCTCAAACCTCAATCCCCAATCCTCAATCCTCAATCCTCCGACCTGGAGTCTCAATCCTCAATATTCAATTGTCAATCCTCAAATCTCAAACCTCAATCCTCAATCCTCAATCCTCAATCATCCGACCTGAAGCCTCAATCCTCAATATTCAATTGCCAATCCTCAAATCTCAAATCTCAATCCTCAACCCTCAGTCGTCAACCTACACTCCTCAATCGTCAATCCTCAATCGTCAATCCTCTCACCTCAACCATCAATCCTCAACCCTTAATCCTCAATCCCCAATTCTCAATTCTCAATTCTCAAGAGAAAAACCTCAATTCTCAGTTTTCAATACTCAATCCTCAATCCTCAATCCCCAATCCTCAATCCTCAGTCCTCAATCTTCAATCCTCAATCCTCAATTCTCAAGTGAAAAACCTCAATTCTCAGTTTTCAATACTCAACACTCAATCTTCAATTTTCAAATCTCAGTCCACAGACATCAATACTCATCACTCTGTTTTCAACACTCTGTCCTCAATCTTCAATCATCAATCCCCAATCCTTAATCTTCAATCCTCAATCCTCAATCCTCAACCCTCAATCCTCAACCCTTCTATCCTCGATCCTCAATCCTCAATCTTCAATCCTCAATACTCAATACTCTATCCTCAATCCTCAATCCTAAGTCCTCAAGCCTCAACCCTCAATATTCAGCTGTCAATCCTCAAATCTCAAACCTCAATCCTCAACCCTCAGTCCTCAATCCTCAATCCTCAATCGTCAAACCTCAATGGTCAATCCTCACACCTCAACAATCAATCCTCAGCCCTTAATTCTCATTCCCCAATCCTCAATTCTCAATTCTCAAGAGACAAACCTCAATTTTCAGTTATCAACACTCAATCGTCAATATTCGATCTTCAAATCCTAGTTCTCAAACATCAATCCTCAATACTCTCTCCTCAATCCTCAATCCTCAATCCTCAATCCTCATCCCTCAATACTTAACCAGCAATTTTCGATCCTCAATCCTCAATCCTCAATCCTCGATCCTCAATCCTCAATTCTCAATTCTCAATCCTCTAACCTCGATCCTCAATCCACAATCCTCAATCCTCAAACTTCAACCCTCGGTCATCAATCCTCAAACCGCAATACTCTATCCTCAACCTTCGATCCTCAATCCTCGACCCTCTATCCTCAATTCTCAATCCTCAATCCTCAATCCTCAATGCTGAACCTTCAATCCTCACCCTTCAATACCCAATCCTCAATCCTCAAACCTTAATTGTAAATCCTCAATCCAATATCGCCAATACTCAGTTTTCATTAGTCAATCCACATTCTTCAGTCTTCAAATCCCAATCCTCAAACATAAATACTCAACACCCGATCCTCAACCCTCAGTCCTCAATCTTCAATCTTCAACCCTCAATCCTCAATCTTCAATCCCCAATACTCAATCCTCAATCTTCAATCCTCTATCCTCAATCCTCAATCATCAATCCTCTATACTCAATCCTCAATCCTCAATCCTCGATCCTCAATCCTCGATACTCAATCCACTATCCTCAATACCCAATCCTCAATCCTCAATCGTCAATCCTCAAACCTCAACCATCAATCCTCATTACTTAATACTCAATCCTCAATCCTCAATCCTCAATAGAAGATCCTCAATTCTCAGTTTTCAATACTCAACCCTCAATCTTCAATTTTCATATCTCGTTTCACAGACATCAATCCTCTTCACTCTGTTGTCAACACTCAGTCCTCAATCTTCAATCATCAATCCTCAATCCTTAATCTTCAATCCGCAGTCCTCAATCCTCAATCCTCAATCCTCAATACTCAATCATCAATCATCAATCCTCAATCCTCAAACCTCAATCCACAATCCTCAATCCTCAATACTCAATCCTCAATCCTCAATCCTCAATCCTCATTACTCAATCCTCAACCCTCAACTCTCAACTCTCTATCCTCGATCCTCAATCCTCAATCCTCAATCCTCAATACTCAATCCTCAACCCTCAACTCTCAACTCTCTATCATCGATCCTCAATCCTCAATCCTCAATCCTCAACCTGCAGGCATCAATCCTCAATCCTCAATCTTCAATCCTAAATCTTCAATCCGCAGTCCTCAATACTCGATACTCAATCCTCAATCCTCAATCCTCAATCGTCAATGTTCAAACATCAGTCATCAAATCTTCATCCTGAATAGTCAATTCTAAATCCTCAATTCCCAAACCTGAATCCTCAACACTCAATCCTCAATCCTCAAACCTCAATCCTCAGTCCTCAATTCTCAATCTTCAGTCCACAATCCCCAATCCTCGATTATCAATCCACAATCCTCAATCATCAGTCCGTAACACTCAGTCCTCAATCCTCAATCCTCAATCCTCAATCTTCAATCCTCAATAATCAATCTCCAATCCTAGATCCTCAATCCACAATCTTCAATCCTTAATTCTCAATCTTCAATCCTCAATCCCCAGTCTTCAATCTTCAATCCTCAATGCTCAATCCTCAATCCTCAATCCTCAGTCCTCAATCCTCAGTCATCAATCCTCAAACCTCAATCCTCTACCGTCAGTCCTCGTCCTCAATCCTCAAACCTCAATCCTCAATCCTCAATATTCAATCCTCAATCCTCAATCCTCAATCCTCAATCCTCAACCCTCAATATTCAACACACAACCCTCAGCCATGAATCCTCAATACTCAACCATCAATCCTCAATACTCAATACTCAATCCTCAATCGCCAATCCTCAATCCCCAATCCTCAATCTTCAATCCTCAATCCTCAGTCCCCAAACCTCAATCCTGAATCTTCAATACTCAACCTTCAAGCCTCAATCCTCAGTCCTCAATACTCAACCATCAATCCTCAATTCTCAATACTCAATAGAATCTCCTGAATTCTCAGGACTCAATACTCAAACCTCAATCCTCAACCCTCAGCCCTCATCCTCCATCCTCACTCCTCTATCCTCAATACCCAATCCTCAATCTTCAATCCTCAATCATCAATCCTCAATTCTCAATCCTCAATCCTCAATCCTCAGTCGTCAAACCACAATCCCTGACCCTCTGCCCTCATCCTCAACCCTCAGTCTTCAATCCTCAGCCCTCAGTCCTCAAACCTCAATCCTCAACCCTCAGACATCATCCTCAATCCTCAATCCTCAATCCTCAATCCTCAATCTTCAATCCCTAATACTCAATCTTCAATCCTCATTCCTCAGTCCTCAAACCTCAATCGTGAATCTTCAATACTCAATATCCAATCTTGAATCCTCAGTCCTCAATCCTCAATCCTCAATCCTCAATTTTCAATCCTCAATCCTCAATCCACAGACCTCAATCATCAATATTCAACCCTCAGTCCTCGTCCTCAATCCACAACCCTCAATTCTCAATCCTCAATCTTCAATCATCAATATTCAAACTTCAATCCTCAATACTCAATTTTCAATCCTCAATCCTCAATCCTCAATCCTCAATTCTCAATCCTGAATCCTCTGTCCTCAGTCCTCAAACCTCAATCCTCAACACTCAGACCTCATCCTCCAGCCTCAATCCTTAATCATCAATCCTCAATCTTCAATCCTCAATATTCAATCATCAACCCTCAATCCTCAACTCTCAATCCTCAATCCTCAATCCTCAGTGATCAATACTCAATCCTCAATACTCATTTCTCAAACCTCAATCCTCAACCCTCAGTCCTCATCCTCAATTCTCAATTCTCAATACTCATTCATCAATCCTCAATCTTCAATCCTCAATAATCAATCTCCAATTCTAGATCCTCAATCCTCAATCCTCAATCCTCAATCTGCAATCCTCAATAATCGATCTCCAATCCAAGATCCTCAATCCTCAATCCTCAATCCTCAATCCTCAATCCTCAATCCTCAATCCTCATTCTTCAATCCTCAATACCCAGTCCTCAATCTTCAATCCTCAATCATCAATCCTCAATTCTCAATCCTCAATCCTCAATCCTCAGTGGTCAAACCTCAATCCCTGACCCTCTGCCCTCATCCTCAACCCTCAGTCTTTAATCGTCAGTCCTCAGTCCTCAATCCTCAATCCTCAACCCTCAGACATCATCCTCAATACTCAATCCTCAATCCTCAATCCTCAATCTTCAATCCCTAATACTCAATCTTCAATCCTCAATCCTCAGTCCCCAAACCTCAATCCTGAATCTTCAATACTCAACCTCCAAGCCTCAATCCTCAGTCCTCAATACTCAACCCTCAATCCTCAATTCTCAATACTCAATAGAATATCCTGAATTCTCAGGGCTCAATACTCAAACCTCAATCCTCAACCCTCAGCCCTCATCCTCCATCCTCAATCCTCAATCCTCAATCCTCAATCCTCAATCCTCAATCCTCAACCCTCAGACATCATCCTCAATCCTTAATCCTCAATCCTCAATCCTCAACCTTCAATCCTCAATACTCAATCTTCAATCCTCAATAATCAATCTCCAATCCTACATCCTCAATTCCCAATCCTCAATCCTTAATCCTCAATCTTCAATCCTCAATCGCCAGTCCTCAATCTTCAATCCTCAATGCTCAATCCTCAATCCTCAAGCCTCAGTCCTCAATCCTCAATCCTCAATCCTCAAACCTCAATCCTCAACCGTCAGTCCTCGTCCTCAATCCTCAACCCTCAATCCTCAATCCCCAATCTTCAATCTCCAATCCTAAATCCGCAATCCTGAATCCTCAATCCCCAATCTTCAATCCTCAGTAATCAATCTCCAATCCTAGATCCTCAATCCTCAATCCTCAATCCTCAACCCTCAGTCCTCATCCTCAATTCTCAATCCTCAATGCTCAATCCTCAATCCTCAACCTTCAATCCTCAATACTCAATCTTCAATCCTCAATCCTCAGTCCTCAAACCTCAATTCTGAATCCTCAATACTCAACCTTCAATCCTCAATGCTCAGTCCTCAGTACACAACCATCAATCCTCAATTCTCAATACTCAATAGAATATCCTGAATTCTCAGGATTCAATACTCAAACCTCAATACTCAACCCTCAGCCCTCATCCTCCATCCTCAATCCTCAATCCTCAACCCTCAACCCTCAAAATTCAACACACAACCCTCAGACATGAATCCTCAATACTCAACGATCAATCCCGAATTCTCAATACTCAATTGAATATCCTGAATTCTCATGGTTCAATACTCAATCCACAATATTCAATAATCAAATCTCAATCCTCAATCTTCAATCCTCAATACTCAATTTCAAACCTCAATCCCCAATTCTCAATCCTCAATACTCAATCCTCAATCGTCAATCCTCAATCCCCAATCCTCAACCCTCAGTCCTCATCCTCAATTCTCAATCATCAATCCTCAATCCTCAATCCTCAATACTCAATTTTCAATCCTCGATCCTGAATCCTCAATCCTCAATTCTCAATCCTCAATCCTCTGTCCTCAGTCCTCAAACCTCAATCCTCGACACTCAGCCCTCATCCTCCATCCTCAATCCTTAATCATCAATCCTCAATCTTGAATCCTCAATATTCAATCATCAACCCTCAATCCTCAACCCTCAATCCTCAATCCTCATTCTTCAATCCTCAATACCCAATCCTCAATCTTCAATCCTCTATCAACAATCCTGAATTCTCAATCCTCAATCCTCAGTCCTCAGTCGTCAAACCTCAATCCCCGAACCTCAGGCCTCATCCTCAATCCTCAGTCCTCAATCCTCAGTCCTCAGTCCTCAAACCTCAATCCTCAACCCTCAGACATCATCCTCAATCCTTAATCCTCAATCCTCAATCCTCAACCTTCAACCCTCAATACTCAATCTTCAATCCTCAATCCTCAGCCCTCAAACCTCAATTCTGAATCCTCAATACTCAACCTTCAATCCTCAATCCTCAGTCCTCAGTACTCAACCATCAATCCTCAATTCTCAATACTCAATAAAATATCCTGAATTCTCAGGATTCAATACTCAAACCACAATCCTCAACCCTCAGCCCTCATCCTCCATTGTCAAACCTCAATCCCTGACCGTCTGCCCTCATCCTCATTCCTCAGTCTTCAATCCTCAGTCCTCAGTCCTCAAACCTCAATCCTCAACCCTCAGACATCATCCTCAATCCTCAATCCTCAATCCTCAATCCTCAATCTTCAATCCCTAATACTCAATCTTCAATCCTCAATCCTCAGTCCTCAACCCTCAATCCAGAATCTTCAATACTCAACCTTCAAGCCTCAATCCTCAGTCCTCAATCCTCGATCCTCAATCTTCAATCCTCAATATCCTATCTTCAATCCTCAATCCCCAATCCTCAATCCTCAATCCTCCGTCCACAATCCTCAACCCTCAATCCTCAATGCTCAATCCTCAATACTCAACCCTCAATCCTCAACCCTCAATCCTCAAACCTCAATCCCCAATCCTCAATCCTCAATCCTCCGACCTGGAGTCTCATTCCTCAATATTCAATTGCCAATCCTCAAATCTCAAACCTCAATCCTCAACCCTCAGTCCTCAACCTACACTCCTCAATCGTCAATCCTCAATCGTCAATCCTCTCACCTCAACCATCAATCCTCAACCCTTAATCCTCAATCCCCAATTCTCAATTCTCAATTCTCAAGAGAAAAACCTCAATTCTCAGTTTTCAATACTCAATCCTCAATCCTCAATCCCCAATCCTCAATCCTCAGTCCTCAATCTTCAATCCTCAATCCTCAATTCTCAAGTGAAAAACCTCAATTCTCAGTTTTCAATACTCAACACTCAATCTTCAATTTTCAAATCTCAGTCCACAGACATCAATACTCATCACTCTGTTTTCAACACTCTGTCCTCAATCTTCAATCATCAATCCCCAATCCTTAATCTTCAATCCTCAATCCTCAATCCTCAACCCTCAATCCTCAACCCTTCTATCCTCGATCCTCAATCCTCAATCTTCAATCCTCAATACTCAATACTCTATCCTCAATCCTCAATCCTAAGTCCTCAAGCCTCAACCCTCAATATTCAGCTGTCAATCCTCAAATCTCAAACCTCAATCCTCAACCCTCAGTCCTCAATCCTCAATCCTCAATCGTCAAACCTCAATGGTCAATCCTCACACCTCAACAATCAATCCTCAACCCTTAATTCTCATTCCCCAATCCTCAATTCTCAATTCTCAAGAGAAAAACCTCAATTTTCAGTTATCAACACTCAATCGTCAATCTTCAATCTTCAAATCCTAGTTCTCAAATATCAATCCTCAATACTATCTCCTCAATCCTCAATCCTCAATCCTCAATCCTCATCCCTCAATACTTAACCAGCAATTTTCGATCCTCAATCCTCAATCCTCAATCCTCGATCCTCAATCCTCAATTCTCAATTCTCAATCCTCTAACCTCGATCCTCAATCCACAATCCTCAATCCTCAAACTTCAACCCTCGGTCATCAATCCTCAAACCGCAATACTCTATCCTCAACCTTCGATCCTCAATCCTCGACCCTCTATCCTCAATTCTCAATCCTCAATCCTCAATCCTCAATGCTGAACCTTCAATCCTCACCCTTCAATACCCAATCCTCAATCCTTAAACCTTAATTGTAAATCCTCAATCCAATATCGCCAATACTCAGTTTTCATTAGTCAATCCACATTCTTCAGTCTTCAAATCCCAATCATCAAACATAAATACTCAACACCCGATTCTCAACCCTCAGTCCTCAATCTTCAATCTTCAACCCTCAATCCTCAATCTTCAATCCCCAATACTCAATCCTCAATCTTCAATCCTCTATCCTCAATCCTCAATCATCAATCCTCTATACTCAATCCTCAATCCTCAATCCTCGATCCTCAATCCTCGATACTCAATCCACTATCCTCAATACCCAATCCTCAATCCTCAATCGTCAATCCTCAAACCTCAACCATCAATCCTCATTACTTAATACTCAATCCTCAATCCTCAATCCTCAATAGAAGATCCTCAATTCTCAGTTTTCAATACTCAACCCTCAATCTTCAATTTTCATATCTCGTTTCACAGACATCAATCCTCTTCACTCTGTTGTCAACACTCAGTCCTCAATCTTCAATCATCAATCCTCAATCCTTAATCTTCAATCCGCAGTCCTCAATCCTCAATCCTCAATTCTCAATACTCAATCATCAATCATCAATCCTCAATCCTCAAACCTCAATCCACAATCCTCAATCCTCAATACTCAATACTCAATCCTCAATCCTCAATCCTCATTACTCAATCCTCAACCCTCAACTCTCAACTCTCTATCCTCGATCCTCAATCCTCAATCCTCAATCCTCAATACTCAATCCTCAACCCTCAACACTCAACTCTCTATCATCGATCCTCAATCCTCAATCCTCAATCCTCAACCTGCAGGCATCAATCCTCAATCCTCAATCTTCAATCCTAAATCTTCAATCCGCAGTCCTCAATACTCGATACTCAATCCTCAATCCTCAATCCTCAATCGTCAATGTTCAAACATCAGTCATCAAATCTTCATCCTGAATAGTCAATTCTAAATCCTCAATTCCCAAACCTGAATCCTCAACACTCAATCCTCAATCCTCAAACCTCAATCCTCAGTCCTCAATTCTCAATCTTCAGTCCACAATCCCCAATCCTCGATTATCAATCCACAATCCTCAATCATCAGTCCGTAACACTCAGTCCTCAATCCTCAATCCTCAATCCTCAATCTTCAATCCTCAATAATCAATCTCCAATCCTAGATCCTCAATCCACAATCTTCAATCCTTAATTCTCAATCTTCAATCCTCAATCCCCAGTCTTCAATCTTCAATCCTCAATGCTCAATCCTCAATCCTCAATCCTCAGTCCTCAATCCTCAGTCCTCAATCCTCAAACCTCAATCCTCTACCGTCAGTCCTCGTCCTCAATCCTCAAACCTCAATCCTCAATCCTCAATATTCAATCCTCAATCCTCAATCCTCAATCCTCAATCCTCAACCCTCAATATTCAACACACAACCCTCAGCCATGAATCCTCAATACTCAACCATCAATCCTCAATACTCAATACTCAATCCTCAATCGCCAATCCTCAATCCCCAATCCTCAATCTTCAATCCTCAATCCTCAGACCCCAAACCTCAATCCTGAATCTTCAGTACTCAACCTTCAAGCCTCAATCCTCAGTCCTCAATACTCAACCATCAATCCTCAATTCTCAATACTCAATAGAATATCCTGAATTCTCAGGACTCAATACTCAAACCTCAATCCTCAACCCTCAGCCCTCGTCCTCCATCCTCAATCCTCTATCCTCAATACCCAATCCTCAATCTTCAATCCTCAATCATCAATCCTCAATTCTCAATCCTCAATCCTCAATCCTCAGTCGTCAAACCACAATCCCTGACCCTCTGCCCTCATCTTCAACCCTCAGTCTTCAATCCTCAGTCCTCAGTCCTCAAACCTCAATCCTCAACCCTCAGACATCATCCTCAATCCTCAATCCTCAATCCTCAACCCTCAATCTTCAATCCCTAATACTCAATCTTCAATCCTCAATCCTCAGTCCTCAAACCTCAATCCTGAATCTTCAATACTCAATATCCAATCTTGAATCCTCAGTCCTCAATCCTCAATCCTCAATCCTCAATTTTCAATCCTCAATCCTCAATCCACAGACCTCAATCATCAATATTCAACCCTCAGTCCTCGTCCTCAATCCACAACCCTCAATCCTCAATCCTCAATCTTCAATCATCAATATTCAAACTTCAATCCTCAATACTCAATTTTCAATCCTCAATCCTCAATCCTCAACCCTCAATTCTCAATCCTCAATCCTCTGTCCTCAGTCCTCAAACCTCAATCCTCAACACTCAGACCTCATCCTCCATCCTCAATCCTTAATCTTCAATCCTCAATCTTCAATCCTCAATATTCAATCATCAACCCTCAATCCTCAACTCTCAATCCTCAATCCTCAATCCTCAGTGATCAATACTCAATCCTCAATACTCATTTCTCATACCTCAATCCTCAACCCTCAGTCCTCATCCTCAATTCTCAATTCTCAATACTCATTCATCAATCCTCAATCTTCAATCCTCAATAATCAATCTCCAATTCTAGATCCTCAATCCTCAATCCTCAATCCTCAATCTGCAATCCTCAATAATCGATCTCCAATCCTAGATCCTCAATACTCAATCATCAATCATCAATCCTCAATCCTCAAACCTCAATCCACAATCCTCAATCCTCAATACTCAATACTCAATCCTCAATCCTCAATCCTCATTACTCAATCCTCAACCCTCAACTCTCAACTCTCTATCCTCGATCCTCAATCCTCAATCCTCAATCCTCAATACTCAATCCTCAACCCTCAACACTCAACTCTCTATCATCGATCCTCAATCCTCAATCCTCAATCCTCAACCTGCAGGCATCAATCCTCAATCCTCAATCTTCAATCCTAAATCTTCAATCCGCAGTCCTCAATACTCGATACTCAATCCTCAATCCTCAATCCTCAATCGTCAATGTTCAAACATCAGTCATCAAATCTTCATCCTGAATAGTCAATTCTAAATCCTCAATTCCCAAACCTGAATCCTCAACACTCAATCCTCAATCCTCAAACCTCAATCCTCAGTCCTCAATTCTCAATCTTCAGTCCACAATCCCCAATCCTCGATTATCAATCCACAATCCTCAATCATCAGTCCGTAACACTCAGTCCTCAATCCTCAATCCTCAATCCTCAATCTTCAATCCTCAATAATCAATCTCCAATCCTAGATCCTCAATCCACAATCTTCAATCCTTAATTCTCAATCTTCAATCCTCAATCCCCAGTCTTCAATCTTCAATCCTCAATGCTCAATCCTCAATCCTCAATCCTCAGTCCTCAATCCTCAGTCCTCAATCCTCAAACCTCAATCCTCTACCGTCAGTCCTCGTCCTCAATCCTCAAACCTCAATCCTCAATCCTCAATATTCAATCCTCAATCCTCAATCCTCAATCCTCAATCCTCAACCCTCAATATTCAACACACAACCCTCAGCCATGAATCCTCAATCCTCAATCATCAATCCTCAATTCTCAATCCTCAATCCTCAATCCTCAGTCGTCAAACCACAATCCCTGACCCTCTGCCCTCATCTTCAACCCTCAGTCTTCAATCCTCAGTCCTCAGTCCTCAAACCTCAATCCTCAACCCTCAGACATCATCCTCAATCCTCAATCCTCAATCCTCAACCCTCAATCTTCAATCCCTAATACTCAATCTTCAATCCTCAATCCTCAGTCCTCAAACCTCAATCCTGAATCTTCAATACTCAATATCCAATCTTGAATCCTCAGTCCTCAATCCTCAATCCTCAATCCTCAATTTTCAATCCTCAATCCTCAATCCACAGACCTCAATCATCAATATTCAACCCTCAGTCCTCGTCCTCAATCCACAACCCTCAATCCTCAATCCTCAATCTTCAATCATCAATATTCAAACTTCAATCCTCAATACTCAATTTTCAATCCTCAATCCTCAATCCTCAACCCTCAATTCTCAATCCTCAATCCTCTGTCCTCAGTCCTCAAACCTCAATCCTCAACACTCAGACCTCATCCTCCATCCTCAATCCTTAATCTTCAATCCTCAATCTTCAATCCTCAATATTCAATCATCAACCCTCAATCCTCAACTCTCAATCCTCAATCCTCAATCCTCAGTGATCAATACTCAATCCTCAATACTCATTTCTCATACCTCAATCCTCAACCCTCAGTCCTCATCCTCAATTCTCAATTCTCAATACTCATTCATCAATCCTCAATCTTCAATCCTCAATAATCAATCTCCAATTCTAGATCCTCAATCCTCAATCCTCAATCCTCAATCTGCAATCCTCAATAATCGATCTCCAATCCTAGATCCTCAATCCTCAATCCTCAATCCTCAATCCTCAATCCTCATTCTTCAATCCTCAATACCCAGTCCTCAATCTTCAATCCTCAATCATCAATCCTCAATTCTCAATCCTCAATCCTCAATCCTCAGTGGTCAAACCTCAATCCCTGACCCTCTGCCCTCATCCTCAACCCTCAGTCTTTAATCGTCAGTCCTCAGTCCTCAATCCTCAATCCTCAACCCTCAGACATCATCCTCAATACTCAATCCTCAATCCTCAATCCTCAATCTTCAATCCCTAATACTCAATCTTCAATCCTCAATCCTCAGTCCCCAAACCTCAATCCTGAATCTTCAATACTCAACCTCCAAGCCTCAATCCTCAGTCCTCAATACTCAACCCTCAATCCTCAATTCTCAATACTCAATAGAATATCCTGAATTCTCAGGTCTCAATACTCAAACCTCAATCCTCAACCCTCAGCCCTCATCCTCCATCCTCAATCCTCAATCCTCAATCCTCAATCCTCAATCCTCAATCCTCAACCCTCAGACATCATCCTCAATCCTTAATCCTCAATCCTCAATCCTCAACCTTCAATCCTCAATACTCAATCTTCAATCCTCCATCATCAGCCCTCAAACCTCAATTCTGAATACTCAATACTCAACCTTCAATCCCCAATCCTCAGTCCTCAGTACTCAACCATCAATCCTCAATTCTCAATACTCAATAGAATATCCTGAATTCTCAGGATTCAATACTCAAACCTCAATCCTCAACCCTCGGCCCTCATCCTCCATCATCAATCCTCAATCCTCAATCCTCAATCTTCAATCCTCAGTACTGAATATTCAATCCCCAATCCTCAATCCTCAATCCTCAATCATCAATCCTCAATCCTCAATCCTCAATCCTCAACCCTCAATCCTCATTCCTCAAACCTCAATCCTCAACCCTCAGTCCTCATCCTCAATTCTCAATCCTCAATCCTCAACCCTCAGTCCTCAATCCTCAATCCTCAATCGTCAAACCTCAATGGTCAATCCTCACACCTCAACAATCAATCCTCAGCCCTTAATTCTCATTCCCCAATCCTCAATTCTCAATTCTCAAGAGAAAAACCTCAATTTTCAGTTATCAACACTCAATCGTCAATCTTCAATCTTCAAATCCTAGTTCTCAAACATCAATCCTCAATACTCTCTAATCAATCCTCAATCCTCAATCCTCATCCCTCAATACTTAACCAGCAATTTTCGATCCTCAATCCTCAATCCTCAATCCTCGATCCTCAATCCTCAATTCTCAATTCTCAATCCTCTAACCTCGATCCTCAATCCACAATCCTCAATCCTCAAACTTCAACCCTCGGTCATCAATCCTCAAACCGCAATACTCTATCCTCAACCTTCGATCCTCAATCCTCGACCCTCTATCCTCAATTCTCAATCCTCAATCCTCAATCCTCAATGCTGAACCTTCAATCCTCACCCTTCAATACCCAATCCTCAATCCTCAAACCTTAATTGTAAATCCTTAATCCAATATCGCCAATACTCAGTTTTCATTAGTCAATCCACATTCTTCAGTCTTCAAATCCCAATCCTCAAACATAAATACTCAACACCCGATCCTCAACCCTCAGTCCTCAATCTTCAATCTTCAACCCTCAATCCTCAATCTTCAATCCCCAATACTCAATCCTCAATCTTCAATCCTCTATCCTCAATCCTCAATCATCAATCCTCTATACTCAATCCTCAATCCTCAATCCTCGATCCTCAATCCTCGATACTCAATCCACTATCCTCAATACCCAATCCTCAATCCTCAATTCTCAATACTCAATAGAATATCCTGAATTCTCAGGACTCAATACTCAAACCTCAATCCTCAACCCTCAGCCCTCATCCTCCATCATCAATCCTCAATCCTCAATCCTCAATCTTCAATCCTCAGTACTGAATATTCAATCCCCAATCCTCAATCCTCAATCCTCAATCCTCAATCCTCAATCCTCAATCCTCAATCCTCAACCCTCAATCCTCATTCCTCAAACCTCAATCCTCAATCCTCAATCGTCAATCCTCAAACCTCAACCATCAATCCTCATTACTTAATACTCAATCCTCAATCCTCAATCCTCAATAGAAGATCCTCAATTCTCAGTTTTCAATACTCAACCCTCAATCTTCAATTTTCATATCTCGTTTCACAGACATCAATCCTCTTCACTCTGTTGTCAACACTCAGTCCTCAATCTTCAATCATCAATCCTCAATCCTTAATCTTCAATCCGCAGTCCTCAATCCTCAATCCTCAATCCTCAATCCTCAATACTCAATCATCAATCATCAATCCTCAATCCTCAAACCTCAATCCACAATCCTCAATCCTCAATACTCAATCCTCAATCCTCAATCCTCAATCCTCATTACTCAATCCTCAACCCTCAACTCTCAACTCTCTATCCTCGATCCTCAATCCTCAATCCTCAATCCTCAATACTCAATCCTCAACCCTCAACTCTCAACTCTCTATCATCGATCCTCAATCCTCAATCCTCAATCCTCAACCTGCAGGCATCAATCCTCAATCCTCAATCTTCAATCCTAAATCTTCAATCCGCAGTCCTCAATACTCGATACTCAATCCTCAATCCTCAATCCTCAATCGTCAATGTTCAAACATCAGTCATCAAATCTTCATCCTGAATAGTCAATTCTAAATCCTCAATTCCCAAACCTGAATCCTCAACACTCAATCCTCAATCCTCAAACCTCAATCCTCAGTCCTCAATTCTCAATCTTCAGTCCACAATCCCCAATCCTCGATTATCAATCCACAATCCTCAATCATCAGTCCGTAACACTCAGTCCTCAATCCTCAATCCTCAATCCTCAATCTTCAATCCTCAATAATCAATCTCCAATCCTAGATCCTCAATCCACAATCTTCAATCCTTAATTCTCAATCTTCAATCCTCAATCCCCAGTCTTCAATCTTCAATCCTCAATGCTCAATCCTCAATCCTCAATCCTCAGTCCTCAATCCTCAGTCCTCAATCCTCAAACCTCAATCCTCTACCGTCAGTCCTCGTCCTCAATCCTCAAACCTCAATCCTCAATCCTCAATATTCAATCCTCAATCCTCAATCCTCAATCCTCAATCCTCAACCCTCAATATTCAACACACAACCTTCAGCCATGAATCCTCAATACTCAACCATCAATCCTCAATACTCAATACTCAATCCTCAATCGCCAATCCTCAATCCCCAATCCTCAATCTTCAATCCTCAATCCTCAGTCCCCAAACCTCAATCCTGAATCTTCAATACTCAACCTTCAAGCCTCAATCCTCAGTCCTTAATACTCAACCATCAATCCTCAATTCTCAATACTCAATAGAATATCCTGAATTCTCAGGACTCAATACTCAAACCTCAATCCTCAACCCTCAGCCCTCATCCTCCATCCTCAATCCTCTATCCTCAATACCCAATCCTCAATCTTCAATCCTCAATCATCAATCCTCAATTCTCAATCCTCAATCCTCAATCCTCAGTCGTCAAACCACAATCCCTGAACCTCTGCCCTCATCCTCAACCCTCAGTCTTCAATCCCCAGTCCTCAGTCCTCAAACCTCAATCCTCAACCCTCAGACATCATCCTCAATCCTCAATCCTCAATCCTCAACCCTCAATCTTCAATCCCTAATACTCAATCTTCAATCCTCAATCCTCAGTCCTCAAACCTCAATCCTGAATCTTCAATACTCAATATCCAATCTTGAATCCTCAGTCCTCAATCCTCAATCCTCAATCCTCAATTTTCAATCCTCAATCCTCAATCCACAGACCTCAATCATCAATATTCAACCCTCAGTCCTCGTCCTCAATCCACAACCCTCAATCCTCAATCCTCAATCTTCAATCATCAATATTCAAACTTCAATCCTCAATACTCAATTTTCAATCCTCAATCCTCAATCCTCAATCCTCAATTCTCAATCCTCAATCCTCTGTCCTCAGTCCTCAAACCTCAATCCTCAACACTCAGACCTCATCCTCCATCCTCAATCCTTAATCTTCAATCCTCAATCTTCAATCCTCAATATTCAATCATCAACCCTCAATCCTCAACTCTCAATCCTCAATCCTCAATCCTCAGTGATCAATACTCAATCCTCAATACTCATTTCTCAAACCTCAATCCTCAACCCTCAGTCCTCATCCTCAATTCTCAATTCTCAATACTCATTCATCAATCCTCAATCTTCAATCCTCAATAATCAATCTCCAATTCTAGATCCTCAATCCTCAATCCTCAATCCTCAATCTGCAATCCTCAATAATCGATCTCCAATCCTAGATCCTCAATCCTCAATCCTCAATCCTCAATCCTCAATCCTCATTCTTCAATCCTCAATACCCAGTCCACAATCTTCAATCCTCAATCATCAATCCTCAATTCTCAATCCTCAATCCTCAATCCTCAGTGGTCAAACCTCAATCCCTGACCCTCTGCCCTCATCCTCAACCCTCAGTCTTTAATCGTCAGTCCTCAGTCCTCAATCCTCAATCCTCAACCCTCAGACATCATCCTCAATCCTTAATCCTCAATCCTCAATCCTCAACCTTCAATCCTCAATACTCAATCTTCAATCCTCCATCATCAGCCCTCAAACCTCAATTCTGAATACTCAATACTCAACCTTCAATCCCCAATCCTCAGTCCTCAGTACTCAACCATCAATCCTCAATTCTCAATACTCAATAGAATATCCTGAATTCTCAGGATTCAATACTCATACCTGAATCCTCAACCCTCAGCCCTCATCCTCCATCATCAATCCTCAATCCTCAATCCTCAATCTTCAATCCTCAGTACTGAATATTCAATCCCCAATCCTCAATCCTCAATCCTCAATCCTCAATCCTCAATCCTCAATCCTCAATCCTCAACCCTCAATCCTCATTCCTCAAACCTCAATCCTCAACCCTCAGTCCTCATCCTCAATTCTCAATCCTCAATCCTCAATCCTCAATCCTCAGTCCTCAATACCCAATCCTCAATCTTCAATCCTCAATCATCAATCCTCAATTCTCGATCCTCAATCCTCAATCCTCAGTCGTCAAACCACAATCCCTGACCCTCTGCCCTCATCCTCAACCCTCAGTCTTCAATCGTCAGTCCTCAAACCTCAATCCTCAACCCTCAGACATCACCCTCAATCCTCAATCCTCAATCCTCAATCCTCAATCTTCAATCCCTAATACTCAATCTTCAATCCTCAATCCTCAGTCCTCAAACCTCAATCCTGAACCTTCAATACTCAATATCCAATCTTCAATCCTCAATCCTCAATCCTCAATCCTCAATCCTCAATTTTCAATCCTCAATCCTCAATCCTCAGACCTCAATCATCAATATTCAACCCTCAGTCCTCGTCCTCAATCCACAACCCTCAATCCTCAATCCTCAATCTTCGATCATCAATATTCAAACTTCAATCCTCAATACTCAATTTTCAATCCTCAATCCTCAATCCTCAATCCTCAATTCTCAATCCTCAATCCTCTGTCCTCAGTCCTCAAACCTCAATCCTCAACACTCAGACCTCATCCTCCATCCTCAATCCTTAATCATCAATCCTCAATCTTCAATCCTGAATATTCAATCATCAACCCTCAATCCTCAACCCTCAATCCTCAATCCTCAATCCTCAGTGATCAATACTCAATCTTTAATACACAATCCTCAATCCTCAAACCGCAATCCTCAATCCTCAATCCTCAATCCTCAATACTCATTTCTCAAACCTCAATCCTCAACCCTCAGTCCTCATCCTCAATTCTCAATTCTCAATACTCATTCATCAATCCTCAATCTTCAATCCTCAATAATCAATCTCCAATTCTAGATCCTCAATCCTCAACCCTCAATCCTCAATCTGCAATCCTCAATAATCGATCTCCAATCCTAGATCCTCAATCCTCAATCCTCAATCCTCAATCCTCAATCCTCATTCGTCAATCCTCAATACCCAATCCTCAATCTTCAATCCTCAATCATCAATCCTCAATTCTCAATCCTCAATCCTCAATCCTCAGTGGTCAAACCTCAATCCCTGACCCTCTGCCCTCATCCTCAACCCTCAGTCTTTAATCCTCAGTCCTCAGACCTCAATCCTCAACACTCAGCCCTCGTCCTCCATCCTCAATCCTTAATCATCAATCCTGAATCTTCAATCCTCAATATTCAATCATCAACCCTCAATCCTCAACACTCAATCCTCAATCCTCAATCCTCAGTGATCAATACTCAATCTTTAATACACAATCCTCAATCCTCAATCCTCAATCTTCAATCCTCAATCCTCAATCCTCAATCCTCAATCCTCAATCTTCAATCCCTAATACTCAATCTTCAATCCTCAATCCTCAGTCCCCAAACCTCAATCCTGAATCTTCAATACTCAACCTTCAAGCCTCAATCCTCAGTCCTCAATACTCAACCATCAATCCTCAATTCTCAATACTCAATAGAATATCCTGAATTCTCAGGACCCAATACTCAAACCTCAATCCTCAACCCTCAGCCCTCATCCTCCATCCTCAATCCTCATTCTTCAATCCTCAATACCCAATCCTCAATCCTCAATCCTCAATCTTCAATCCTCAATAATCAATCTCCAATCCTACATCCTCAATTCCCAATCCTCAATCCTTAGTCCTCAATCTTCAATCCTCAATCGCCAGTCCTCAATCTTCAATCCTCAATGCTCAATCCTCAATCCTCAAGCCTCAGTCCTCAATCCTCAATCCTCAATCCTCAAACCTCAATCCTCAACCGTCAGTCCTCGTCCTCAATCCTCAACCCTCAATCCTCAATCCCCAATCTTCAATCTCCAATCCTAGATCCGCAATCCTCAATCCTCAATCCCCAATCTTCAATCCTCAATAATCAATCTCCAATCCTAGATCCTCAATCCTCAATCCTCAATCCTCAACCCTCAGTCCTCATCCTCAATTCTCAATCCTCAATGCTCAATCCTCAATCCTCAACCTTCAATCCTCAATACTCAATCTTCAATCCTCAATCCTCAGTCCTCAAACCTCAATTCTGAATCCTCAATACTCAACCTTCAATCCTCAATGCTCAGTCCTCAGTACAAAACCATCAATCCTCAATTCTCAATACTCAATAGAATATCCTGAATTCTCAGGATTCAATACTCAAACCTCAATACTCAACCCTCAGCCCTCATCCTCCATCCTCAATCCTCAATCCTCAACCCTCAACCCTCAATATTCAACACACAACCCTCAGACATGAATCCTCAATACTCAACGATCAATCCCGAATTCTCAATACTCAATAGAATATCCTGAATTCTCATGGTTCAATACTCAATCCACAATATTCAATAATCAAATCTCAATCCTCAATCTTCAATCCTCAATACTCAATTTCAAACCTCAATCCCCAATTCTCAATCCTCAATACTCAATCCTCAATCGTCAATCCTCAATCCCCAATCCTCAACCCTCAGTCCTCATCCTCAATTCTCAATCATCAATCCTCAATCCTCAATCCTCAATTCTCAATCCTCAATCCTCTGTCCTCAGTCCTCAAACCTCAATCCTCGACACACAGCCCTCATCCTCCATCCTCAATCCTTAATCATCAATCCTCAATCTTGAATCCTCAATATTCAATCATCAACCCTCAATCCTCAACCCTCAATCCTCAATCCTCATTCTTCAATCCTCAATACCCAATCCTCAATCTTCAATCCTCTATCAACAATCCTGAATTCTCAATCCTCAATCCTCAGTCCTCAGTCGTCAAACCTCAATCCCCGACCCCCAGGCCTCATCCTCAATCCTCAGTCCTCAATCCTCAGTCCTCAGTCCTCAAACCTCAATCCTCAACCCTCAGACATCATCCTCAATCCTTAATCCTCAATCCTCAATCCTCAACCTTCAACCCTCAATACTCAATCTTCAATCCTCAATCCTCAGCCCTCAAACCTCAATTCTGAATCCTCAATACTCAACCTTCAATCCTCAATCCTCAGTCCTCAGTACTCAACCATCCATCCTCAATTCTCAATACTCAATAAAATATCCTGAATTCTCAGGATTCAATACTCAAACCACAATCCTCAACCCGCAGCCCTCATCCTCCATTGTCAAACCTCAATCCCTGACCGTCTGCCCTCATCCTCATTCCTCAGTCTTCAATCCTCTGTCCTCAGTCCTCAAACCTCAATCCTCAACCCTCAGACATCATCCTCAATCCTCAATCCTCAATCCTCAATCCTCAATCCTCAATCTTCAATCCCTAATACTCAATCTTCAATCCTCAATCCTCAGTCCTCAACCCTCAATCCAGAATCTTCAATACTCAACCTTCAAGCCTCAATCCTCAGTCCTCAATCCTCGATCCTCAATCTTCAATCCTCAATATCCTATCTTCAATCCTCAATCCCCAATCCTCAATCCTCAATCCTCCGTCCTCAATCCTCAACCCTCAATCCTCAATGCTCAATCCTCAATACTCAACCCTCAATCCTCAACCCTCAATCCTCAAACCTCAATCCCCAATCCTCAATCCTCAATCCTCCGACCTGGAGCCTCAATCCTCAATATTCAATTGTCAATCCTCAAATCTCAAACCTCAATCCTCAATCCTCAATCCTCAATCATCCGACCTGAAGCCTCAATCCTCAATATTCAATTGCCAACCCTCAAATCTCAAACCTCAATCCTCAACCCTCAGTCCTCAACCTACACTCCTCAATCGTCAATCCTCAATCGTCAATCCTCTCACCTCAACCATCAATCCTCAAGCCTTAATCCTCAATCCCCAATTCTCAATTCTCAATTCTCAAGAGAAAAACCTCAATTCTCAGTTTTCAATACTCAATCCTCAATCCTCAATCCTCAATCCTCAATCCTCAGTCCTCAATCTTCAATCCTCAATCCTCAATACTCAACCCTCAGTAATCAATCCTCAATCCTCAATCCTCAATCCTCAATTCTCAATTCTCAAGTGAAAAACCTCAATTCTGAGTTTTCAATACTCAACACTCAATCCTCAATTTTCAAATCTCAGTCCACAGACATCAATACTCATCACTCTGTTTTCAACACTCTGTCCTCAATCTTCAATCATCAATCCCCAATCCTTAATATTCAATCCTCAATCCTCAATCCTCAACCCTCAATCCTCAACCCTTCTATCCTCGATCCTCAATCCTCAATCTTCAATCCTCAATACTCAATACTCTATCCTCAATCCTCAATCCTAAGTCCTCAAGCCTCAACCCTCAATATTCAGCTGTCAATCCTCAAATCTCAAACCTCAATCCTCAACCCTCAGTCCTCAATCCTCAATCCTCAATCGTCAAACCTCAATGGTCAATCCTCACACCTCAACAATCAATCCTCAGCCCTTAATCCTCATTCCCCAATCCTCAATTCTCAATTCTCAAGAGAAAAACCTCAATTCTCAGTTATCAACACTCAATCGTCAATCTTCAATCTTCAAATCCTAGTTCTCAAACATCAATCCTCAATACTCTCTCCTCAATCCTCAATCCTCAATCCTCAATCCTCATCCCTCAATACTTAACCAGCAATTTTCGATCCTCAATCCTCAATCCTCAATCCTGGATCCTCAATCCTCAATTCTCAATTCTCAATCCTCTAACCTCGATCCTCAAACCACAATTCTCAATCCTCAAACTTCAACCCTCGGTCATCAATCCTCAAACCGCAATACTCTATCCTCAACCTTCGATCCTCAATCCTCGACCCTCTATACTCAATTCTCAATCCTCAATCCTCAATCCTCAATGCTGAACCTTCAATCCTCACCCTTCAATACCCAATCCTCAATCCTCAAACCTTAATTTTAAATCCTCAATCCAATATCGCCAATACTCAGTTTTCATTAGTCAATCCACATACTTCAGTCTTCAAATCCCAATCCTCAAACATAAATACTCAACACCCGATCCTCAACCCTCAGTCCTCAATCTTCAATCTTCAACCCTCAATCCTCAATCTTCAATCCCCAATACTCAATCCTCAATCTTCAATCCTCTATCCTCAATCCTCAATCATCAATCCTCTATACTCAATCCTCAATCCTCAATCCTCGATCCTCAATCCTCGATACTCAATCCACTATCCTCAATACCCAATCCTCAATCCTCAATCGTCAATCCTCAAACCTCAACCATCAATCCTCATTACTTAATACTCAATCCTCAATCCTCAATCCTCAATAGAAGATCCTCAATTCTCAGTTTTCAATACTCAACACTCAATCTTCAATTTTCATATCTCGTTTCACAGACATCAATCCTCTTCACTCTGTTCTCAACACTCAGTCCTCAATCTTCAATCATCAATCCTCAATCCTTAATCTTCAATCCGCAGTCCTCAATCCTCAATCCTCAATCCTCAATACTCAATCATCAATCATCAATCCTCAATCCTCAAACCTCAATCCACAATCCTCAATCCTCAATACTCAATCCTCAATCCTCAATCCTCAATCCTCAATACTCAATCCTCAACCCTCAACTCTCAACTCTCTATCCTCGATCCTCAATCCTCAATCCTCAATCCTCAATACTCAATCCTCAACCCTCAACTCTCAACTCTCTATCCTCGATCCTCAATCCTCAATCCTCAATCCTCAACCTGCAGGCATCAATCCTCAATCCTCAATCTTCAATCCTAAATCTTCAATCCGCAGTCCTCAATACTCGATACTCAATCCTCAATCCTCAATCCTCAATCGTCAATGTTCAAACCTCAGTCATCAAATCTTCATCCTGAATAGTCAATTCTAAATCCTCAATTCCCAAACCTGAATCCTCAACACTCAATCCTCAATCCTCAAACCTCAATCCTCAGTCCTCAATTCTCAATCTTCAGTCCACAATCCCCAATCCTCGATTATCAATCCACAATCCTCAATCATCAGTCCGTAACACTCAGTCCTCAATCCTCAATCCTCAATCCTCAATCGTCAATCCTCAAACCTCAACCATCAAACATCAACCCTTAATCCTCAATACTCAATCCTCAATCCTCAATCCTCAATTCTCACGCCTCAATAGACTATCCTCAATTCTCAGTTTTCAATACTCAACCCTCAATCTTCAATTTTCAAATCTCAGTTCACAGACATCAATTCTCAACACTCTGTCCTCAACACTCAGTCCTCAAACTTCAATCCCCAATCCTCAATCCTCAATATTCAAACCTCAATCCTCAATCCTCAATCCTCATTCCTCAGAACTCAATCCTCAATTCTCAATTCTCAATAGAATATCGTCAATTCTCCGTTTTCGATACTCAATCCATTATCTTCAATCTTCAAATCTCAATCCTCAAACATCAATTCTCAACACTCAATCCTCAACCCTCAGTCCCCAATCTTCAATCCTCAATCCTCAATCTTCTATCCTCAGTTTTCAATCTTCAATCCTCAATCCTCAATCCTCAATCCTCAGTCCTCAATACCCAATCCTCAATCTTCAATCCTCAATCATCAATCCTCAATTCTCGATCCTCAATCCTCAATCCTCAGTCGTCAAACCACAATCCCTGACCCTCTGCCCTCATCCTCAACCCTCAGTCTTCAATCCTCAGTCCTCAGTCCTCAAACCTCAATCCTCAACCCTCAGACATCATCCTCAATCCTCAATCCTCAATCCTCAATCCTCAATCTTCAATCCCTAATACTCAATCTTCAATCCTCAATCCTCAGTCCTCAAACCTCAATCCTGAACCTTCAATACTCAATATCCAATCTTCAATCCTCAATCCTCAATCCTCAATCCTCAATCCTCAATTTTCAATCCTCAATCCTCAATCCTCAGACCTCAATCATCAATATTCAACCCACAGTCCTCGTCCTCAATCCACAACCCTCAACCCTCAATCCTCAATCTTCAATCATCAATATTCAAACTTCAATCCTCAATACTCAATTTTCAATCCTCAATCCTCAATCCTCAACCTTCAACCCTCAATACTCAATCTTCAATCCTCAATCCTCAGCCCTCAAACCTCAATTCTGAATCCTCAATACTCAACCTTCAATCCTCAATCCTCAGTCCTCAGTACTCAACCATCAATCCTCAATTCTCAATACTCAATAAAATATCCTGAATTCTCAGGATTCAATACTCAAACCACAATCCTCAACCCTCAGCCCTCATCCTCCATTGTCAAACCTCAATCCCTGACCGTCTGCCCTCATCCTCATTCCTCAGTCTTCAATCCTCAGTCCTCAGTCCTCAAACCTCAATCCTCAACCCTCAGACATCATCCTCAATCCTCAATCCTCAATCCTCAATCCTCAATCTTCAATCCCTAATACTCAATCTTCAATCCTCAATCCTCAGTCCTCAACCCTCAATCCAGAATCTTCAATACTCAACCTTCAAGCCTCAATCCTCAGTCCTCAATCCTCGATCCTCAATCTTCAATCCTCAATATCCTATCTTCAATCCTCAATCCCCAATCCTCAATCCTCAATCCTCCGTCCTCAATCCTCAACCCTCAGTCCTCAATGCTCAATCCTCAATACTCAACCCTCAATCCTCAACCCTCAATCCTCAAACCTCAATCCCCAATCCTCAATCCTCAATCCTCCGACCTGGAGTCTCAATCCTCAATATTCAATTGTCAATCCTCAAATCTCAAACCTCAATCGTCAATCCTCAATCCTCAATCATCCGACCTGAAGCCTCAATCCTCAATATTCAATTGCCAATCCTCAAATCTCAAACCTCAGTCCTCAACCCTCAGTCCTCAACCTACACTCCTCAATCGTCAATCCTCAATCGTCAATCCTCTCACCTCAACCATCAATCCTCAACCCTTAATCCTCAATCCCCAATTCTCAATTCTCAATTCTCAAGAGAAAAACCTCAATTCTCAGTTTTCAATACTCAATCCTCAATCCTCAATCCCCAATCCTCAATCCTCAGTCCTCAATCTTCAATCCTCAATCCTCAATTCTCAAGTGAAAAACCTCAATTCTCAGTTTTCAATACTCAACACTCAATCTTCAATTTTCAAATCTCAGTCCACAGACATCAATACTCATCACTCTGTTTTCAACACTCTGTCCTCAATCTTCAATCATCAATCCCCAATCCTTAATCTTCAATCCTCAATCCTCAATCCTCAACCCTCAATCCTCAACCCTTCTATCCTCGATCCTCAATCCTCAATCTTCAATCCTCAATACTCAATACTCTATCCTCAATCCTCAATCCTAAGTCCTCAAGCCTCAACCCTCAATATTCAGCTGTCAATCCTCAAATCTCAAACCTCAATCCTCAACCCTCAGTCCTCAATCCTCAATCCTCAATCGTCAAACCTCAATGGTCAATCCTCACACCTCAACAATCAATCCTCAGCCCTTAATTCTCATTCCCCAATCCTCAATTCTCAATTCTCAAGAGAAAAACCTCAATTTTCAGTTATCAACACTCAATCGTCAATATTCAATCTTCAAATCCTAGTTCTCAAACATCAATCCTCAATACTCTCTCCTCAATCCTCAATCCTCAATCCTCAATCCTCAATCCTCATCCCTCAATACTTAACCAGCAATTTTCGATCCTCAATCCTCAATCCTCAATCCTCGATCCTCAATCCTCAATTCTCAATTCTCAATCCTCTAACCTCGATCCTCAATCCACAATCCTCAATCCTCAAACTTCAACCCTCGGTCATCAATCCTCAAACCGCAATACTCTATCCTCAACCTTCGATCCTCAATCCTCGACCCTCTATCCTCAATTCTCAATCCTCAATCCTCAATCCTCAATGCTGAACCTTCAATCCTCACCCTTCAATACCCAATCCTCAATCCTCAAACCTTAATTGTAAATCCTCAATCCAATATCGCCAATACTCAGTTTTCATTAGTCAATCCACATTCTTCAGTCTTCAAATCCCAATCCTCAAACATAAATACTCAACACCCGATCCTCAACCCTCAGTCCTCAATCTTCAATCTTCAACCCTCAATCCTCAATCTTCAATCCCCAATACTCAATCCTCAATCTTCAATCCTCTATCCTCAATCCTCAATCATCAATCCTCTATACTCAATCCTCAATCCTCAATCCTCGATCCTCAATCCTCGATACTCAATCCACTATCCTCAATACCCAATCCTCAATCCTCAATCGTCAATCCTCAAACCTCAACCATCAATCCTCATTACTTAATACTCAATCCTCAATCCTCAATCCTCAATAGAAGATCCTCAATTCTCAGTTTTCAATACTCAACCCTCAATCTTCAATTTTCATATCTCGTTTCACAGACATCAATCCTCTTCACTCTGTTGTCAACACTCAGTCCTCAATCTTCAATCATCAATCCTCAATCCTTAATCTTCAATCCGCAGTCCTCAATCCTCAATCCTCAATCCTCAATACTCAATCATCAATCATCAATCCTCAATCCTCAAACCTCAATCCACAATCCTCAATCCTCAATACTCAATCCTCAATCCTCAATCCTCAATCCTCAATACTCAATCCTCAACCCTCAACTCTCAACTCTCTATCCTCGATCCTCAATCCTCAATCCTCAATCCTCAATACTCAATCCTCAACCCTCAACTCTCAACTCTCTATCATCGATCCTCAATCCTCAATCCTCAATCCTCAACCTGCAGGCATCAATCCTCAATCCTCAATCTTCAATCCTAAATCTTCAATCCGCAGTCCTCAATACTCGATACTCAATCCTCAATCCTCAATCGTCATTGTTCAAACATCAGTCATCAAATCTTCATCCTGAATAGTCAATTCTAAATCCTCAATTCCCAAACCTGAATCCTCAACACTCAATCCTCAATCCTCAAACCTCAATCCTCAGTCCTCAATTCTCAATCTTCAGTCCACAATCCCCAATCCTCGATTATCAATCCACAATCCTCAATCATCAGTCCGTAACACTCAGTCCTCAATCCTCAATCCTCAATCCTCAATCTTCAATCCTCAATAATCAGTCTCCAATCCTAGATCCTCAATCCACAATCTTCAATCCTTAATTCTCAATCTTCAATCCTCAATCCCCAGTCTTCAATCTTCAATCCTCAATGCTCAATCCTCAATCCTCAATCCTCAGTCCTCAATCCTCAGTCCTCAACCCTCAAACCTCAATCCTCTACCGTCAGTCCTCGTCCTCAATCCTCAAACCTCAATCCTCAATCCTCAATATTCAATCATCAATACTCAATCTGCAATCCTCAATCCTCAATCCTCAATCCTCAATCCTCAACCCTCAATACTCAACACACAACCCTCAGCCATGAATCCTCCATACTCAACCATCAATCCTCAATACTCAATACTCAATCCTCAATCGCCAATCCTCAATCCCCAATCCTCAATCTTCAATCCTCAATCCTCAGTCCCCAAACCTCAATCCTGAATCTTCAATACTCAACCTTCAAGCCTCAATCCTCAGTCCTCAATACTCAACCATCAATCCTCAATTCTCAATACTCAATAGAATATCCTGAATTCTCAGGACTCAATACTCAAACCTCAATCCTCAACCCTCAGCCCTCATCCTCCATCCTCAATCCTCTATCCTCAATACCCAATCCTCAATCTTCAATCCTCAATCATCAATCCTCAATTCTCAATCCTCAATCCTCAATCCTCAGTCGTCAAACCACAATACCTGACCCTCTGCCCTCATCCTCAACCCTCAGTCTTCAATCCTCAGTCCTCAGTCCTCAAACCTCAATCCTCAACCCTCAGACATCATCCTCAATCCTCAATCCTCAATCCTCAATCCTCAATCTTCAATCCCTAATACTCAATCTTCAATCCTCAATCCTCAGTCCTCAAACCTCAATCCTGAATCTTCAATACTCAATATCCAATCTTGAATCCTCAGTCCTCAATCCTCAATCCTCAATCCTCAATTTTCAATCCTCAATCCTCAATCCACAGACCTCAATCATCAATATTCAACCCTCAGTCCTCGTCCTCAATCCACAACCCTCAATCCTCAATCCTCAATCTTCAATCATCAATATTCAAACTTCAATCCTCAATACTCAATTTTCAATCCTCAATCCTCAATCCTCAATCCTCAATTCTCAATCCTCAATCCTCTGTCCTCAGTCCTCAAACCTCAATCCTCAACACTCAGACCTCATCCTCCATCCTCAATCCTTAATCATCAATCCTCAATCTTCAATCCTCAATATTCAATCATCAACCCTCAATCCTCAACTCTCAATCCTCAATCCTCAATCCTCAGTGATCAATACTCAATCCTCAATACTCATTTCTCAAACCTCAATCCTCAACCCTCAGTCCTCATCCTCAATTCTCAATTCTCAATACTCTTTCATCAATCCTCAATCTTCAATCCTCAATAATCAATCTCCAATTCTAGATCCTCAATCCTCAATCCTCAATCCTCAATCTGCAATCCTCAATAATCGATCTCCAATCCTAGATCCTCAATCCTCAATCCTCAATCCTCAATCCTCAATCCTCATTCTTCAATCCTCAATACCCAGTCCTCAATCTTCAATCCTCAATCATCAATCCTCAATTCTCAATCCTCAATCCTCAATCCTCAGTGGTCAAACCTCAATCCCTGACCCTCTGCCCTCATCCTCAACCCTCAGTCTTTAATCGTCAGTCCTCAGTCCTCAATCCTCAATCCTCAACCCTCAGACATCATCCTCAATACTCAATCCTCAATCCTCAATCCTCAATATTCAATCCCTAATACTCAATCTTCAATCCTCAATCCTCAGTCCCCAAACCTCAATCCTGAATCTTCAATACTCAACCTCCAAGCCTCAATCCTCAGTCCTCAATACTCAACCCTCAATCCTCAATGCTCAATACTCAATAGAATATCCTGAATTCTCAGGGATCAATACTCAAACCTCAATCCTCAACCCTCAGCCCTCATCCTCCATCCTCAATCCTCAATCCTCAATCCTCAATGCTCAATCCTCAGTCCTCAATCCTCAGTCCTCAATCCTCAAACCTCAATCCTCTACCGTCAGTCCTCGTCCTCAATCCTCAAACCTCAATCCTCAATCCTCAATATTCAATCATCAATACTCAATCTTCAATCCTCAATCCTCAATCCTCAATCCTCAATCCTCAACCCTCAATATTCAACACACAACCCCCAGCCATGAATCCTCAATACTCAACCATCAATCCTCAATTCTCAATACTCAATCCTCAATCGCCAATCCTCAATCCCCAATCCTCAATCTTCAATCCTCAACCCTCAGTCCCCAAACCTCAATCCTGAATCTTCAATACTCAACCTTCAAGCCTCAATCCTCAGTCCTCAATACTCAACCATCAATCCTCAACTCTCAATACTCAATAGAATATCATGAATTCTCAGGACTCAATACTCAAACCTCAATCCTCAACCCTCAGCCCTCATCCTCCATCCTCAATCCTCTATCCTCAATACCCAATCCTCAATCTTCAATCCTCAATCATCAATCCGCAATTCTCAATCCTCATACCTCAATCCTCAGTCGTCAAACCCCAATCCCTGACCCTCTGCCCTCATCCTCAACCCTCAGTCTTCAATCCTCAGTCCTCAGTCCTCAAACCTCAATCCTCAAACCTCTGACATCATCCTCAATCCTCAATCCTCAATCCTAAATCCTCAATCTTCAATCCCTAATACTCAATCTTCAATCCTCAATCCTCAGTCCCCAAACCTCAATCCTGAATCTTCAATACTCAACCTTCAAGCCTCAATCCTCAGTCCTCAATACTCAACCCTCAATCCTCAATTCTCAATACTCAACCTTCAAGCCTCAATCCTCAGTCCTCAATCCTCGATCCTCAATCTTCAATCCTCAATATCCAATCTTCAATCCTCAATCCTCAGTCCTCAATCCTCAATCCTCAACCCTCAGACATCATCCTCAATCCTTAATCCTCAATCCTCTATCCTCAACCTTCAATCCTCAATACTCAATCTTCAATCCTCAATCCTCAGCCCTCAAACCTCAATTCTGAATCCTCAATACTCAACCTTCAATCCTCAATCCTCAGTCCTCAGTACTCAACCATCAATCCTCAATTCTCAATACTCAATAGAATGTCCTGAATTCTCAGGATTCAATACTCAAACCTCAATCCTCAACCCTCAGCCCTCATCCTCCATCATCAATCCTCAATCCTCAATCTTCAATCTTCAATCCTCAGTACTCAATATTCAATCCCCAATCCTCAATCCTCAATCCTCAATCCTCAATCCTCAATCCTCAATCCTCAACCCTCAATCCTCAACCCTCAATCCTCAGTCCTCAATCCTCGATCCTCAATCTTCAATCCTCAATATCCAATCTTCAATCCTCAATCCTCAGTCCTCAGTCCTCAATCCTCAACCCTCAGTCCTCAATCCTCAGTCCTCAATCCTCAAAACCTCAATCCTCTACCGTCAGTCCTCGTCCTCAATCCTCAAACCTCGATCCTCAATCCTCAATATTCAATCATCGATACTCAATCTTCAATCCTCAACCCTCAATCCTCAATCCTCAATCCTCAATCCTCAATCCTCAATCCTCAATCCTCAATCCTCAATCTTCAATCCTCAATCCTCAATCGTCAATCCTCAATCATCAATTTTCAATCCTCAGTACTCAATTTTCAATCCTCAATCCTGAATCCTCAATCCCCAATTCTCAATCCTCAATCCTCTGTCCTCAGTCCTCAAACCTCAATCCTCAACACTCAGCCCTCATCCTCCATCCTCAATACTTAATCATCAATCCTCAATCTTGAATCCTCAGTATTCAATCATCAACCCTCAATCCTCAACCCTCAATTCTCAATCCTCAATCCTCAGTGATCAGTACTCAATCTTTAATACACAATCCTCAATCCTCAATCCTCAATCCTCAATCCTCAATCCTCAATCCTCATTTCTCAAACCTTAATCCTCAGCCCTCAGTCCTCATCCTCATTTCTCAATTCTCAATCCTCAATCATCAATCCTCAATCTTCAATCCTCAATAATCAATCTCCAATTCTAGATCCTCAATCCTCAATCCTCAATCCTCAATCTGCAATCCTCAATAATCAATCTCCAATCCTAGATCCTCAATCCTCAATCCTCAATCCTCAATCCTCAATCCTGATTCTGCAATCCTCAATACCCAATCCTCAATCTTCAATCCTCAATCATCAATTCTCAATTCTCAATCCTCAGTCCTCAATCCTCAGTCGTCAAACCTCAATCCCTGACCCTCTGCCCTCATCCTCAACCCTCAGTCTTCAATCCTCAGTCCTCAGTCCTCAAACCTCAATCCTCAACCCTCAGACATCATCCTCAATCATCAATCCTCAATCCTCAATCCCCAATCTTCAATCTCCAATCCTAGATCCTCAATCCTCAATCCTCAATCCCCAATCTTCAATCCTCAATAATCAATGTCCAATCCTAGATCCTCAATCCTCAATCCTCAATCCCCAATCTTCAATCCTCAATAATCAATCTCCAATCCTAGATCCTCAACCCTCAATCCTCAATCCTCAATCCTCAATCCACATTCTTCAATCCTCAATACCCAATCCTCAATCTTCAATCCTCTATCAACAATCCTGAATTCTCAATCCTCAATCCTCAGTCCTCAGTCGTCAAACTTCAATCCCCGACCCTCAGGCCTCATCCTCAATCCTCAGTCCTCAATCCTCAGTCCTCAGTCCTCGAACCTCAATCCTCAAACCTCAGACATCATCCTCAATCCTTAATCCTCAATCCTCAATCCTCAACCTTCAACCCTAAATACTCAATCTTCAATCCTCAATCCTCAGCCCTCAAACCTCAATACTGAATCCTCAATACTCAACCTTCAATCCTCAATCTTCAGTCCTCAGTACTCAACCATCGATCCTCAATTCTCAGTACTCAATAGAATATCCTGAATTCTCAGGATTCAATACTCAAACCTCAATCCTCAACCCTCAGCCCTCATACTCCATCATCAATCCTCAATCCTCAAACCTCAATCTTCAATCCTCAGTACTCAATATTCAATCCCCAATCCTCAATCCTCAATCCTCAATCCTCAATCCTCAATCCTCAATCATCAACCCTCAATCCTCATTCCTCAAACCTCAATCCTCAACCCTCAGTCCTCATCCTCAATTCTCAATCCTCAATCCTCAATCCTCAATCGTCAATCTTCAATCCTCAATAATCAATCTCCAATCCTAGATCCTCAATCCACAATCTTCAATCCTTAATTCTCAATCTTCAATCCTCAATACCCAGTCTTCAATCTTCAATCCTCAATGCTCAATCCTCAATGCTCAATCCTCAGTCCTCAATCCTCAGTCCTCAATCCTCAAACCTCAATCCTCTACCGTCAGTCCTCGTCCTCAATCCTCAAACCTCAATCCTCAATCCTCAATATTCAATCATCAATACTCAATCTTCAATCCTCAATCCTCAATTCTCAATCCTCAATCCTCAACCCTCAATATTCAACACACAACCCCCAGTCATGAATCCTCAATACTCAACCATCAATCCTCAATTCTCAATACTCAATCCTCAATCGCCAATCCTCAATCCCCAATCCTCAATCTTCAATCCTCAACCCTCAGTCCCCAAACCTCAATCCTGGATCTTCAATACTCAACCTTCAAGCCTCAATCCTCAGTCCTCAATACTCAACCATCAATCCTCAACTCTCAATACTCAATAGAATATCCTGAATTCTCAGGACTCAATACTCAAACCTCAATCCTCAACCCTCAGCCCTCATCCTCCATCCACAATCCTCTATCCTCAATACCCAATCCTCAATCCTCAAACCTCTGACATCATCCTCAATCCTCAATCCTCAATCCTAAATCCTCAATCTTCAATCCCTAATACTCAATCTTCAATCCTCAATCCTCAGTCCTCAAACCTCAATCCTGAATCTTCAATACTCAACCTTCAAGACTCAATCCTCAGTCCTCAATCCTCGATCCTCAATCTTCAATCCTCAATATCCAATCTTCAATCCTCAATCCTCAGTCCTCAATCCTCAATCCTCAACCCTCAGACATCATCCTCAATCCTTAATCCTCAATCCTCAATCCTCAACCTTCAACCCTAAATACTCAATCTTCAATCCTCAATCCTCAGCCCTCAAACCTCAATACTGAATCCTCAATACTCAACCTTCAATCCTCAATCTTCAGTCCTCAGTACTCAACCATCGATCCTCAATTCTCAGTACTCAATAGAATATCCTGAATTCTCAGGATTCAATACTCAAACCTCAATCCTCAACCCTCAGCCCTCATACTCCATCATCAATCCTCAATCCTCAAACCTCAATCTTCAATCCTCAGTACTCAATATTCAATCCCCAATCCTCAATCCTCAATCCTCAATCCTCAATCCTCAATCCTCAATCATCAACCCTCAATCCTCATTCCTCAAACCTCAATCCTCAACCCTCAGTCCTCATCCTCAATTCTCAATCCTCAATCCTCAATCCTCAATCGTCAATCTTCAATCCTCAATAATCAATCTCCAATCCTAGATCCTCAATCCACAATCTTCAATCCTTAATTCTCAATCTTCAATCCTCAATACCCAGTCTTCAATCTTCAATCCTCAATGCTCAATCCTCAATGCTCAATCCTCAGTCCTCAATCCTCAGTCCTCAATCCTCAAACCTCAATCCTCTACCGTCAGTCCTCGTCCTCAATCCTCAAACCTCAATCCTCAATCCTCAATATTCAATCATCAATACTCAATCTTCAATCCTCAATCCTCAATTCTCAATCCTCAATCCTCAACCCTCAATATTCAACACACAACCCCCAGTCATGAATCCTCAATACTCAACCATCAATCCTCAATTCTCAATACTCAATCCTCAATCGCCAATCCTCAATCCCCAATCCTCAATCTTCAATCCTCAACCCTCAGTCCCCAAACCTCAATCCTGGATCTTCAATACTCAACCTTCAAGCCTCAATCCTCAGTCCTCAATACTCAACCATCAATCCTCAACTCTCAATACTCAATAGAATATCCTGAATTCTCAGGACTCAATACTCAAACCTCAATCCTCAACCCTCAGCCCTCATCCTCCATCCACAATCCTCTATCCTCAATACCCAATCCTCAATCCTCAAACCTCTGACATCATCCTCAATCCTCAATCCTCAATCCTAAATTCTCAATCTTCAATCCCTAATACTCAATCTTCAATCCTCAATCCTCAGTCCTCAAACCTCAATCCTGAATCTTCAATACTCAACCTTCAAGACTCAATCCTCAGTCCTCAATCCTCGATCCTCAATCTTCAATCCTCAATATCCAATCTTCAATCCTCAATCCTCAGTCCTCAATCCTCAATCCTCAACCCTCAGACATCATCCTCAATCCTTAATCCTCAATCCTCAATCCTCAACCTTCAATCCTCAATACTCAATCTTCAATCCTCAATCCTCAGCCCTCAAACCTCAATTCTGAATCCTCAATACTCAACCTTCAATCCTCAATCCTCAGTCCTCAGTACTCAACCATCAATCCTCAATTCTCAATACTCAATAGAATGTCCTGAGTTCTCAGGATTCAATACTCAAACCTCAATCCTCAACCCTCAGCCCTCATCCTCCATCAACAATCCTCAATCCTCAATCCTCAATCTTCAATCCTCAGTACTCAATATTCAATCCCCAATCCTCAATCCTCAATCCTCAATCCTCAATCCTCAATCCTCAATCCTCAACCCTCAATCCTCAACCCTCAATCCTCAGTCCTCAATCCTCGATCCTCAATCTTCAATCCTCAATATCCAAACTTCAATCCTCAATCCTCAGTCCTCAATCCTCAATCCTCAACCCTCAGCCCTCAATCCTCAGTCCTCAATCCTCAAAACCTCAATCCTCTACCGTCAGTCCTCGTCCTCAATCCTCAAACCTCGATCCTCAATCCTCAATATTCAATCACCGATACTCAATCTTCAATCCTCAATCCTCAATCCTCAATCCTCAATCCGCAATCCTCAATCCTCAATCTTCAATCCTCAATCCTCAATCGTCAATCCTCAATCCTCAATTTTCAATCCTCAATACTCAATTTTCAATCCTCAATCCTGAATCCTCAATCCTCAATTCTCAATCCTCAATCCTCTGTCCTCAGTCCTCAAACATCAATCCTCAACACTCAGCCCTCATCCTCCATCCTCAATCCTTAATCATCAATCCTCAATCTTGAATCCTCAGTATTCAATCATCAACCCTCAATCCTCAATCCTCAATCCTCAGTGGTCAAACCTCAATCCCTGACCCTCTGCCCTCATCCTCAACCCTCAGTCTTTAATCCTCAGTCCTCAGTCCTCAATCCTCAATCCTCAACCCTCAGACATCATCCTCAATACTCAATCCTCAATCCTCAATCCTCAATCTTCAATCCCTAATACTCAATCTTCAATCCTCAATCCTCAGTCCCCAAACCTCAATCCTGAATCTTCAATACTCAACCTCCAAGCCTCAATCCTCAGTCCTCAATACTCAACCCTCAATCCTCAATTCTCAATACTCAATAGAATATCCTGAATTCTCAGGGCTCAATACTCAAACCTCAATCCTCAACCCTCAGCCCTCATCCTCCATCCTCAATCCTCAATCCTCAATCCTCAATCCTCAATCCTCAATCCTCAACCCTCAGACATCATCCTCAATCCTTAATCCTCAATCCTCAATCCTCAACCTTCAATCCTCAATACTCAATCTTCAATCCTCCATCATCAGCCCTCAAACCTCAATTCTGAATACTCAACACTCAACCTTCAATCCCCAATCCTCAGTCCTCAGTACTCAACCATCAATCCTCAATTCTCAATACTCAATAGAATATCCTGAATTCTCAGGATTCAATACTCAAACCTCAATCCTCAACCCTCAGCCCTCATCCTCCATCATCAATCCTCAATCCTCAATCCTCAATCTTCAATCCTCAGTACTGAATATTCAATCCCCAATCCTCAATCCTCAATCCTCAATCCTCAATCCTCAATCCTCAATCCTCAATCCTCAACCCTCAATCCTCATTCCTCAAACCTCAATCCTCAACACTCAGTCCTCATCCTCAATTCTCAATCCTCAATCCTCAATGCTCAATCCTCAATCTTCAATCCTCAATATTCAATCATCAACCCTCAATCCTCAATCCTCAATCCTCAGTGATCAATACTCAATCTTTAATACACAATCCTCAATCCTCAATCCTCAATCCTCAATCCTCAATCCTCAATCCTCATTTCTCAAACCTCAATCCTCAACCCTCAGTCCTCATCCTCAATTCTGAATTCTCAATCCTCAATCATCAATCCTCAATCTTCAATCCTCAATAATCAATCTCCAATTCTGGATCCTCAATCCTCAATCCTCAATCCTCAATCTGCAATCCTCAATAATCGATCTCCAATCCTAGATCCTCAATCCTCAATCCTCAATCCTCAATCCTCAATCCTCAATCCCCATTCTTCAATCCTCAATACCCAATCCTCAATCTTCAATCCTCAATCATCAATCCTCAATTCTCAATCCTCAATCCTCAATCCTCAGTCGTCAAACCTCAATCCCTGACCCTCTGCCCTCATCCTCAACCCTCAGTCTTTAATCCTCAGTCCTCAGTCCTCAATCCTCAATCCTCAACCCTCAGACATCATCTTCAATACTCAATCCTCAATCCTCAATCCTCAATCTTCAATCCCTAATACTCAATCTTCAATCCTCAATCCTCAGTCCCCAAACCTCAATCCTGAATCTTCAATACTCAACCTTCAAGCCTCAATCCTCAGTCCTCAATACTCAACCCTCAATCCTCAATTCTCAATACTCAATAGAATATCCTGAATTCTCAGGACTCAATACTCAAACCTCAATCCTCAACCCTCAGCCCTCATCCTCCATCCTCAATCCTCAATCCTCAATCCTCAATCCTCAATCCTCAATCTTCAATCCTACATCCTCAACCCTCAATCCTCAATCCTCAATCCTCAATCCTCAATCCTCAATCCTCAAACCTCAATCCTCAACCGTCAGTCCTCGTCCTCAATCCTCAACCCTCAATCCTCAATCCCCAATCTTCAATCTCCAATCCTAGATATTCAATCCTCAATCCTCAATCCCCAATCTTCAATCCTCAATAATCAATCTCCAATCCTAGATCCTCAATCCTCAATCCTCAATCCCCAATCTTCAATCCTCAATAATCAATCTCCAATCCTAGATCCTCAACCCTCAATCCTCAATCCTCAATCCTCAATCCTCACTCTTCAATCCTCAATACCCAATCCTCAATCTTCAATCCTCCATCAACAATCCTGAATTCTCAATCCTCAATCCTCAGTCCTCAGTCGTCAAACCTCAATCCCCGACCCTCAGCCCTCATCCTCAATCCTCAGTCCTCAATCCTCAGTCCTCAGTCCTCAAACCTCAATCCTCAACCCTCAGACATCATCCTCAATCATTAATCCTCAATCCTCAATCCTCAACCTTCAATCCTCAATACTCAATCTTCAATCCTCAATCCTCAGCCCTCAAACCTCAATACTGAATCCTCAATACTCAACCTTTAATCCTCAATCTTCAGTCCTCGGTACAACACTATCGGTCCTCAATTCTCAGTACTCAATAGAATATCCTGAATTCTCAGGATTCAATACTCAAACCTCAATCCTCAACCCTCAGCCCTCATCCTCCATCCTCAATCCTCTATCCTCAATACCCAATCCTCAATCTTCAATCCTCAATCATCAATCCGCAATTCTCAATCTTCAATCCTCAACCCTCAGTCCCCAAACCTCAATCCTGAATCTTCAATACTCAACCTTCAAGCCTCAATCCTCAGTCCTCAATACTCAACCATCAATCCTCAACTCTCAATACTCAATAGAATATCATGAATTCTCAGGACCCATTACTCAAACCTCAATCCTCAACCCTCAGCCCTCATCCTCCATCCTCAATCCTCTATCCTCAATACCCAATCCTCAATCTTCAATCCTCAATCATCAATCCGCAATTCTCAATCCTCATACCTCAATCCTCAGTCGTCAAACCCCAATCCCTGACCCTCTGCCCTCATCCTCAACCCTCAGTCTTCAATCCTCAGTCCTCAGTCCTCAAACCTCAATCCTCAAACCTCTGACATCATCCTCAATCCTCAATCCTCAATCCTAAATCCTCAATCTTCAATCCCTAATACTCAATCTTCAATCCTCAATCCTCAGTCCTCAAACCTCAATCCTGAATCTTCAATACTCAACCTTCAAGCCTCAATCCTCAGTCCTCAATCCTCGATCCTCAATCTTCAATCCTCAATATCCAATCTTCAATCCTCAATCCTCAGTCCTCAATCCTCAATCCTCAACCCTCAGACATCATCCTCAATCCTTAATCCTCAATCCTCAATCCTCAACCTTCAATCCTCAATACTCAATCTTCAATCCTCAATCCTCAGCCCTCAAACCTCAATTCTGAATCCTCAATACTCAACCTTCAATCCTCAATCCTCAGTCCTCAGTACTCAACCATCAATCCTCAGTTCTCAATACTCAATAGAATGTCCTGAATTCTCAGGATTCAATACTCAAACCTCAATCCTCAACCCTCAGCCCTCATCCTCCATCATCAATCCTCAATCCTCAATCCTCAATCTTCAATCCTCAGTACTCAATATTCAATCCCCAATCCTCAATCCTCAATCCTCAATCCTCAATCCTCAATCCCCAATCCTCAACCCTCAATCCTCAACCCTCAATCCTCAGTCCTCAATCCTCGATCCTCAATCTTCAATCCTCAATATCCAATCTTCAATCCTCAATCCTCAGTCCTCAATCCTCAATCCTCAACCCTCAGTCCTCAATCCTCAGTCCTCAATCCTCAAAACCTCAATCCTCTACCGTCAGTCCTCGTCCTCAATCCTCAAACCTCGATCCTCAATCCTCAATATTCAATCATCGATACTCAATCTTCAATCCTCAATCCTCAATCCTCAATCCTCAATCCTCAATCCTCAATCCTCAATCTTCAATCCTCAATCCTCAATCGTCAATCCTCAATCCTCAATTTTCAATCCTCAATACTCAATTTTCAATCCTCAATCCTGAATCCTCAATCCCCAATTCTCAATCCTCAACCCTCTGTCCTCAGTCCTCAAACCTCAATCCTCAACACTCAGCCCTCATCCTCCATCCTCAATCCTTAATCATCAATCCTCAATCTTGAATCCTCAGTATTCAATCATCAACCCTCAATCCTCAACCCTCAATTCTCAATCCTCAATCCTCAGTGATCAGTACTCAATCTTTAATACACAATCCTCAATCCTCAATCCTCAATCCTCAATCCTCAATCCTCAATCCTCATTTCTCAAACCTCAATCCTCGACCCTCAGTCCTCATCCTCATTTCTCAATTCTCAATCCTCAATCACCAATCCTCAATCTTCAAACCTCAATAATCAATCTCCAATTCTAGATCCTCAATCCTCAATCCTCAATCCTCAGTCTGCAATCCTCAATAATCAATCTCCAATCCTAGATCCTCAATCCTCAATCCTCAATCCTCAATCCTCAATCCTCATTCTTCAATCCTCAATACCCAATCCTCAATCTTCAATCCTCAATCATCAATCCTCAATTCTCAATCCTCAGTCCTCAATCCTCAGTCGTCAAACCTCAATCCCTGACCCTCTGCCCTCATCCTCAACCCTCAGTCTTCAATCCTCAGTCCTCAGTCCTCAAACCTCAATCCTCAACCCTCAGACATCATCCTCAATCCTCAATCCTCAATCCTCAATCCTCAATCTTCAATCCCTAATACTCAATCTTCAATCCTCAATCCTGAATCTTCAATACTCAACCTTCAAGCCTCAACCCTCAGTCCTCAATACTCAACCATCAATCCTCCATTCTCAATACTCAATAGAATATCCTGAATTCTCAGGACTCAATACTCAAACCTCAATCCTCAAACCTCAATCCTCAATCCCCAATCTTCAATCTCCAATCCTAGATCCTCAATCCTCAATCCTCAATCCCCAATCTTCAATCCTCAATAATCAATGTCCAATCCTAGATCCTCAATCCTCAATCCTCAATCCCCAATCTTCAATCCTCAATAATCAATCTCCAATCCTAGATCCTCAACCCTCAATCCTCAATCCTCAATCCTCAATCCACATTCTTCAATCCTCAATACCCAATCCTCAATCTTCAATCCTCTATCAACAATCCTGAATTCTCAATCCTCAATCCTCAGTCCTCAGTCGTCAAACTTCAATCCCCGACCCTCAGGCCTCATCCTCAATCCTCAGTCCTCAATCCTCAGTCCTCAGTCCTCAAACCTCAATCCTCAACCCTCAGACATCATCCTCAATACTTAATCCTCAATCCTCAATCCTCAACCTTCAACCCTAAATACTCAATCTTCAATCCTCAATCCTCAGCCCTCAAACCTCAATTCTGAATCCTCAATACTCAACCTTCAATCCTCAATCCTCAGTCCTCAGTACTCAACCATCAATCCTCAATTCTCAATACTCAATAGAATATCCTGAATTCTCAGGATTCAATACTCAAACCACAATCCTCAACCCTCAGCCCTCATCCTCCATTGTCAAACCTCAATCCCTGACCGTCTGCCCTCATCCTCATTCCTCAGTCTTCAATCCTCAGTCCTCAGTCCTCAAACCTCAATCCTCAACCCTCAGACATCATCCTCAATCCTCAATCCTCAATCCTCAATCCTCAATCTTCAATCCCTAATACTCAATCCTCAATCCTCAATCCTCAGTCCTCAACCCTCAATCCTGAATCTTCAATACTCAACCTTCAAGCCTCAATCCTCAGTCCTCAATCCTCGATCCTCAATCTTCAATCCTCAATATCCTATCTTCAATCCTCAATCCTCAATCCTCAATCCTCAATCCTCCGTCCTCAATCCTCAACCCTCAATCCTCAATGCTCAATCCTCAATACTCAACCCTCAATCCTCAACCCTCTATCCTCAAACCTCAATCCCCAATCCTCAATCCTCAATCCTCCGACCTGGAGCCTCAATCCTCAATATTCAATTGTCAATCCTCAAATCTCAAACCTCAATCCTCAATCCTCAATCCTCAATCACCCGACCTGAAGCCTCAATCCTCAATATTCAATTGCCAATCCTCAAATCTCAAACCTCAACCCTCAACCCTCAGTCCTCAACCTACACTCCTCAATCGTCAATCCTCAATCGTCAATCCTCTCACCTCAACCATCAATCCTCAATCCTCAATCTTCAATCCTACATCCTCAACCCTCAATCCTCAATCCTCAATCCTCAATCCTCAATCCTCAATCCTCAATCCTCAAACCTCAATCCTCAACCGTCAGTCCTCGTCCTCAATCCTCAACCCTCAATCCTCAATCCCCAATCTTCAATCTCCAATCCTAGATCCTCAATCCTCAATTCTCAATCCCCAATCTTCAATCCTCAATAATCAATCTCCAATCCTAGATCCTCAATCCTCAATCCTCAATCCCCAATCTTCAATCCTCAATAATCAATCTCCAATCCTAGATCCTCAACCCTCAATCCTCAATCATCAATCCTCAATCCTCACTCTTCAATCCTCAATACCCAATCCTCAATCTTCAATCCTCCATCAACAATCCTGAATTCTCAATCCTCAATCCTCAGTCCTCAGTCGTCAAACCTCAATCCCCGACCCTCAGCCCTCATCCTCAATCCTCAGTCCTCAATCCTCAGTCCTCAGTCCTCAAACCTCAATCCTCAACCCTCAGACATCATCCTCAATCATTAATCCTCAATCCTCAATCCTCAACCTTCAATCCTCAATACTCAATCTTCAATCCTCAATCCTCAGCCCTCAAACCTCAATACTGAATCCTCAATACTCAACCTTTAATCCTCAATCTTCAGTCCTCGGTACAACACCATCGATCCTCAATTCTCAGTACTCAATAGAATATCCTGAATTCTCAGGATTCAATACTCAAACCTCAATCCTCAACCCTCAGCCCTCATACTCCATCATCAATCCTCAATCCTCAATCCTCAATCTTCAATCCTCAGTACTCAATATTCAATCCCCAATCCTCAATCCTCAATCCTCAATCCTCAATCCTCAATCCTCAATCATCAACCCTCAATCCTCATTCCTCAAACCTCAATCCTCAACCCTCAGTCCTCATCCTCAATTCTCAATCCTCAATCCTCAATCCTCAATCGTCAATCTTCAATCCTCAATAATCAATCTCCAATCCTAGATCCTCAATCCACAATCTTCAATCCTTAATTCTCAATCTTCAATCCTCAATACCCAGTCTTCAATCTTCAATCCTCAATGCTGAATCCTCAATGCTCAATCCTCAGTCCTCAATCCTCAGTCCTCAATCCTCAAACCTCAATCCTCTACCGTCAGTCCTCGTCCTCAATCCTCAAACCTCAATCCTCAATCCTCAATATTCAATCATCAGTACTCAATCTTCAATCCTCAATCCTCAATCCTCAATCCTCAATCCTCAACCCTCAATATTCAACAAACAACCCCCAGCCATGAATCCTCAATACTCAACCATCAATCCTCAATTCTCAATACTCAATCCTCAATCGCCAATCCTCAATCCCCAATCCTCAATCTTCAATCCTCAACCCTCAGTCCCCAAACCTCAATACTGAATCTTCAATACTCAACCTTCAAGCCTCAATCCTCAGTCCTCAATACTCAACCATCAATCCTCAACTCTCAATACTCAATAGAATATCATGAACTCTCAGGACTCAATACTCAAACCTCAATCCTCAACCCTCAGCCCTCATCCTCCATCCTCAATCCTCTATCCTCAATACCCAATCCTCAATCTTCAATCCTCAATCATCAATCCGCAATTCTCAATCCTCATACCTCAATCCTCAGTCGTCAAACCCCAATCCCTGACCCTCTGCCCTCATCCTCAACCCTCAGTCTTCAATCCTCAGTCCTCAGTCCTCAAACCTCAATCCTCAAACCTCTGACATCATCCTCAATCCTCAATCCTCAATCCTAAATCCTCAATCTTCAATCCCTAATACTCAATCTTCAATCCTCAATCCTCAGTCCTCAAACCTCAATCCTGAATCTTCAATACTCAACCTTCAAGCCTCAATCCTCAGTCGTCAATCCTCGATCCTCAATCTTCAATCCTCAATATCCAATCTTCAATCCTCAATCCTCAGTCCTCAATCCTCAATTCTCAACCCTCAGACATCATCCTCAATCCTTAATCCTCAATCCTCAATCCTCAACCTTCAATCCTCAATACTCAATCTTCAATCCTCAATCCTCAGCCCTCAAACCTCAATTCTGAATCCTCAATACTCAACCTTCAATCCTCAATCCTCAGTCCTCAGTACTCAACCATCAATCCTCAGTTCTCAATACTCAATAGAATGTCCTGAATTCTCAGGATTCAATACTCAAACCTCAATCCTCAACCCTCAGCCCTCATCCTCCATCATCAATCCTCAATCCTCAATCCTCAATCTTCAATCCTCAGTACTCAATATTCAATCCCCAATCCTCAATCCTCAATCCTCAATCCTCAATCCTCAATCCTCAATCCTCAACCCTCAATCCTCAACCCTCAATCCTCAATATTCAATCATCGATACTCAATCTTCAATCCTCAATCCTCAATCCTCAATCCTCAATCCTCAATCCTCAATCCTCAATCTTCAATCCTCAATCCTCAATCGTCAATCCTCAATCCTCAATTTTCAATCCTCAATACTCAATTTTCAATCCTCAATCCTGAATCCTCAATCCCCAATTCTCAATCCTCAACCCTCTGTCCTCAGTCCTCAAACCTCAATCCTCAACACTCAGCGCTCATCCTCCATCCTCAATCCTTAATCATCAATCCTCAATCTTGAATCCTCAGTATTCAATCATCAACCCTCAATCCTCAACCCTCAATTCTCAATCCTCAATCCTCAGTGATCAGTACTCAATCTTTAATACACAATCCTCAATCCTCAATCCTCAATCCTCAATCCTCAATCCTCAATCCTCATTTCTCAAACCTCAATCCTCAACCCTCAGTCCTCATCCTCATTTCTCAATTCTCAATCCTCAATCATCAATCCTCAATCTTCAATCCTCAATAATCAATCTCCAATTCTAGATCCTCAATCCTCAATCCTCAATCCTCAATCTGCAATCCTCAATAATCAATCTCCAATCCTAGATCCTCAATCCTCAATCCTCAATCCTCAATCCTCAATCCTCATTCTTCAATCCTCAATACCCAATCCTCAATCTTCAATCCTCAATCATCAATCCTCAATTCTCAATCCTCAGTCCTCAATCCTCAGTCGTCAAACCTCAATCCCTGACCCTCTGCCCTCATCCTCAACCCTCAGTCTTCAATCCTCAGTCCTCAGTCCTCAAACCTCAATCCTCAACCCTCAGACATCATCCTCAATCCTCAATCCTCAATCCTCAATCCTCAATCTTCAATCCCTAATACTCAATCTTCAATCCTCAATCCTGAATCTTCAATACTCAACCTTCAAGCCTCAACCCTCAGTCCTCAATACTCAACCATCAATCCTCCATTCTCAATACTCAATAGAATATCCTGAATTCTCAGGACTCAATACTCAAACCTCAATCCTCAACCCTCAATCCTCAATCCCCAATCTTCAATCTCCAATCCTAGATCCTCAATCCTCAATCCTCAATCCCCAATCTTCAATCCTCAATAATCAATGTCCAATCCTAGATCCTCAATCCTCAATCCTCAATCCCCAATCTTCAATCCTCAATAATCAATCTCCAATCCTAGATCCTCAACCCTCAATCCTCAATCCTCAATCCTCAATCCACATTCTTCAATCCTCAATACCCAATCCTCAATCTTCAATCCTCTATCAACAATCCTGAATTCTCAATCCTCAATCCTCAGTCCTCAGTCGTCAAACTTCAATCCCCGACCCTCAGGCCTCATCCTCAATCCTCAGTCCTCAATCCTCAGTCCTCAGTCCTCAAACCTCAATCCTCAACCCTCAGACATCATCCTCAATACTTAATCCTCAATCCTCAATCCTCAACCTTCAACCCTAAATACTCAATCTTCAATCCTCAATCCTCAGCCCTCAAACCTCAATTCTGAATCCTCAATACTCAACCTTCAATCCTCAATCCTCAGTCCTCAGTACTCAACCATCAATCCTCAATTCTCAATACTCAATAGAATATCCTGAATTCTCAGGATTCAATACTCAAACCACAATCGTCAACCCTCAGCCCTCATCCTCCATTGTCAAACCTCAATGCCTGACCGTCTGCCCTCATCCTCATTCCTCAGTCTTCAATCCTCAGTCCTCAGTCCTCAAACCTCAATCCTCAACCCTCAGACATCATCCTCAATCCTCAATCCTCAATCCTCAATCCTCAATCTTCAATCCCTAATACACAATCTTCAATCCTCAATCCTCAGTCCTCAACCCTCAATCCTGAATCTTCAATACTCAACCTTCAAGCCTCAATCCTCAGTCCTCAATCCTCGATCCTCAATCTTCAATCCTCAATATCCTATCTTCAATCCTCAATCCTCAATCCTCAATCCTCAATCCTCCGTCCTCAATCCTCAACCCTCAATCCTCAATGCTCAATCCTCAATACTCAACCCTCAATCCTCAACCCTCAATCCTCAAACCTCAATCCCCAATCCTCAATCCTCAATCCTCCGACCTGGAGCCTCAATCCTCAATATTCAATTGTCAATCCTCAAATCTCAAACCTCAATCCTCAATCCTCAATCACCCGACCTGAAGCCTCAATCCTCAATATTCAATTGCCAATCCTCAAATCTCAAACCTCAACCCTCAACCCTCAGTCCTCAACCTACACTCCTCAATCGTCAATCCTCAATCGTCAATCCTCTCACCTCAACCATCAATCCTCAACCCTTAATCCTCAATCCCCAATTCTCAATTCTCAATTCTCAAGAGAAAAACCTCAATTCTCAGTTTTCAATACTCAATCCTGAATCCTCAATCCTCAATCCTCAATCCTCAGTCCTCAATCTTCAATCCTCAATCCTCAATACTCAACCCTCAGTAATCAATCCTCAATCCTCAATCCTCAATCCTCAATTCTCAATTCTCAAGTGAAAAACCTCAATTCTCAGTTTTCAATACTCAACACTCAATCTTCAATTTTCAAATCTCAGTCCACAGACATCAATACTCATCACTCTGTTTTCAACACTCTGTCCTCAAGCTTCAATCATCAATCCCCAATCCTTAATTTTCAATCCTCAATCCTCAATCCTCAACCCTCAATCCTCAACCCTTCTATCCTCGATCCTCAATCCTCAATCTTCAATCCTCAATACTCAATACTCTATCCTCAATCCTCAATCCTAAGTCCTCAAGCCTCAACCCTCAATATTCAGCTGTCAATCCTCAAATCTCAAACCTCAATCCTCAACCTTCATTCCTCAATCCTCAATCCTCAATCGTCAAACCTCAATGGTCAATCCTCACACCTCAACAATCAATCCTCAGCCCTCAATCCTCATTCCCCAATCCTCAATTCTCAATTCTCAAGAGAAAAACCTCAATTCTCAGTTATCAACACTCAATCGTCAATCTTCAATCTTCAAATCCTAGTTCTCAAACATCAATCCTCAATACTCTCTCCTCAATCCTCAATCCTCAATCCTCAATCCTCATCCCTCAATACTTAACCAGCAATTTTCGATCCTCAATCCTCAATCCTCAATCCTGGATCGTCAATCCTCAATTCTCAATTCTCAATCCTCTAACCTCGATCCTCAGTCCACAATTCTCAATCCTCAAACTTCAACCCTCGGTCATCAATCCTCAAACCGCAATACTCTATCCTCAACCTTCGATCCTCAATCCTCGACCCTCTATACTCAATTCTCAATCCTCAATCCTCAATCCTCAATGCTGAACCTTCAATCCTCACCCTTCAATACCCAATCCTCAGTCCTCAAACCTTAATTGTAAATCCTCAATCCAATATCGCCAATACTCAGTTTTCATTAGTCAATCCACATTCTTCAGTCTTCAAATCCCAATCCTCAAACATAAATACTCAACACCCGATCCTCAACCCTCAGTCCTCAATCTTCAATCTTCAACCCTCAATCCTCAATCTTCAATCCCCAATACTCAATCCTCAATCTTCAATCCTCTATCCTCAATCCTCAATCATCAATCCTCTATACTCAATCCTCAATCCTCAATCCTCGATCCTCAATCCTCGATACTCAATCCACTATCCTCAATACCCAATCCTCAATCCTCAATCGTCAATCCTCAAACCTCAACCATCAATCCTCATTACTTAATACTCAATCCTCAATCCTCAATCCTCAATAGAAGATCCTCAATTCTCAGTTTTCAATACTCAACCCTCAATCTTCAATTTTCATATCTCGTTTCACAGACATCAATCCTCTTCACTCTGTTCTCAACACTCAGTCCTCAATCTTCAATCATCAATCCTCAATCCTTAATCTTCAATCCGCAGTCCTCAATCCTCAATCCTCAATCCTCAATACTCAATCATCAATCATCAATCCTCAATCCTCAAACCTCAATCCACAATCCTCAATCCTCAATACTCAATCCTCAATCCTCAATCCTCAATCCTCAATACTCAATCCTCAACCCTCAACTCTCAACTCTCTATCCTCGATCCTCAATCCTCAATCCTCAATCCTCAATACTCAATCCTCAACCCTCAACTCTCAACTCTCTATCCTCGATCCTCAATCCTCAATCCTCAATCCTCAACCTGCAGGCATCAATCCTCAATCCTCAATCTTCAATCCTAAATCTTCAATCCGCAGTCCTCAATACTCGATACTCAATCCTCAATCCTCAATCCTCAATCGTCAATGTTCAAACCTCAGTCATCAAATCTTCATCCTGAATAGTCAATTCTAAATCCTCAATTCCCAAACCTGAATCCTCAACACTCAATCCTCAATCCTCAAACCTCAATCCTCAGTCCTCAATTCTCAATCTTCAGTCCACAATCCCCAATCCTCGATTATCAATCCACAATCCTCAATCATCAGTCCGTAACACTCAGTCCTCAATCCTGAATCCTCAATCCTCAATCGTCAATCCTAAAACCTCAACCATCAAACATCAACCCTTAATCCTCAATACTCAATCCTCAATCCTCAATCCTCAATTCTCACGCCTCAATAGATTATCCTCAATTCTCAGTTTTCAATACTCAACCCTCAATCTTCAATTTTCAAATCTCAGTTCACAGACATCAATTCTCAACACTCTGTCCTCAACACTCAGTCCTCAAACTTCAATCCCCCATCCTGAATCCTCAATATTCAAACCTCAATCCTCAATCCTCAATCCTCATTCCTCAGAACTCAATCCTCAATTCTCAATTCTCAATAGAATATCGTCAATTCTGCGTTTTCGATACTCAATCCATTATCTTCAATCTTCAAATCTCAATCCTCAAACATCAATTCTCAACACTCAATCCTCAACCCTCAGTCCCCAATCTTCAATCCTCAATCCTCAATCTTCTATCCTCAGTCTTCAATCTTCAATCCTCAATCCTCAATCCTCAATCCTCAGTCCTCAATACCCAATCCTCAATCTTCAATCCTCAATCATCAATCCTCAATTCTCGATCCTCAATCCTCAATCCTCAGTCGTCAAACCACAATCCCTGACCCTCTGCCCTCATCCTCAACCCTCAGTCTTCAATCCTCAGTCCTCAGTCCTCAAACCTCAATCCTCAACCCTCAGACATCATCCTCAATCCTCAATCCTCAATCCTCAATCCTCAATCTTCAATCCCTAATACTCAATCTTCAATCCTCAATCCTCAGTCCTCAAACCTCAATCCTGAACCTTCAATACTCAATATCCAATCTTCAGTCCTCAATCCTCAATCCTCAATCCCCAATCCTCAATTTTCAATCCCCAATCCTCAATCCTCAGACCTCAATCATCAATATTCAACCCTCAGTCCTCATCCTCAATCCACAACCCTCAATCCTCAATCCTCAATCTTCAATCATCAATATTCAAACTTCAATCCTCAATACTCAATTTTCAATCCTCAATCCTCAATCCTCAATCCTCAATTCTCAATCCTCAATCCTCTGTCCTCAGTCCTCGAACCTCAATCCTCAACACTCAGACCTCATCCTCCATCCTCAATCCTTAATCATCAATCCTCAATCTTCAATCCTCAATATTCAATCATCAACCCTCAATCCTCAACCCTCAATCCTCAATCCTCAATCCTCAGTGATCAATACTCAATCTTTAATACACAATCCTCAATCCTCAAACCTCAATCCTCAATCCTCAATCCTCAATACTCATTTCTCAAACCTCAATCCTCAACCCTCAGTCCTCATCCTCAATTCTCAATTCTCAATACTCATTCATCAATCCTCAATCTTCAATCCTCAATAATCAATCTCCAATTCTAGATCCTCAATCCTCAACCCTCAATCCTCAATCTGCAATCCTCAATAATCGATCTCCAATCCTAGATCCTCAATCCTCAATCCTCAATCCTCAATCCTCAATCCTCATTCTTCAATCCTCAATACCCAATCCTCAATCTTCAATCCTCAATCATCAATCCTCAATTCTCAATCCTCAATCCTCAATCCTCAGTGGTCAAACCTCAATCCCTGACCCTCTGCCCTCATCCTCAACCCTCAGTCTTTAATCCTCAGTCCTCAGACCTCAATCCTCAACACTCAGCCCTCGTCCTCCATCCTCAATCCTTAATCATCAATCCTGAATCTTCAATCATCAATATTCAATCATCAACCCTCAATCCTCAACACTCAATCCTCAATCCTCAATCCTCAGTGATCAATACTCAATCTTTAATACACAATCCTCAATCCTCAATCCTCAATCTTCAATCCTCAATCCTCAATCCTCAATCCTCAATCCTCAATCTTCAATCCCTAATACTCAATCTTCAATCCTCAATCCTCAGTCCCCAAACCTCAATCCTGAATCTTCAATACTCAACCTTCAAGCCTCAAACCTCAGTCCTCAATACTCAACCATCAATCCTCAATTCTCAATACTCAATAGAATATCCTGAATTCTCAGGACCCAATACTCAAACCTCAATCCTCAACCCTCAGCCCTCATCCTCCATCCTCAATCCTCAATCCTCAATCCTCAATCCTCAGTCCTCAATCTTCAATCCTAGATCCTCAACCCTCAATTCTCAATCCTCAATCCTCAATCCTCATTCTTCAATCCTCAATACCCAATCCTCAATCCTCAATCCTCAATCTTCAATCCTCAATAATCAATCTCCAATCCTACATCCTCAATTCCCAATCCTCAATCCTTAATCCTCAATCTTCAATCCTCAATCGCCAGTCCTCAATCTTCAATCCTCAATGCTCAATCCTCAATCCTCAAGCCTCAGTCCTCAATCCTCAATCCTCAATCCTCAAACCTCATTCCTCAACCGTCAGTCCTCGTCCTCAATTCTCAACCCTCAATCCTCAATCCCCAATCTTCAATCTCCAATCCTAGATCCGCAATCCTCAATCCTCAATCCCCAATCTTCAATCCTCAATTTTCAATCCTCAATCCTGAATCCTCAATCCCCAATTCTCAATCCTCAACCCTCTGTCCTCAGTCCTCAAACCTCAATCCTCAACACTCAGCCCTCATCCTCCATCCTCAATCCTTAATCATCAATCCTCAATCTTGAATCCTCAGTATTCAATCATCAACCCTCAATCCTCAACCCTCAATTCTCAATCCTCAATCCTCAGTGATCAGTACTCAATCTTTAATACACAATCCTCAATCCTCAATCCTCAATCCTCAATCCTCAATCCTCAATCCTCATTTCTCAAACCTCAATCCTCAACCCTCAGTCCTCATCCTCATTTCTCAATTCTCAATCCTCAATCATCAATCCTCAATCTTCAATCCTCAATAATCAATCTCCAATTCTAGATCCTCAATCCTCAATCCTCAATCCTCAATCTGCAATCCTCAATAATCAATCTCCAATCCTAGATCCTCAATCCTCAATCCTCAATCCTCAATCCTCAATCCTCATTCTTCAATCCTCAATACCCAATCCTCAATCTTCAATCCTCAATCATCAATCCTCAATTCTCAATCCTCAGTCCTCAATCCTCAGTCGTCAAACCTCAATCCCTGACCCTCTGCCCTCATCCTCAACCCTCAGTCTTCAATCCTCAGTCCTCAGTCCTCAAACCTCAATCCTCAACCCTCAGACATCATCCTCAATCCTCAATCCTCAATCCTCAATCCTCAATCTTCAATACCTAATACTCAATCTTCAATCCTCAATCCTGAATCTTCAATACTCAACCTTCAAGCCTCAACCCTCAGTCCTCAATACTCAACCATCAATCCTCCATTCTCAATACTCAATAGAATATCCTGAATTCTCAGGACTCAATACTCAAACCTCAATCCTCAACCCTCAATCCTCAATCCCCAATCTTCAATCTCCAATCCTAGATCCTCAATCCTCAATCCTCAATCCCCAATCTTCAATCCTCAATAATCAATGTCCAATCCTAGATCCTCAATCCTCAATCCTCAATCCCCAATCTTCAATCCTCAATAATCAATCTCCAATCCTAGATCCTCAACCCTCAATCCTCAATCCTCAATCCTCAATCCACATTCTTCAATCCTCAATACCCAATCCTCAATCTTCAATCCTCTATCAACAATCCTGAATTCTCAATCCTCAATCCTCAGTCCTCAGTCGTCAAACTTCAATCCGCGACCCTCAGGCCTCATCCTCAATCCTCAGTCCTCAATCCTCAGTCCTCAGTCCTCAAACCTCAATCCTCAACCCTCAGACATCATCCTCAATACTTAATCCTCAATCCTCAATCCTCAACCTTCAACCCTAAATACTCAATCTTCAATCCTCAATCCTCAGCCCTCAAACCTCAATTCTGAATCCTCAATACTCAACCTTCAATCCTCAATCCTCAGTCCTCAGTACTCAACCATCAATCCTCAATTCTCAATACTCAATAGAATATCCTGAATTCTCAGGATTCAATACTCAAACCACAATCCTCAACCCTCAGCCCTCATCCTCCATTGTCAAACCTCAATCCCTGACCGTCTGCCCTCATCCTCATTCCTCAGTCTTCAATCCTCAGTCCTCAGTCCTCAAACCTCAATCCTCAACCCTCCGACATCATCCTCAATCCTCAATCCTCAATCCTCAATCCTCAATCTTCAATCCCTAATACTCAATCTTCAATCCTCAATCCTCAGTCCTCAACCCTCAATCCTGAATCTTCAATACTCAACCTTCAAGCCTCAATCCTCAGTCCTCAATCCTCGATCCTCAATCTTCAATCCTCAATATCCTATCTTCAATCCTCAATCCTCAATCCTCAATCCTCAATCCTCCGTCCTCAATCCTCAACCCTCAATCCTCAATGCTCAATCCTCAATACTCAACCCTCAATCCTCAACCCTCAATCCTCAAACCTCAATCCCCAATCCTCAATCCTCAATCCTCCGACCTGGAGCCTCAATCCTCAATATTCAATTGTCAATCCTCAAATCTCAAACCTCAATCCTCAATCCTCAATCCTCAATCACCCGACCTGAAGCCTCAATCCTCAATATTCAATTGCCAATCCTCAAATCTCAAACCTCAACCCTCAACCCTCAGTCCTCAACCTACACTCCTCAATCGTCAATCCTCAATCGTCAATCCTCTCACCTCAACCATCAATCCTCAATCCTCAATCTTCAATCCTACATCCTCAACCCTCAATCCTCAATCCTCAATCCTCAATCCTCAATCCTCAATCCTCAAACCTCAATCCTCAACCGTCAGTCCTCGTCCTCAATCCTCAACCCTCAATCCTCAATCCCCAATCTTCAATCTCCAATCCTAGATCCTCAATCCTCAATCCTCAATCCCCAATCTTCAATCCTCAATAATCAATCTCCAATCCTAGATCCTCAATCCTCAATCCTCAATCCCCAATCTTCAATCCTCAATAATCAATCTCCAATCCTAGATCCTCAACCCTCAATCCTCAATCCTCAATCCTCAATCCTCACTCTTCAATCCTCAATACCCAATCCTCAATCTTCAATCCTCCATCAACAATCCTGAATTCTCAATCCTCAATCCTCAGTCCTCAGTCGTCAAACCTCAATCCCCGACCCTCAGCCCTCATCCTCAATCCTCAGTCCTCAATCCTCAGTCCTCAGTCCTCAAACCTCAATCCTCAACCCTCAGACATCATCCTCAATCATTAATCCTCAATCCTCAATCCTCAACCTTCAATCCTCAATACTCAATCTTCAATCCTCAATCCTCAGCCCTCAAACCTCAATACTGAATCCTCAATACTCAACCTTTAATCCACAATCTTCAGTCCTCGGTACAACACCATCGATCCTCAATTCTCAGTACTCAATAGAATATCCTGAATTCTCAGGATTCGATACTCAAACCTCAATCCTCAACCCTCAGCCCTCATACTCCATCATCAATCCTCAATCCTCAATCCTCAATCTTCAATCCTCAGTACTCAATATTCAATCCCCAATCCTCAATCCTCAATCCTCAATCCTCAATCCTCAATCCTCAATCATCAACCCTCAATCCTCATTCCTCAAACCTCAATCCTCATCCCTCAGTCCTCATACTCAATTCTCAATCCTCAATCCTCAATCCTCAATCGTCAATCTTCAATCCTCAATAATCAATCTCCAATCCTAGATCCTCAATCCACAATCTTCAATCCTTAATTCTCAATCTTCAATCCTCAATACCCAGTCTTCAATCTTCAATCCTCAATGCTGAATCCTCAATGCTCAATCCTCAGTCCTCAATCCTCAGTCCTCAATCCTCAAACCTCAATCCTCTACCGTCAGTCCTCGTCCTCAATCCTCAAACCTCAATCCTCAATCCTCAATATTCAATCATCAATACTCAATCTTCAATCCTCAATCCTCAATCCTCAATCCTCAATCCTCAACCCTCAATATTCAACAAACAACCCCCAGCCATGAATCCTCAATACTCAACCATCAATCCTCAATTCTCAATACTCAATCCTCAATCGCCAATCCTCAATCCCCAATCCTCAATCTTCAATCCTCAACCCTCAGTCCCCAAACCTCAATCCTGAATCTTCAATACTCAACCTTCAAGCCTCAATCCTCAGTCCTCAATACTCAACCATCAATCCTCAACTCTCAATACTCAATAGAATATCATGAACTCTCAGGACTCAATACTCAAACCTCAATCCTCAACCCTCAGCCCTCATCCTCCATCCTCAATCCTCTATCCTCAATACCCAATCCTCAATCTTCAATCCTCAATCATCAATCCGCAATTCTCAATCCTCATACCTCAATCCTCAGTCGTCAAACCCCAATCCCTGACCCTCTGCCCTCATCCTCAACCCTCAGTCTTCAATCCTCAGTCCTCAGTCCTCAAACCTCAATCCTCAAACCTCTGACATCATCCTCAATCCTCAATCCTCAATCCTAAATCCTCAATCTTCAATCCCTAATACTCAATCTTCAATCCTCAATCCTCAGTACTCAAACCTCAATCCTGAATCTTCAATACTCAACCTTCAAGCCTCAATCCTCAGTCCTCAATCCTCGATCCTCAATCTTCAATCCTCAATATCCAATCTTCAATCCTCAATCCTCAGTCCTCAATCCTCAATCCTCAACCCTCAGACATCATCCTCAATCCTTAATCCTCAATCCTCAATCCTCAACCTTCAATCCTCAATACTCAATCTTCAATCCTCAATCCTCAGCCCTCAAACCTCAATTCTGAATCCTCAATACTCAACCTTCAATCCTCAATCCTCAGTCCTCAGTACTCAACCATCAATCCTCAGTTCTCAATACTCAATAGAATGTCCTGAATTCTCAGGATTCAATACTCAAACCTCAATCCTCAACCCTCAGCCCTCATCCTCCATCATCAATCCTCAATCCTCAATCCTCAATCTTCAATCCTCAGTACTCAATATTCAATCCCCAATCCTCAATCCTCAATCCTCAATCCTCAATCCTCAATCCTCAATCCTCAACCCTCAATCCTCAACCCTCAATCCTCAGTCCTCAATCCTCGATCCTCAATCTTCAATCCTCAATATCCAATCTTCAATCCTCAATCCTCAGTCCTCAATCCTCAATCCTCAACCCTCAGTCCTCAATCCTCAGTCCTCAATCCTCAAAACCTCAATCCTCTACCGTCAGTCCTCGTCCTCAATCCTCAAACCTCGATCCTCAATCCTCAATATTCAATCATCGATACTCAATCTTCAATCCTCAATCCTCAATCCTCAATCCTCAATCCTCAATCCTCAATCCTCAATCTTCAATCCTCAGTCCTCAATCGTCAATCCTCAATCCTCAATTTTCAATCCTCAATACTCAATTTTCAATCCTCAATCCTGAATCCTCAATCCCCAATTCTCAATCCTCAACCCTCTGTCCTCAGTCCTCAAACCTCAATCCTCAACACTCAGCCCTCATCCTCCATCCTCAATCCTTAATCATCAATCCTCAATCTTGAATCCTCAGTATTCAATCATCAACCCTCAATCCTCAACCCTCAATTCTCAATCCTCAATCCTCAGTGATCAGTACTCAATCTTTAATACACAATCCTCAATCCTCAATCCTCAATCCTCAATCCTCAATCCTCAATCCTCATTTCTCAAACCTCAATCCTCAACCCTCAGTCCTCATCCTCATTTCTCAATTCTCAATCCTCAATCATCAATCCTCAATCTTCAATCCTCAATAATCAATCTCCAATGCTAGATCCTCAATCCTCAATCCTCAATCCTCAATCTGCAATCCTCAATAATCAATCTCCAATCCTAGATCCTCAACCCTCAATCCTCAATCCTAAATCCTCAATCCACATTCTTCAATCCTCAATACCCAATCCTCAATCTTCAATCCTCTATCAACAATCCTGAATTCTCAATCCTCAATCCTCAGTCCTCAGTCGTCAAACTTCAATCCCCGACCCTCAGGCCTCATCCTCAATCCTCAGTCCTCAATCCTCAGTCCTCAGTCCTCAAACCCCAATCCTCAACCCTCAGACATCATCCTCAATACTTAATCCTCAATCCTCAATCCTCAACCTTCAACCCTAAATACTCAATCTTCAATCCTCAATCCTCAGCCCTCAAACCTCAATTCTGAATCCTCAATACTCAACCTTCAATCCTCAATCCTCAGTCCTCAGTACTCAACCATCAATCCTCAATTCTCAATACTCAATAGAATATCCTGAATTCTCAGGATTCAATACTCAAACCACAATCCTCAACCCTCAGCCCTCATCCTCCATTGTCAAACCTCAATCCCTGACCGTCTGCCCTCATCCTCATTCCTCAGTCTTCAATCCTCAGTCCTCAGTCCTCAAACCTCAATCCTCAACCCTCAGACATCATCCTCAATCCTCAATCCTCAATCCTCAATCCTCAATCTTCAATCCCTAATACTCAATCTTCAATCCTCAATCCTCAGTCCTCAACCCTCAATCCTGAATCTTCAATACTCAACCTTCAAGCCTCAATCCTCAGTCCTCAATCCTCGATCCTCAATCTTCAATCCTCAATATCCTATCTTCAATCCTCAATCCTCAATCCTCAATCCTCAATCCTCCGTCCTCAATCCTCAACCCTCAATCCTCAATGCTCAATCCTCAATACTCAACCCTCAATCCTCAACCCTCAGTCCTCAAACCTCAATCCCCAATCCTCAATCCTCAATCCTCCGACCTGGAGCCTCAATCCTCAATATTCAATTGTCAATCCTCAAATCTCAAACCTCAATCCTCAATCCTCAATCCTCAATCACCCGACCTGAAGCCTCAATCCTCAATATTCAATTGCCAATCCTCAAATCTCAAACCTCAACCCTCAACCCTCAACCTACACTCCTCAATCGTCAATCCTCAATCGTCAATCCTCTCACCTCAACCATCAATCCTCAACCCTTAATCCTCAATCCCCAATTCTCAATTCTCAATTCTCAAGAGAAAAACATCAATTCTCAGTTTTCAATACTCAATCCTCAATCCTCAATCCTCAATCCCCAATCCTCAATTTTCAATCCTCAATCCTCAATCCTCAGACCTCAATCATCAATATTCAACCCTCAGTCCTCATCCTCAATCCACAACCCTCAATCCTCAGCGATCAATACTCAATCTTTAATACACAATCCTCAATCCTCAATCCTCAATCTTCAATCCTCAATCCTCAATCCTCAATCCTCAATCCTCAATCTTCAATCCCTAATACTCAATCTTCAATCCTCAATCCTCAGTCCCCAAACCTCAATCCTGAATCTTCAATACTCAACCTTCAAGCCTCAAACCTCAGTCCTCAATACTCAACCATCAATCCTCAATTCTCAATACTCAATAGAATATCCTGAATTCTCAGGACCCAATACTCAAACCTCAATCCTCAACCCTCAGCCCTCATCCTCCATCCTCAATCCTCAATCCTCAATCCTCAATCCTCAGTCCTCAATCTTCAATCCTAGATCCTCAACCCTCAATTCTCAATCCTCAATCCTCAATCCTCATTCTTCAATCCTCAATACCCAATCCTCAATCCTCAATCCTCAATCTTCAATCCTCAATAATCAATCTCCAATCCTACATCCTCAATTCCCAATCCTCAATCCTTAATCCTCAATCTTCAATCCTCAATCGCCAGTCCTCAATCTTCAATCCTCAATGCTCAATCCTCAATCCTCAAGCCTCAGTCCTCAATCCTCAATCCTCAATCCTCAAACCTCATTCCTCAACCGTCAGTCCTCGTCCTCAATCCTCAACCCTCAATCCTCAATCCCCAATCTTCAATCTCCGATCCTAGATCCGCAATCCTCAATCCTCAATCCCCAATCTTCAATCCTCAATAATCAATCTCCAATCCTAGATCCTCAATCCTCAATCCTCAATCCTCAACCCTCAGTCCTCATCCTCAATTCTCAATCCTCAATGCTCAATCCTCAATCCTCAATCTTCAAGCCTCAATACTCAATCTTCAATCCTCAATCCTCAGTCCTCAAACCTCAATTCTGAATCCTCAATACTCAACCTTCAATCCTCAATGCTCAGTCCTCAGTACATAACCATCAATCCTCAATTCTCAATACTCAATAGAATATCCTGAATTCTCAGGATTCAATACTCAAACCTCAATACTCAACCCTCAGCCCTCATCCTCCATTCTCAATCCTCAATCCTCAACCCTCAACCCTCAATATTCAACACACAACCCTCAGACATGAATCCTCAATACTCAACGATCAATCCCGAATTCTCAATACTCAATAGAATATCCTGAATTCTCATGGTTCAATACTCAATCCACAATATTCAATAATCAAATCTCAATCCTCAATCTTCAATCCTCAATACTCAATTTCAAACCTCAATCCGCAATTCTCAATCCTCAATACTCAATCCTCAATCGTCAATCCTCAATCCCCAATCCTCAACCCTCAGTCCTCATCCTCAATTCTCAATCATCAATCCTCAATCCTCAATCCTCAATACTCAATTTTCAATCCTCAATCCTGAATCCTCAATCCTCAATTCTCAATCCTCAATCCTCTGTCCTCAGTCCTCAAACCTCAATCCTCGACACTCAGCCCTCATCCTCCATCCTCAATCCTTAATCATCAATCCTCAATCTTGAATCCTCAATATTCAATCATCAACCCTCAATCCTCAACCCTCAATCCTCAATCCTCATTCTTCTATCCTCAATACCCAATCCTCAATCTTCAATCCTCTATCAACAATCCTGAATTCTCAATCCTCAATCCTCAGTCCTCAGTCGTCAAACCTCAATCCCCGACCCTCAGGCCTCATCCTCAATCCTCAGTCCTCAATCCTCAGTCCTCAGTCCTCAAACCTCAATCCTCAAACCTCAGACATCATCCTCAGTCCTTAATCCTCAATCCTCAATCCTCAACATTCAACCCTCAATACTCAATCTTCAATTCTCAATCCTCAGCCCTCAAACCTCAATTCTGAATCCTCAATACTCAACCTTCAATCCTCAATTCTCAGTCCTCAGTACTAAACCATCAATCCTCAATTCTCAATACTCAATAAAATATCCTGAATTCTCAGGATTCAATACTCAAACCACAATCCTCAACCCTCAGCCCTCATCCTCCATTGTCAAACCTCAATCCCTGACCGTCTACCCTCATCCTCATTCCTCAGTCTTCAATCCTCAGTCCTCAGTCCTCAAACCTCAATCCTCAACCCTCAGACATCATCCTCAATCCTCAATCCTCAATCCTCAATCCTCAATCTTCAATCCCTAATACTCAATCTTCAATCCTCAATCCTCAGTCCTCAACCCTCAATCCAGAATCTTCAATACTCAACCTTCAAGCCTCAAACCTCAGTCCTCAATCCTCGATTCTCAATCTTCAATCCTCAATATCCTATCTTCAATCCTCAATCCCCAAACCTCAATCCTCAATCCTCCGTCCTCAATCCTCAACCCTCAATCCTCAATGCTCAATCCTCAATACTCAACCCTCAATCCTCAACCCTCAATCCGCAAACCTCAATCCCCAATCCTCAATCCTCAATCCTCCGACCTGGAGCCTCAATCCTCAATATTCAATTGTCAATCCTCAAATCTCAAACCTCAATCCTCAATCCTCAATCCTCAATCATCCGACCTGAAGCCTCAATCCTCAATATTCAATTGCCAATCCTCAAATCTCAAACCTCAATCCTCAACCCTCAGTCCTCAACCTACACTCCTCAATCGTCAATCCTCAATCGTCAATCCTCTCACCTCAACCATCAATCCTCAACCCTTAATCCTCAATCCCCAATTCTCAATTCTCAATTCTCAAGAGAAAAACCTCAATTCTCAGTTTTCAATACTCAATCCTCAATCCTCAATCCCCAATCCTCAATCCTCAGTCCTCAATCTTCAATCCTCAATCCTCAATACTCAACCCTCAGTAATCAATCCTCAATCCTCAATCCTCAATCCTCAATTCTCAATTCTCAAGTGAAAAACCTCAATTCTCAGTTTTCAATACTCAACACTCAATCTTCAATTTTCAAATCTCAGTCCACAGACATCAGTACTCATCACTCTGTTTTCAACACTCTGTCCTCAATCTTCAATCATCAATCCCCAATCCTTAATCTTCAATCCTCAATCCTCAATCCTCAACCCTCAATCCTCAACCCTTCTATCCTCGATCCTCAATCCTCAATCTTCAATCCTCAATACTCAATACTCTATCCTCAATCCTCATTCCTAAGTCCTCAAGCCTCAACCCTCAATATTCAGCTGTCAATCCTCAAATCTCAAACCTCAATCCTCAACCCTCAGTCCTCAATCCTCAATCCTCAATCGTCAAACCTCAATGGTCAATCCTCACACCTCAACAATCAATCCTCAGCCCTTAATTCTCATTCCCCAATCCTCAATTCTCAATTCTCAAGAGAAAAACCTCAATTTTCAGTTATCAACACTCAATCGTCAATCTTCAATCTTCAAATCCTAGTTCTCAAACATCAATCCTCAATACTCTCTCCTCAATCCTCAATCCTCAATCCTCAATCCTCAATCTACAATCCTCAATCCTCAATCCTGAGTGTTCAATACTCAATACCCGATCCTCAATATTCAATCCTCAATCCTCAACCGTCAACCCTCAATTCCCGATCCTCAACCTTCAATCCTCAATCGTCAATCCTGAATCCTCAATCCTCAATACCAAATCCTCAATCTTCAATCCTCAACACTCAATCCTCAATACGCAATCCTCAATCCTCAATCCTCAATCCTCAATCCTCAGTCCTCAGTCCTCAAACCTCAATCCTCAAACCTCAACCCTCATCCTCAATCCTCAATCCTCGATTCTAAATCTTCAATCCTCAATCCTCAATCCTCAATTCCCAATCCTCAAACCTCAATCCTCAGACCTCAAGGATCAATACCCAACCCTCTGTCCTCGTCCTCAATCCTCAATCTTCTATCCTCAATACTCAATCTTCAATCCTCAATCCTCAATTCTCAATCCTCAATACTCAATCCTCAATCGTCAATCCTCAATTCCCAATCCTCAATCTTCAATCCTCAATCCACAATATTCAATCCTCAATCCTCAATCCTCAGTCCCCAATCCTCAATCTTCAATCCTCAATACCCAATTTTCAATCCTCAATCATCAATCCTCTATCCTCAATCCTCAATCCTGAACGTTCAATCCTCAATACTCAATCCTCAATCCTCAACCCTCAATCCTCAGTCCTCAAACATCAATCCTGAATCCTCAATCCTGAATCCTCAATCTTCAGCCCTCAGTCCTCAACAATCAATTGTCAGTCCTCAATCCTGAATAGATTATACCCAATTCGCAGTTTTCAATACTCAATCCCCAACGTTCAATCTTCAAATCTCAATCCACAAACATCAATTCTCATCACTCAACGCTCAACACTCAGTCCCCAATCCTCAATCTTCAATCCTCAATCCTCAATCCTCAATCATCAATCCTCAATTTTCAATCCTCAATACTCAATCTTCAATCCTCAATCCTCAATCCTCAATCCTCAATCCTCAGTCCTCAATCCACAACCCTCAATCCTCAGTCCTGAAACCTCAATCCCGAATCCTCAATCCTGAATCCGCAAACTTCAGTCCCCAATCCTCAACAATCAATTGTGAATCCTCAATCCTCAATAGAATATCCTCAATTCACAGTTTTCAATACTCAATCCCCATTCTTCAATCTTCAAATCTCAATCCACAGACATTAATCCTCATCACTCAACCCTCAACACTCAGTCCTCAATCTTCAATCCTCAATCCTCAATCCGCAATCTTGAATCCTCAATACTCAATCTTCAATCCTCAATCCTCAATTCTCAATCCTCAACACTCAATCCTAAATCCTCAACCTTCAATCCTCAATACTCAATCTTCAATCCTCAATCCTCTATTCTCAATCCTCAATACTCACTCCTCAATCGTCAATCCTCAATACCCAATCCTCAATCTTCAATCCTCAATCCACAATATTCAGTCCTTAATCTTCAATCCTCAATCCTCAATCCTCAATCTTGAATCCTCAATACTCAATCTTCAATACTCAATACTCAATCTTCAATCCTCAATCCTCAATACTCAGTCCTCAATCCTCAATCCTCAATCCTCAATCCTCAATCCTCAATCTTCTATCCTCAGTACTCAATCTGCAATCCTCAATCCTCAATCCTCAATCCTCAAACCTAATTCGTCACTCCTCGAAGCCCAGTCCTCAATCGTCAATCCTCAATCCTCAATCATCAATTCTCAATCCTCAACCCTCAACCCTCAATCCTCAATCTTCAATCCTCAATACTCAATCTTCAATCCTCAATCCTCAATCCTCAATCCTCAATCCTCAATTCTCAATCCTCAATCCTCAATCCTCAATCCTCAATCTACAATCCTCAATTCTCAATCCTCAATCCTCAATCCTCAGACCTCAAACATCAATACTCAACCCTCAGCCCTCGTCCCCAATCCACAACCCTGAATCCTCAATCCTCAATCTTGAATCATCAATCCTCAATCCTCAATCCTCAATTCTCAATCCTCATTCTTCAATACTCAACACCCAATCCTCAATCTTCAATCCTCAATCCTCAATCCTCAATTCTCAAACGTCAGTCCTCAATCCTCAGACCTCAAGCATCAATACTCAACCCTCAGTCCTCGTCCGCAATCTACAACCCTCAATCCTCAATCCTCAATCTTCAATCATCAATATTCAATCTTCAATCCTCAATCCTCAATCCTCTATCCTCAATCCTCAATCCTGAATGTTCAATCCTCAATACCCAATCCTCAATCTTCAATCCTCAATACTCAATCCTCAATTCTCAATCCTCAATCCTCAGTCCTCAATCCTCAATCCTCAATTCTCAATCCTCAATCCTCAATCCTCAGACCTCAAACATCAATACTCAACCCTCAGCCCTCGTCCGCAATCCACAACCCTCAATACTCAATCCTCAATCTTCAATCATCAATATTCAATCTTCAATCCTCAATCCTCAATCCTCTATCCTCAATCCTCAATCCTGAATGTTCAATCCTCAATACCCAATCCTCAACCTTCAATCCTCAATCCTCAATCCTCAATCCTCAAACCTCAATCCTCAATCTTCAATCCTTAATCCTCAATCCTCAATCCCCAATCCTCAATCATCAATACTCAATCTTCAATCCTCAATCCTCAATCCTCAGTCCTCAATCCTCAATCCTCATTCTTCAATACTCAACACCCAATCCTCAATCTTCAATCCTCAATCCTCAATCCTCAATTCTCAAACCTCAGTCCTCAATCCTCAGACCTCAAGCATCAATACTCAACCCTCAGTCCTCGTCCGCAATCTACAACCCTCAATCCTCAATCCTCAATCTTCAATCATCAATATTCAATCTTCAATCCTCAATCCTCAATCCTCAATTCTCAATCCTCAATCCTCAATCCTCAATCCCAAATCCTTAATCCTCAATCCTCAATCCTCAACCCACAATCCTCAGTCCTGATACCTCAATACCGAATCCTCAATCCTGAATCCTCAATCCTCAGCCCTCAGTCCTCAACAATCAATTGTCAATCCTCAATCCTCAATAGAATATCTTCAATTCACAGTTTTCAATTCTCAATCCCCATTCTTCAATCTTCAAATCTCAATCCACAAACATCAATTATCATCACTCAACCCTCAACACTCAGTCCTCAATCTTCAATCGTCAATCCTAAATCCGCAATCTTCAATCCTCAATACTCAACATTCAATCCTCAACCCTCAATCCTCAATCCTCAATGCTCAATCCTCAATCGTCAATCCTCAATTCCCAATCCTCAATCTTCAATCCTCAATCCTCAATATTCAATCCTGAATCGTCAATCCTCAATCCTCAATCCTCAACCTTCAATCCTCAATACTCAATCTTCAATCCTCAATCCTCAATCCTCAATCCTCAATCCTCAATCCTCAATACTCAATCCTCAATCTTCAATCCTCAATACTCAATCTTCATCCCTCAATCTTCAATCCTCAATCCTCTATCCTCATTCATCAATCCTCAACACCCAATCCTCAATCTTCAATCCTCAATCCTCAATCCTCAATTCTCGATCCTCAATCCTCAATCCTCAGTCCTCAAAGATCAATACTCAACCCTCAGTCCTCGTCCGCAATCCACAAACCTCAATCCTCAATCCTCAATCTTCAATCATCAATATTCAATCTTCAATCCTCAATCCTCAATCCTCTATCCTCAATCCTCAATCCTGAATGTTCAATCCTCAATACCCAATCCTCAATCTTCAATCCTCAATACTCAATCCTCAATCCTCAATCCTCAATCCTCAGTCCTCAATCCTCAATCCTCAATTCTCAATCCTCAATCCTCAATCCTCAGACCTCAAACATCAATACTCAACCCTCAGCCCTCGTCCGCAATCCACAACCCTCAATACTCAATCCTCAATCTTCAATCATCAATATTCAATCTTCAATGCTCAATCCTCAATCCTCTATCCTCAATCCTCAATCCTGAATGTTCAATCCTCAATACCCAATCCTCAACCTTCAGTCCTCAATCCTCAATCCTCAATCCTCAAACCTCAATCCTCAGTCCTGAAACCTCAATACCGAATCCTCAATCCTGAATCCTCAATCTTCAGCCCTCAGTTCTCAACAATCAATTGTCAATCCTCAATCCTCAATAGAATATCCTCAATAGACAGTTTTCAATACTCAATCCCCATTCTTCAATCTTCAAATCTCAATCCACAAACATCAATTATCATCACTCAACCCTCAACACTCAGTCCTCAATCTTCAATCGTCAATCCTAAATCCGCAATCTTCAATCCTCAATACTCAACATTGCATCCTCAACCCTCAATCCTCAATCCTCAATGCTCAATCCTCAACCGTCAATCCTCAATTGCCAATCCTCAATCTTCAATCCTCAATCCTCAATATTCAATCCTGAATCGTCAATACTCAATCCTCAATCCTCAATCTTCAATCCTCAATACTCAATCTTCAATCCTCAATCCTCAATCCTCAATCCTCAATCCTCAATGCTTAATCCTCAATCCTCAATCTTCAATCCTCAATACTCAATCTTCAACCCTCAATCTTCAATCCTCAATCCTCTATCCTCATTCTTCAATCCTCAACACCCAATCCTCAATCTTCAATCCTCAATCCTCAATCCTCAATTCTCAGTCCTCAATCCTCAATCCTCAGACCTCAAACATCAATACTCAACCCTCAGTCCTCGTCCGCAATCCACAAACCTCAATCCTCAATCCTCAAACTTCAATCATCAATATTCAATCTTCAATCCTCAATCCTCAATCCTCTATCCTCAATCCTCAATCCTGAATGTTCAATCCTCACTACCCAATCCTCAATCTTCAATCCTCAATACTCAATCCTCAGTCCTCAATCCTCAATTCTCAATCCTCAATCCTCAATCCTCAGACCTCAAACATCAATACTCAACCCTCAGCCCTCGTCCGCAATCCACAACCCTCAATCCTCAATCCTCAATCTTCAATCATCAATCCTCAATCCTCAATCCTCAATTCTCAATCCTCAATCCTGAATCCTCAATCCTCAATCTTCAATCCTCAATCCTCAATCCTCAATTCTCAATCCTCAATCCTCAATCGTCAATCCTCAATTCCCAATCCTGAATCTTCAATACTCAATCCTCAATCGTCAATCCTCAATTCCCAATCCTCAATCTTCAATCCTCAATCCACAATATTCAATGCTCAATCCTCAATCCACTGTCCCCAATCCTCAATCCTCAATCCTCAATACTCAATTTTCAATCCTCAATCCTCAATCCTCTATCCTCAATCCTCAATCCTGAACGTTCAATCCTCAATACACAATCCTCAATCTTCAGTCCTCAATACTCAATCCTCAATCCTCAACCCTCAATCCTCAGTCCTCAAACCTCAATCCTGAATCCTCAATCCTGAATCCTCAATCTTCAGCCCTCAGTCCTCAATCCTCAATCTTGAATCCTCAATACTCAATCTTCAATACTCAATACTCAATCTTCAATCCTCAATCCTCAATCCTCAGTCCTCAATCCACAATCCTCAATCCTCAATCCTCAATCTTCTATCCTCAATACTCAATCTGCAATCCTGAATCCTCAATCCTCAATCCACAAACCTAATTCGTCACTCCTCGAAACCCAGTCCTCAATCGTCAATCCTCAATCCTCAATCATCAATTCTCAATCCTCAGCCCTCAATCCTCAATCCTCAATCTTCAATCCTCAATACTCAATCTTCAATACTCAATCCTCAATCCTCGATCCTCAATCCTCAATCCTCAATCCTGAATCCCAAATCCTCAATCCTCAATCCTCAATCCTCAACCCTCAATCCTCAGTCCTGAAACATCAATACCGAATCCTCAATACTGAATCCTCAATCTTCAGCCCTCAGTCCTCAACAATCAATTGTCAATCCTCAATCCCCAATCGAATATCCTCAATTCACAGTTTTCAATTCTCAATCCCCATTCTTCAATCTTCAAATCTCAATCCACAAGCATCAATTCTCATCACTCAACCCTCAACACTCAGTCCTCAGTCTTCAATCCTCACTCCTAAATCCTCAATCTTCAATCCTCAATACTCAATCTTCAATCCTCAATCCTCAATTCTCAATCCTCAATACTCAATCCACAATCGTTAATCCTCAATTCACAATCCTCAATCTTCAATCCTCAATCCTCAATCTTCAATCCTTAATCCTCAATCCTCAATCCCCAATCCTCAACACCCAATCCTCAATCCTCAATCCTCAGTCCTCAATCGTCAATCCTAAATCCGCAATCTTCAATCCTCAATACTCAACATTCAATCCTCAACCCTCAATCCTCAATCCTCAATGCTCAATCCTCAATCGTCAATCCTCAATTCCCAATCCTCAAGCTTCAATCCTCAATCCTCAATATTCAATCCTGAATCGTCAATCCTCAATCCTCAATCCTCAATCTTCAATCCTCAATACTCAATCTTCAATCCTCAATCCTCAATCCTCAATCCTCAATCCTCAATCCTCAATACTCAATCTTCAATCCTCAATCATCAATACTCAATCCTCAATCCTCAATCCTCAATCCTCAATCCTCAATCCTCAATCCTCAATCTACAATCCTCAATCCTCAATCCTGAGTGTTCAATACTCAATACCCGATCCTCAATATTCAATCCTCAATCCTCAACCGTCAACCCTCAATTCCCGATCCTCAATCTTCAATCCTCAATCGTCAATCCTGAATCCTCAATCCTCAATACCAAATCCTCAATCTTCAATCCTCAACACTCAATCCTCAATACGCAATCCTCAATCCTCAATCCTCAATCCTCAATCCTCAGTCCTCAGTCCTCAAACCTCAATCCTCAAACCTCAACCCTCATCCTCAATCCTCAATCCTCGATTCTAAATCTTCAATCCTCAATCCTCAATCCTCAATTCCCAATCCTCAAACCTCAATCCTCAGACCTCAAGGATCAATACCCAACCCTCTGTCCTCGTCCTCAATCCTCAATCTTCTATCCTCAATACTCAATCTTCAATCCTCAATCCTCAATTCTCAATCCTCAATACTCAATCCTCAATCGTCAATCCTCAATTCCCAATCCTCAATCTTCAATCCTCAATCCACAATATTCAATCCTCAATCCTCAATCCTCAGTCCCCAATCCTCAATCTTCAATCCTCAATACCCAATTTTCAATCCTCAATCCTCAATCCTCTATCCTCAATCCTCAATCCTGAACGTTCAATCCTCAATACTCAATCCTCAATCCTCAACCCTCAATCCTCAGTCCTCAAACCTCAATCCTGAATCCTCAATCCTGAATCCTCAATCTTCAGCCCTCAGTCCTCAACAATCAATTGTCAGTCCTCAATCCTGAATAGAATATACCCAATTCGCAGTTTTCAATACTCAATCCCCAATGTTCAATCTTCAAATCTCAATCCACAAACATCAATTCTCATCACTCAACGCTCAACACTCAGTCCCCAATCCTCAATCTTCAATCCTCGATCCTCAATCCTCAATCATCAATCCTCAATTTTCAATCCTCAATACTCAATCTTCAATCCTCAATCCTCAATCCTCAATCCTCAATCCTCAGTCCTCAATCCACAACCCTCAATCCTCAGTCCTGAAACCTCAATCCCGAATCCTCAATCCTGAATCCGCAAACTTCAGTCCTCAATCCTCAACAATCAATTGTGAATCCTCAATCCTCAATAGAATATCCTCAATTCACAGTTTTCAATACTCAATCCCCATTCTTCAATCTTCAAATCTCAATCCACAGACATTAATCCTCATCACTCAACCCTCAACACTCAGTCCTCAATCTTCAATCCTCAATCCTCAATCCGCAATCTTGAATCCTCAATACTCAATCTTCAATCCTCAATCCTCAATTCTCAATCCTCAACACTCAATCCTAAATCCTCAACCTTCAATCCTCAATACTCAATCTTCAATCCTCAATCCTCTATTCTCAATCCTCAATACTCACTCCTCAATCGTCAATCCTCAATACCCAATCCTCAATCTTCAATCCTCAATCCACAATATTCAGTCCTCAATCTTCAATCCTCAATCCTCAATCCTCAATCTTGAATCCTCAATACTCAATCTTCAATACTCAATACTCAATCTTCAATCCTCAATCCTCAATACTCAGTCCTCAATCCTCAATCCTCAATCCTCAATCCTCAATCTTCTATCCTCAGTACTCAATCTGCAATCCTCAATCCTCAATCCTCAATCCTCAAACCTAATTCGTCACTCCTCGAAGCCCAGTCCTCAATCGTCAATCCTCAATCCTCAATCATCAATTCTCAATCCTCAACCCTCAACCCTCAATCCTCAATCTTCAATCCTCAATACTCAATCTTCAATCCTCAATCCTCAATCCTCAATCCTCAATCCTCAATCCTCAATCCTCAATCCTCAATCCTCAATCCTCAATCTACAATCCTCAATACTCAATCTTCAACTCTCAACCTTCAATCCTCAATCCTCTATCCTCATTCTTCAATCCTCAACACCGAATCCTCAATCTTCAATCCTCAATCCTCAATCCTCAATCCTCAATCCTCAATCCTCAATCCTCAATCCTCAATCCTCAATTCTCAATCCTCAATCCTCAATCGTCAATCCTGAATTCCCAAACCTCAATCTTCAATCCTCAATCCTCAATCTTCAATCCTTAATCCTTAATCCTCAATCCCCAATCCTCAATCTTCAGTACTCAATCTTCAATCCTCAATCCTCAATCCTCAGTCCTCAATCCTCAATCCTCATTCTTCAATCCTCAACACCCAATCCTCAATCTTCAATGCTCAATCCTCAATCCTCAATTCTCAATCCTCAGTCCTCAATCCTCAGACCTCAAGCATCAATACTCAACCCTCAGTCCTCGTCCGCAATCCGCAACCCTCAATCCTCAATCCTCAATCTTCAATCATCAATATTCAATCTTCAATCCTCAATCCTCAATCCTCAATTCTCAATCCGCAATACTCAATCCTCAATCGTGAATCCTAAATCCGCAATCTTCAATCCTCAATACTCAACATTCAATCCTCAACCCTCAATCCTCAATCCTCAATGCTCAATCCTCAATCGTCAATCCTCAATTGCCAATCCTCAATCTTCAATCCTCAATCCTCAATATTCAATCCTGAATCGTCAATCCTCAATCCTCAATCCTCAATCTTCAATCCTCAATACTCAATCTTCAATCCTCAATCCTCAATCCTCAATTCTCAATCCTCAATCCTGAATCCTCAGACCTCAAACATCAATACTCAACCCTCAGCCCTCGTCCCCAATCCACAACCCTCAATCCTCAATCCTCAATCTTGAATCATCAATCCTCAATCCTCAATCCTCAATTCTCAATACTCATTCTTCAATACTCAACACCCAATCCTCAATCTTCAATCCTCAATCCTCAATCCTCAATTCTCAAACGTCAGTCCTCAATCCTCAGACCTCAAGCATCAATACTCAACCCTCAGTCCTCGTCCGCAATCTACAACCCTCAATCCTCAATCCTCAATCTTCAATCATCAATATTCAATCTTCAATCCTCAATCCTCAATCCTCTATCCTCAATCCTCAATCCTGAATGTTCAATCCTCAATACCCAATCCTCAATCTTCAATCCTCAATACTCAATCCTCAATCCTCAATCCTCAGTCCTCAATCCTCAATCCTCAATTCTCAATCCTCAATCCTCAATCCTCAGACCTCAAACATCAATACTCAACCCTCAGCCCTCGTCCGCAATCCACAACCCTCAATACTCAATCCTCAATCTTCAATCATCAATATTCAACCTTCAATCCTCAATCCTCAATCCTCTATCCTCAATCCTCAATCCTGAATGTTCAATCCTCAATACCCAATCCTCAACCTTCAATCCTCAATCCTCAATCCTCAATACACAAACCTCAATCCTCAATCTTCAATCCTTAATCCTCAATCCTCAATCCCCAATCCTCAATCATCAATACTCAATCTTCAATCCTCAATCCTCAATCCTCAGTCCTCAATCCTCAATCCTCATTCTTCAATACTCAACACCCAATCCTCAATCTTCAATCCTCAATCCTCAATCCTCAATTCTCAAACCTCAGTCCTCAATCCTCAGACGTCAAGCATCAATACTCAACCCTCAGTCCTCGTCCGCAATCTACAACCCTCAATCCTCAATCCTCAATCGTCAATCCTCAATCCTGAATCCTCAACCATCAATCCTCAATACTCAATCTTCAATACTCAATCCTCAATCCTCAATCCTCAATCCTCAATCCTCAATCCTCAATCCCAAATCCTTAATCCTCAATCCTCAATCCTCAACCCACAATCCTCAGTCCTGATACCTCAATACCGAATCCTCAATCCTGAATCCTCAATCCTCAATTCTCAATCCTCAATCCTCAATCCTCAGTCCTCAAACATCAATACTCAACCCTCAGTCCTCGTCCGCAATCCACAAACCTCAATCCTCAATCCTCAACCTTCAATCATCAATATTCAATCTTCAATCCTCAATCCTCAATCCTCTATCCTCAATCCTCAATCCTGAATGTTCAATCCTCAATACCCAATCCTCAATCTTCAATCCTCAATACTCAATCCTCAATCCTCAATCCTCAATCCTCAGTCCTCAATCCTCAATCCTCAATTCTCAATCCTCAATCCTCAATCCTCAGACCTCAAACATCAATACTCAACCCTCAGCCCTCGTCCGCAATCCACAACCCTCAATACTCAATCCTCAATCTTCAATCATCAATATTCAATCTTCAATCCTCAAACCTCAATCCTCTATCCTCAATCCTCAATCCTGAATGTTCAATCCTCAATACCCAATCCTCAACCTTCAGTCCTCTATCCTCAATCCTCAATCCTCAAACCTCAATCCTCAGTCCTGAAACCTCAATACCGAATCCTCAATCCTGAATCCTCAATCTTCAGCCCTCAGTTCTCAACAATCAATTGTCAATCCTCAATCCTCAATAGAATATCCTCAATAGACAGTTTTCAATACTCAATCCCCATTCTTCTATCTTCAAATCTCAATCCACAAACATCAATTATCATCACTCAACCCTCAACACTCAGTCCTCAATCTTCAATCGTCAATCCTAAATCCGCAATCTTCAATCCTCAATACTCAACATTGCATCCTCAACCCTCAATCCTCAATCCTCAATGCTCAATCCTCAACCGTCAATCCTCAATTGCCAATCCTCAATCTTCAATCCTCAATCCTCAATATTCAATCCTGAATCGTCAATACTCAATCCTCAATCCTCAATCTTCAATCCTCAATACTCAATCTTCAATCCTCAATCCTCAATCCTCAATCCTCAATCCTCAATCCTTAATCCTCAATCCTCAATCTTCAATCCTCAATACTCAATCTTCAACCCTCAATCTTCAATCCTCAATCCTCTATCCTCATTCTTCAATCCTCAACACCCAATCCTCAATCTTCAATCCTCAATCCTCAATCCTCAATTCTCAATCCTCAATCCTCAATCCTCAGACCTCAAACATCAATACTCAACCCTCAGTCCTCGTCTGCAATCCACAAACCTCAATCCTCAATCCTCAATCTTCAATCATCAATATTCAATCTTCAATCCTCAATCCTCAATCCTCTATCCTCAATCCTCAATCCTGAATGTTCAATCCTCACTACCCAATCCTCAATCTTCAATCCTCAATACTCAATCCTCAGTCCTCAATCCTCAATTCTCAATCCTCAATCCTCAATCCTCAGACCTCAAACATCAATACTCAACCCTCAGCCCTCGTCCGCAATCCACAACCCTCAATCCTCAATCCTCAATCTTCAATCATCAATCCTCAATCCTCAATCCTCAATTCTCAATCCTCAATCCTCAATCCTCAATCCTCAATCTTCAATCCTCAATCCTCAATCCTCAATTCTCAATCCTCAATCCTCAATCGTCAATCCTCAATTCCCAATCCTCAATCTTCAATCCTCAATCCACAATATTCAATCCTCAATCCTCAATCCACTGTCCCCAATCCTCAATCCTCAATCCTCAATACTCAATTTTCAATCCTCAATCCTCAATCCTCTATCCTCAATCCTCAATCCTGAACGTTCAATCCTCAATACACAATCCTGAATCTTCAGTCCTCAATACTCAATCCTCAATCCTCAACCCTCAATCCTCAGTCCTCAAACCTCAATCCTGAATCCTCAATCCTGAATCCTCAATCTTCAGCACTCAGTCCTCAATCCTCAATCTTGAATCCTCAATACTCAATCTTCAATACTCAATACTCAATCTTCAATCCTCAATCCTCAATCCTCAGTCCTCAATCCTCAATCCTCAATCCTCAATCCTCAATCTTCTATCCTCAATACTCAATCTGCAATCCTGAATCCTCAATCCTCAATCCACAAACCTAATTCGTCACTCCTCGAAACCCAGTCCTCAATCGTCAATCCTCAATCCTCAATCATCAATTCTCAATCCTCAACCCTCAATCCTCAATCCTCAATCTTCAATCCTCAATACTCAATCTTCAATACTCAATCCTCAATCCTCGATCCTCAATCCTCAATCCTCAGTCCTGAATCCCAAATCCTCAATCCTCAATCCTCAATCCTCAACCCTCAATCCTCAGTCCTGAAACATCAATACCGAATCCTCAATACTGAATCCTCAATCTTCAGCCCTCAGTCCTCAACAATCAATTGTCAATCCTCAATCCCCAATCGAATATCCTCAATTCACAGTTTTCAATTCTCAATCCCCATTCTTCAATCTTCAAATCTCAATCCACAAGCATCAATTCTCATCACTCAACCCTCAACACTCAGTCCTCAGTCTTCAATCCTCACTCCTAAATCCTCAATCTTCAATCCTCAATACTCAATCTTCAATCCTCAATCCTCAATTCTCAATCCTCAATACTCAATCCACAATCGTTAATCCTCAATTCACAATCCTCAATCTTCAATCCTCAATCCTCAATCTTCAATCCTTAATCCTCAATCCTCAATCCCCAATCCTCAACACCCAATCCTCAATCCTCAATCCTCAGTCCTCAATCGTCAATCCTCAATTCCCAATCCTCAATCTTCAATCCTCAATCCTCAATCTTCAATCCTTAATCCTCAATCCTCAATCCCCAGTCCTCAATCTTCAATACTCAATCTTCAATCCTCAATCCTCAATCCTCAGTCCTCAATCCTAAATACTCATTCTTCAATCCTCAACACCCAATGCTCAATCTTCAATCCTCAATCCTCAATCCTCAATTCTCAATCCTCAGTCCTCAATCCTCAGACCTCAAGCATCGATGCTCAACCCTCAGTCCTCGTCCGCAATCCACAACCCTCAATCCTCAATCCTCAATCTTCAATCATCAATATTCAATCTTCAATCCTCAATCCTCAATCCTCAATGCTCAATCCTCAATCGTCAATCCTCAATTCCCAATCCTCAATCTTCAATCCTCAATCCTCAATATTCAATCCTGAATCGTCAATCCTCAACCCTCAATCCTCAATCTTCAATCCTCAATACTCAATCTTCAATCCTCAATCCTCAATCCTCAATCCTCAATCCTCAATCCTCAATCCTCAATACTCAATCCTCAATCTTCAATCCTCAATACTCAATCTTCATCCCTCAATCTTCAATCCTCAATCCTCAATCCTCAATTCTCAATCCTCAATCCTCAATCCTCAGACCTCAAACATCAATACTCAACCCTCAGTCCTCGTCCGCAATCCACAAACCTCAATCCTCAATCCTCAATCCTCAATCTTCAATCATCAATATTCAACCTTCAATCCTCAATCCTCAATCCTCTATCCTCAATCCTCAATCCTGAATGTTCAATCCTCAATACCCAATCCTCAATCTTCAATCCTCAATACTCAATCCTCAATCCTCAATCCTCAATCCTCAGTCCTCAATCCTCAATCCTCAATTCTCAATCCTCAATCCTCAATCCTCAGACCTCAAACATCAATACTCAACCCTCAGCTCTCGTCCGCAATCCACAACCCTCAATACTCAATCCTCAATCTTCAATCATCAATACTCAATCTTCAATCCTCAATCCTCAATCCTCTATCCTCAATCCTCAATCCTGAATGTTCAATACTCAATACCCTATCCTCAATATTCAATCCTCAATCCTCAACCGTCAACCCTCAATTCCCAATCCTCAATCTTCAATCCTCAATCGTCAATCCTGAATCCTCAATCCTCAATACCAAATCCTCAATCTTCAATCCTCAACACTCAATCCTCAATACGCAATCCTCAATCCTCAATCCTCAATCCTCAATCCTCAGTCCTCAGTCCTCAAACCTCAATCCTCAAACCTCAACCCTCATCCTCAATCCTCAATCCTCGATCCTCAATCTTCAATCCTCAATCCTCAATCCTCAATTCCCAGTCCTCAAACCTCAATCCTCAGACCTCAAGCATCAATACCCAACCCTCTGTCCTCGTCCTCAATCCACAATCTTCTATCCTCAATACTCAATCTTCAATCCTCAATCCTCAATTCTCAATCCTCAATACTCAATCCTCAATCGTCAATCCTCAATTCCCAATCCTCAATCTTCAATCCTCAATCCACAATATTCAATCCTCAATCCTCAATCCTCAGTCCGCAATCCTCAATCTTCAATCCTCAATACTCAATTTTCAATCCTCAATCCTCAATCCTCTATCCTCAATCCTCAATCCTGAACGTTCAATCCTCAATACACAATCCTCAATCTTCAATCCTCAATACTCAATCCTCAATCCTCAACCCTCAATCCTCAGTCCTCAAACCTCAATCCTGAATCCTCAATCGTGAATCCTCAATCTTCAGCCCTCAGTCCTCAACAATCAATTGTCAGTCCTCAATCCTGAATAGAATATACCCAATTCGCAGTTTTCAATACTCAATCCCTAATGTTCAATCTTCAAATCTCAATCCACAAACATCAATTCTCATCACTCAACGCTCAACACTCAGTCCCCAATCCTCAATCTTCAATCCTCAATCCTCAATCCTCAATCCTCAATCCTCAATCCTCAATCCTCATTCCTCAAACCTCAATCCTCAATCCTCAGTCCTCACCCTCAATTCTCAATCCTCAATCCTCAATCCTCATTCATCAATCCCAAATCCTCAATCCTCAATCATCAATCCTCAATCCTCAGTCCTCAAACATCAATCCTGAATCCTCAATCTTCAGCCCTCAGTCCTCAACAATCAGTTGTCAATCCTCAATCCTCAATAGAATATCACCAATTCACAGTTTTCAATACTCAATACTCAATCTGCAATCTTCAAATCTCTATCCACAAACATCAATTCTCATTACTCAACCCTCAACACTCAGTCCCCAATCCTCAATATTCAATCCTCAATCCTCAATCCTCAATCCTCAATCCTCAATCTTCAATCCTCAATGCTCAATCTTCAATCCTCAATCCTCAATACTCAATTCTCAATTCTCGATACTCAATCGTCAATCTTCAATCCTCAATACTCAATCTTCAATCCTCAGCCCTCAATCCTCAATCCCCAATCCTCATTCTTCAATCCTCAATGCCCAATCCCCAATCTTCAATCCTCAGTCCTCAATCCTCAATTCTCAATCCTCAACCCTCAGTCCTGAGTCCTCAAACCTCAATCCTCAACCCTCAGCCCTCATCCTCAATCCTCAATCCTCGATCCTCAATCCTCAATCCTCATTCCTCAAACCTCAATCCTCAATCCTCAGTCCTCACCCTCAATTCTCAATCCTCAATCCTCAATCCTCAATCATCAATCCCAAATCCTCAATCCTCAATCCTCAATCCTCAATCCTCAGTCCTCAAACATCAATCCTGAATCCTCAACCTTCAGCCCTCAGTCCTCAACAATCAGTTGCCAATCCTCACTCCTCAATAGAATATCCTCAATTCACAGCTTTCAATACTCAATACTCAATCTGCATTCTTCAAATCTCTATCCACAAACATCAATTCTCATCACTCAACCCTCAACACTCAGTCCTCAATGTACAGTCCTCAATCCTCAATTCTCAATCTTCAATCCTCAATTCTGAATCTTCAATCCTAATTCCTCAATCCTCAATCCTCAATCCTCAATCCTCAATCTTCAATCCTCAGTCCTCAATCCACAACCCTCAATCCTCAGTCCTGAAACCTCAATCCCGAATCCTCAATCCTGAATCCGCAAACTTCAGTCCTCAATCCTCAACAATCAATTGTGAATCCTCAATCCTCAATAGAATATCCTCAATTCACAGTTTTCAATACTCAATCCCCATTCTTCAATCTTCAAATCTCAATCCACAAACATTAATTCTCATCATTCAACCCCCAACACTCAGTCCTCAATCTTCAATCCTCAGTCCTCAATCCGCAATCTTGAATCCTCAATACTCAATCTTCAATCCTCAATCCTCAATTCTCAATCCTCCACACTCAATCCTAAATCCTCAACCTTCAATCCTCAATACTCAATCTTCAATCCTCAATCCTCTATTCTCAATCCTCAATACTCATTCCTCAATCGTCAATCCTCAATACCCAATCCTCAATCTTCAATCCTCAATCCTCAATACTCAATCCTCAATCTTCAATCCTCAATACTCAATCTTCATCCCTCAATCTTCAATCCTCAATCCTCAATCCTCAATTCTCAATCCTCAATCCTCAATCCTCAGACCTCAAACATCAATACTCAACCCTCAGTCCTCGTCCGCAATCCACAAACCTCAATCCTCAATCCTCAATCCTCAATCTTCAATCATCAATATTCAATTTTCAATCCTCAATCCTCAATCCTCTATCCTCAATCCTCAATCCTGAATGTTCAATCCTCAATACCCAATCCTCAATCTTCAATCCTCAATACTCAATCCTCAATCCTCAATCCTCAATCCTCAGTCCTCAATCCTCAATCCTCAGTTCTCAATCCTCAATCCTCAATCCTCAGACCTCAAACATCAATACTCAACCCTCAGCTCTCGTCCGCAATCCACAACCCTCAATACTCAATCCTCAATCTTCAATCATCAATACTCAATCTTCAATCCTCAATCCTCAATCCTCTATCCTCAATCCTCAATCCTGAATGTTCAATACTCAATACCCTATCCTCAATATTCAATCCTCAATCCTCAACCGTCAACCCTCAATTCCCAATCCTCAATCTTCAATCCTCAATCGTCAATCCTGAATCCTCAATCCTCAATACCAAATCCTCAATCTTCAATCCTCAACACTCAATCCTCAATACGCAATCCTCAATCCTCAATCCTCAATCCTCAATCCTCAGTCCTCAGTCCTCAAACCTCAATCCTCAAACCTCAACCCTCATCCTCAATCCTCAATCCTCGATCCTCAATCTTCAATCCTCAATCCTCAATCCTCAATTCCCAATCCTCAAACCTCAATCCTCAGACCTCAAGCATCAATACCCAACCCTCTGTCCTCGTCCTCAATCATCAATCTTCTATCCTTAATACTCAATCTTCAATCCTCAATCCTCAATTCTCAATCCTCAATACTCAATCCTCAATCGTCAATCCTCAATTCCCAATCCTCAATCTTCAATCCTCAATCCACAATATTCAATCCTCAATCCTCAATCCTCAGTCCGCAATCCTCAATCTTCAATCCTCAATACTCAATTTTCAATCCTCAATCCTCAATCCTCTATCCTCAATCCTCAATCCTGAACGTTCAATCCTCAATACACAATCCTCAATCTTCAATCCTCAATACCCAATCCTCAATCCTCAACCCTCAATCCTCAGTCCTCAAACCTCAATCCTGAATCCTCAATCGTGAATCCTCAATCTTCAGCCCTCAGTCCTCAACAATCAATTGTCAGTCCTCAATCCTGAATAGAATATACCCAATTCGCAGTTTTCAATACTCAATCCCTAATGTTCAATCTTCAAATCTCAATCCACAAACATCAATTCTCATCACTCAACGCTCAACACTCAGTCCCCAATCCTCAATCTTCAATCCTCAATCCTCAATCCTCAATCCTCAATCCTCAATCCTCAATCCTCATTCCTCAAACCTCAATCCTCAATCCTCAGTCCTCACCCTCAATTCTCAATCCTCAATCCTCAATCCTCAATCATCAATCCCAAATCCTCAATCCTCAATCATCAATCCTCAATCCTCAGTCCTCAAACATCAATCCTGAATCCTCAATCTTCAGCCCTCAGTCCTCAACAATCAGTTGTCAATCCTCAATCCTCAATAGAATATCACCAATTCACAGTTTTCAATACTCAATACTCAATCTGCAATCTTCAAATCTCTATCCACAAACATCAATTCTCATTACTCAACCCTCAACACTCAGTCCCAAATCCTCAATATTCAATCCTCAATCCTCAATCCTCAATCCTCAATCCTCAATCTTCAATCCTCAATGCTCAATCTTCAATCCTCAATCCTCAATACTCAATTCTCAATTCTCAATACTCAATCGTCAATCTTCAATCCTCAATACTCAATCTTCAATCCTCAGCCCTCAATCCTCAATCCCCAATCCTCATTCTTCAATCCTCAATACCCAATCCCCAATCTTCAATCCTCAGTCCTCAATCCTCAATTCTCAATCCTCAACCCTCAGTCCTGAGTCCTCAAACCTCAATCCTCAACCCTCAGCCCTCATCCTCAATCCTCAATCCTCGATCCTCAATCCTCAATCCTCATTCCTCAAACCTCAATCCTCAATCCTCAGTCCTCACCCTCAATTCTCAATCCTCAATCCTCAATCCTCAATCATCAATCCCAAATCCTCAATCCTCAATCCTCAATCCTCAATCCTCAGTCCTCAAACATCAATCCTGAATCCTCAACCTTCAGCCCTCAGTCCTCAACAATCAGTTGCCAATACTCACTCCTCAATAGAATATCCTCAATTCACAGCTTTCAATACTCAATACTCAATCTGCATTCTTCAAATCTCTATCCACAAACATCAATTCTCATCACTCAACCCTCAACACTCAGTCCTCAATGTACAGTCCTCAATCCTCAATTCTCAATCTTCAATCCTCAATTCTGAATCTTCAATCCTAATTCCTCAATCCTCAATCCTCAATCCTCAATCCTCAATCTTCAATCCTCAGTCCTCAATCCACAACCCTCAATCCTCAGTCCTGAAACCTCAATCCCGAATCCTCAATCCTGAATCCGCAAACTTCAGTCCTCAATCCTCAACAATCAATTGTGAATCCTCAATCCTCAATAGAATATCCTCAATTCACAGTTTTCAATACTCAATCCCCATTCTTCAATCTTCAAATCTCAATCCACAAACATTAATTCTCATCATTCAACCCCCAACACTCAGTCCTCAATCTTCAATCCTCAGTCCTCAATCCGCAATCTTGAATCCTCAATACTCAATCTTCAATCCTCAATCCTCAATTCTCAATCCTCAACACTCAATCCTAAATCCTCAACCTTCAATCCTCAATACTCAATCTTCAATCCTCAATCCTCTATTCTCAATCCTCAATACTCATTCCTCAATCGTCAATCCTCAATACCCAATCCTCAATCTTCAATCCTCAATCCACAATATTCAATCCTCAATCCTCAATCCTCAATCCCCAATCCTCAAGCTTCAATCCTCAATACTCAATCTTCAATCCTCAATCATCAATCCTCAATCCTCAATCCTCAATCCTCAATCCTCAATAGAATATCTTCAATTCACAGTTTTCAATACTCAATCCCCATTCTTCAATCTTCAAATCTGAATCCACAAACCTCAATTATCATCACTCAACCCCCAACACTCAGTCCTCAATCTTCAATCGCCAATCCTAAATCCGCAATCTTCAATCCTCAATACTCAACATTCAATCCTCAACCCTCAATCCTCAATCCTCAATGCTCAATCCTCAATCGTCAATCCTCAATCCACAATCCTCAACCTTCAATCCTCAATACTCAATCTTCAATCCTCAATCCTCAATCCTTAATCCTCAATCCTCAATCCCCAATCCTCAATCTTCAATCCTCTATCCTCAATCCTCAATCCTCAATCCTCAATCCTCAATCTTCAATACTCAATACTCAATCTTCAATCCTCAATCCTCAATCCTCAGTCCTCAATCCTCAATCCTCAATCCTCAATCCACAATCTTCAATGCTCAATACTCAATCTGCAATCCTCAATCCACAATCTTCAATACTCAATCCTCAATCCTCAATCCCCAATCCTCAATCTTCAATTCTCAATACTCAATCTTCAATCCTCAATCCTCAATCCTCAATCGTCAATCCTCAATCCTCAATCCTCAATCGTCAATCCTCAATCCCCAATCCTCAATCTTCAATCCTCTATACTCAATCCTCAATCCTCAATCGCCAATCCTCAATCTTCAATCCTCAATCTTCAATCCTCAATCCTCAATCCTCAATCCTCAATCCTCAATCCTCAATCCTCAATCCTCAATCCTCAATCCTCAATCGTCAATGCTCAATCCCCAATCCTCAATCTTCAATCCTCTATCCTCAATCCTCAATCCTCAATTCCCAATACTCAATCTTCAATCCTCAATATTCAATCCTCAATCATCAATCCTCAATTTTCAATCCTCAATACTCAATCTTCAATCCTCAATCCTCAACACTCAATCCTCAATCCTCAATCCTCAATCCCCAATTCTCAATCTTCAATCCTCTATCCTCAATCCTCAATCCTCAATCCTCAATCCTCAATCTTCAATACTCAATACTCAATCTTCAATCCTCAATCCTCAATCCTCAGTCCTCAATCCTCAATCCTCAATCCTCAATCCTCAATCTTCAATCCTCAATACTCAATCTGCAATCCTCAATCCTCAATCTTCAATACTCAATCCTCAATCCTCAATCCCCAATCCTCAATCTTCAATCCTCAATACCCAATCCTCAATCTTCAATCCTCAATTCTCAACACTCAATCCTCAATCCTCAGACCTCAAGCATCAATACTCAACCCACAGTCCTCGGCCGCAATCCACAACCCTCAATCCTCAATCCTCAATCTTCAATCATCAATATTCAATCTTCAATCCTCAATACTCAATCTTCAATCCTCAATTCTCAATCCTCAATCCTCAGTAGTTAGTCCTCAAACCTCAATCCTCAACCCTCAACCCTCATCCCCAATCCTCAATCCTCAATCCTCAATCCTCAATCGTCAATCTTTAATCCTCAATACTCAATCTTTAATCCTCAATCCTCAGTCCTCAAACATCAATTCTGAGTCCTGAGTACTGAATCCTCAACCTTCATTCCTCAGTCCTCAACAATCTGTTGTCAATCATCAATCCTCAATAGAGTATGCTCAATTCACAGGTTTCAATACTCAATACTCAGTCTGCAATCTTCAAATATCTATCCACATACATCAATTCTCATCACTCAACCCTCAACACTCAGTCCTCAATGTTGAATCCTCAATCCTCAATTCTCAATCTTCAATCCTCAATACTGAATCATCAATCCTAAATCCTCAATCCTCAATCCTCAATCCTCAATCCTCAATCTTCAATCCTCAGTACCCAATCCTCAATCTTCAATCCTCAATCCTCAATCCTGAACCCTCAATCTTCAGCCCTCAGTCCTCAACAGTCTGTTGTCAATCCTCAATCCTCAATACAGCATCATCAATTCACAGTTTTCAATACTCAATACTCAATCTGCAATCTTCAAATCTGTATCCACAAACATCAATTCTCATCACTCAACCCTCAACACTCAGTCCTCAATCTTCAATCCTCAATCTTCTATCCTCAATCTTCAATCCTCAATACTCAATCTTCAATCCTCAGTCCTCAATTCTCAATCCTCAATCCTCAATCCTCAATCCTCAATCCTCATTCCTCAAACCTCAATCCTCAATCCTCAGTCCTCACTCTCAATTCTCAATTCTCAATCCTCAATCCTCAATCATCAATCCTCAATCCTCAATCCTCAATCGTCAATGCTCAATCCCCAATCCTCAATCTTCAATCCTCTATCCTCAATCCTCAATCCTCAATCCCCAATCCTCAACCTTCAATCCTCAATCTTCAATCCTCAATCATCAATCCTCAATTATCAATCCTCAATACTCAATCTTCAATCCTCAATCCTCAATCCTCAATCCTCAATCCTCAATCCTCAACCCTCAATCCTCAGTCCTGAAACCTCAATCCCGAATCCTCAATCCTGAATCCGCAAACTTCAGTCCTCAGTCCTCAATCCTCAACAATCAATTGTCAATCCTCAATCCTCAATAGAATATCCTCAATTCAAAGTTTTCAATACTCAATCGCCATTCTTCAATCTTCAAATCTCAATCCACAAACATCAATTCTTATCACTCAACCCTCAACACTCAGTCCTCAATCTTCAATCCTCAATCCTCAATCCGCAATCTTGAATCCTCAATACTCAATCTTCAATCCTCAATCCTCAATTCTCAATCCTCAACACTCAATCCTCAATCCTCAATCCTCAATCCTCAATCCTCAATCCTCAATCCTCAATCCTCAATCCTCAATCTTCAATCCTCAGTCCTCAATTCTCAATCCTCAGTCCTCAATCCTCAATCCTCAATCCTCATTCCTCAAACCTCAATCCTCAATCCGCAGTCCTCACTCTCAATTCTCAATTCTCAATCCTCAATCCTCAATACTCAATCTTCAATCCTCAGTCCTCAATTCTCAATCCTCAGTCCTCAATCCTCAATCCTCAATCCTCATTCCTCAAACCTCAATCCTCAATCCGCAGTCCTCACTCTCAATTCTCAATTCTCAATCCTCAATCCTCAATCATCAATCCTCAATCCTCAATCCTCAATCCTCAATCCTCAATCCTCAGTCCTCAAACATCAATCCTGAATCCTCAATCTTCAGCCCTCAATTCTGAATCTTCAATCCTAATTCGTCAATCCTCAATCCTCAATCCTCAATCCTCAATCTTCAATCCTCAGTCCCCAATCCTCAATATTCAATCCTAAATCCTCAATCCTGAATCCTCAATCTTCAGCCCTCAGTCTTCAACAATCAGTTGTCAATCCTCAATCCTCAATACAACATCACCAATTCACAGTTTTCAATACTCAATACACAATCTGCAATCTTCAAATCTCTAACCACAAGCATCAATTCTCATCACTCAACCCTCAACACTCCGTCCCCAATCCTCAATATTCAATCCTCAATCCTCAATCCTCAATCCTCAATCCTCAACCTTCAATCCTCAATGCTCAACGTTCAATCCTCAATACTCAATACTCAATCCTCAATTCTCAATCCTCAATTCTCAATCTTCAATCCTCAATTCTGAATCATCAATCCTGATTCCTCAATCCTCAATCCTCAATCCTCAATCCTCAATCTTCAATCCTCAGTCCCCTATCCTCAATGTTCAATCCTCAATCCTCAATCCTGAATCCTCAATCTTCAGCCCTCAGTCTTCAACAATCAGTTGTCAATCCTCAATCCTCAATACAACATCACCAATTCACAGTTTTCAATACTCAATACACAATCTGCAATCTTCAACTCTCTATCCACATGCATCAATTCTCATCACTCAACCCACAACACTCCGTCCCCAATCCTCAATCTTCAATCCTCAATCCTCAATCCTCAATCCTCAATCCTCAATTTTCAATCCTCAATACTCAATCTTCAACCCTCAATCCTCAATCCTCAATCCTCAATCCTCAATCCTCAATCCTCAATCCTCAATCCTCAGCCCTGAAACCTCAATCCCGAATCCTCAATCCTGAATCCGCAAACTTCAGTCCTCAGTCCTCAACAATTAATTGTCAATCCTCAATCCTCAATAGAATATCCTCAATTCACAGTTTTCAATACTCAATCCCCATTCTTCAATCTTCAAATGTCAATCCACAAACATCAATTCTCATCACTCAGCCCTTAACACTCAGTCCTCAATCTTCAATCCTCAATCCTCACCCCGCAATCTTCAATCCTCAACACTCAACCTTCAATCCTCAACCCTCAATTCTCAATCCTCAATACTCAATCCTCAATCGTCAATCCTCAATCTTCAATCCTCAATCCTCAATCTTCAATCCTGAATCCTCAATCCTCAATCCTCAATCCTCAATCTTCAATCCTCAATCCTTAATCCTCAAACCTCAATACCCAATCCTCAATCCTCAATCCTCAATCCTCAATCCTCAATCCTCAATCCTCAATCCTCAACCCTCAATCCTCAATCCTCAATACTCTATCCTCAATTTTCAATCCTCAATACTCAATCTTCAATCCTCAATCCTCAATCCTCAATCCTCAATCCTCAATCCTCAATCCTCAACCCTCAATCCTCAGTCCTGAAACCTCAATCCCGAATCCTCAATCCTGAATCCGCAAACTTCAGTCCTCAGTCCTCAGTCCTCAACAATCAATTGTCAATCCTCAATCCTCAATAGAATATCCTCAATTCAAAGTTTTCAATACTCAATCGCCATTCTTCAATCTTCAAATCTCAATCCACAAACATCAATTCTTATCACTCAACCCTCAACACTCAGTCCTCAATCTTCAATCCTCAATCCTCAATCCGCAATCTTGAATCCTCAATACTCAATCTTCAATCCTCAATCCTCAATTCTCAATCCTCAACACTCAATCCTCAATCCTCAATCCTCAATCCTCAATCCTCAATCCTCAATCCTCAATCCTCAATCCCCAATCCTCAATCTTCAATCCTCTATCCTCAATCCTCAATCCTCAATCGTCAATCCTCAATCCCCAATCCTCAATCTTCAGTCCTCTATACTCAATCCTCAATCCTCAATCCCCAATCCTCAATCTTCAATCCTCAATCTTCAATCCTCAATCATCAATCCTCAATTTTCAATACTCAATACCCAATCTTCAATCCTCAATCCTCAATCCTCAATCCTCAATCCTCAATCCTCAATCCTCAATCCTCAATCCTCAATCGTCAATGCTCAATCCCCAATCCTCAATCTTCAATCCTCTATCCTCAATCCTCAATCCTCAATTCCCAATACTCAATCTTCAATCCTCAATATTCAATCCTCAATATTCAATCCTCAATCATCAATCCTCAATTTTCAATCCTCAATACTCAATCTTCAATCCTCAATCCTCAACACTCAATCCTCAATCCTCAATCCTCAATCCCCAATTCTCAATCTTCAATCCTCTATCCTCAATCCTCAATCCTCAATCCTCCATCCTCAATCTTCAATACTCAATACTCAATCTTCAATCCTCAATCCCCAATCCTCAGTCCTCAATCCTCAATCCTCAATCCTCAATCCTCAATCTTCAATCCTCAATACTCAATCTGCAATCCTCAATCCTCAATCTTCAATACTCAATCCTCAACCCTCAATCCCCAATCCTCAATCTTCAATTCTCAATACTCAATCTTGAATCCTCAATCCTCAATCCTCAATCGTCAATCCTCAATCCTCAATCCTCAATCGTCAATCCTCAATCCCCAATCCTCAATCTTCAATCCTCAATCCTCAATCCTCTATCCTCAATCCTCAATCCTGAATGTTCAATCCTCAATACCCAAACCTCAATCTTCAATCCTCAATACTCAATCCTCAATCCTCAATCCTCAATCCTCAATCCTCAGTCCTCGAACATCAATCCTGAATCCTCAATCTTCAGCCCTCAATTCTGAATCTTCAATCCTAATTCGTCAATCCTCAATCCTCAATCCTCAATCCTCAATCTTCAATCCTCAGTCCCCAATCCTCAATATTCAATCCTCAATCCTCAATCCTGAATCCTCAATCTTCAGCCCTCAGTCTTCAACAATCAGTTGTCAATCCTCAATCCTCAATACAACATCACCAATTCACAGTTTTCAATACTCAATACACAATCTGCAATCTTCAAATCTCTATAAACAAGCATCAATCCTCATCACTCAACCCTCAACACTCCGTCCCCAATCCTCAATATTCAATCCTCAATCCTCAATCCTCAATCCTCAATCCTCAACCTTCAATCCTCAATGCTCAATCTTCAATCCTCAATACTCAATACTCAATCCTCAATTCTCAATCCTCAATTCTCAATTTTCAATCCTCAATTCTGAATCTTCAATCCTGATTCCTCAATCCTCAATCCTCAATCCTCAATCCTCAATCCTGAATCTTCAATCCTCAGTCCCCAATCCTCAATCTTCAATCCTCAATCCTCAATCCTGAATCCTCAATCTTCAGCCCTCAGTCTTCAACAATCAGTTGTCAATCCTCAATCCTCAATACAACATCACCAATTCACAGTTTTAAATACTCAATACTCAATCTGCAATCTTCAAATCTCTATCCACAAACATCAATTCTCATCACTCCACCCTCAACACTCAGTCCTCAATCTTCAATCCTCAATCCTCTATCCTCAATCTTCAATCCTCAATACTCAATCTTCAATCCTCAGTCCTCAATTCTCAATCCTCAATCCTCAATCCTCAATCCTCAATCCTCATTCCTCAAACCTCAATCCTCAATCCTCAGTCCTCAATCTCAATTCTCAATTCTCAATCCTCAATCCTCAATCATCAATCCTCAATCCTCAATCCTCAATCGTCAATGCTCAATCCCCAATCGTCAATCTTCAATCCTCTATCCTCAATCCTCAATCCTCAATCCCCAATCCTCAATCTTCAATCCTCAATCTTCAATCCTCAATCCTCAATACTCAATTCTCAATTCTCAATACTCAATCGTCAATCTTCAATCCTCAATACTCAATCCTCAATCTTCAATCCTCAATCCTCAATACTCAATCCTCAATCTTCAATCCTCAATACTCAATCTTCATCCCTCAATCTTCAATCCTCAATCCTCAATCCTCAATTCTCAATCCTCAATCCTCAATCCTCAGACCTCAAACATCAATACTCAACCCTCAGTCCTCGTCCGCAATCCACAAACCTCAATCCTCAATCCTCAATCCTCAATCTTCAATCATCAATATTCAATTTTCAATCCTCAATCCTCAATCCTCTATCCTCAATCCTCAATCCTGAATGTTCAATCCTCAATACCCAATCCTCAATCTTCAATCCTCAATACTCAATCCTCAATCCTCAATCCTCAATCCTCAGTCCTCAATTCTCAATCCTCAATCCTCAATCCTCAGACCTCAAACATCAATACTCAACCCTCAGCTCTCGTCCGCAATCCACAACCCTCAATACTCAATCCTCAATCTTCAATCATCAATACTCAATCTTCAATCCTCAATCCTCAATCCTCTATCCTCAATCCTCAATCCTGAATGTTCAATACTCAATACCCTATCCTCAATATTCAATCCTCAATCCTCAACCGTCAACCCTCAATTCCCAATCCTCAATCTTCAATCCTCAATCGTCAATCCTGAATCCTCAATCCTCAATACCAAATCCTCAATCTTCAATCCTCAACACTCAATCCTCAATACGCAATCCTCAATCCTCAATCCTCAATCCTCAATCCTCAGTCCTCAGTCCTCAAACCTCAATCCTCAAACCTCAACCCTCATCCTCAATCCTCAATCCTCGATCCTCAATCTTCAATCCTCAATCCTCAATCCTCAATTCCCAATCCTCAAACCTCAATCCTCAGACCTCAAGCATCAATACCCAACCCTCTGTCCTCGTCCTCAATCATCAATCTTCTATCCTCAATACTCAATCTTCAATCCTCAATCCTCAATTCTCAATCCTCAATACTCAATCCTCAATCGTCAATCCTCAATTCCCAATCCTCAATCTTCAATCCTCAATCCACAATATTCAATCCTCAATCCTCAATCCTCAATCGTCAATCTTCAATCCTCAATACTCAATCTTCAATTCTCAGCCCTCAATCCTCAATCCCCAATCCTCATTCTTCAATCCTCAATACCCAATCCCCAATCTTCAATCCTCAGTCCTCAATCCTCAGTCCTCAAACATCAATCCTGAATCCTCAATCTTCAGCCCTCAGTCCTCAACAATCAGTTGTCAATCCTCAATCCTCAATAGAATATCACCAATTCACAGTTTTCAATACTCAATACTCAATCTGCAATCTTCAAATCTCTATCCACAAACATCAATTCTCATTACTCAACCCTCAACACTCAGTCCCAAATCCTCAATATTCAATCCTCAATCCTCAATCCTCAATCCTCAATCCTCAATCCTCAATCTTCAATCCTCAATGCTCAATCTTCAATCCTCAATCCTCAATACTCAATTCTCAATTCTCAATACTCAATCGTCAATCTTCAATCCTCAATACTCAATCTTCAATCCTCAGCCCTCAATCCTCAATCCCCAATCCTCATTCTTCAATCCTCAATACCCAATCCCCAATCTTCAATCCTCAGTCCTCAATCCTCAATTCTCAATCCTCAACCCTCAGTCCTGAGTCCTCAAACCTCAATCCTCAACCCTCAGCCCTCATCCTCAATCCTCAATCCTCGATCCTCAATCCTCAATCCTCATTCCTCAAACCTCAATCCTCAATCCTCAGTCCTCACCCTCAATTCTCAGTCCTCAATCCTCAATCCTCAATCATCAATCCCAAATCCTCAATCCTCAATCCTCAATCCTCAATCCTCAGTCCTCAAACATCAATCCTGAATCCTCAACCTTCAGCCCTCAGTCCTCAACACTCAGTTGCCAATACTCACTCCTCAATAGAATATCCTCAATTCACAGCTTTCAATACTCAATACTCAATCTGCATTCTTCAAATCTCTATCCACAAACATCAATTCTCATCACTCAACCCTCAACACTCAGTCCTCAATGTACAGTGCTCAATCCTCAATTCTCAATCTTCAATCCTCAATTCTGAATCTTCAATCCTAATTCCTCAATCCTCAATCCTCAATCCTCAATCCTCAATCTTCAATCCTCAGTCCTCAATCCACAACCCTCAATCCTCAGTCCTGAAACCTCAATCCCGAATCCTCAATCCTGAATCCGCAAACTTCAGTCCTCAATCCTCAACAATCAATTGTGAATCCTCAATCCTCAATAGAATATCCTCAATTCACAGTTTTCAATACTCAATCCCCATTCTTCAATCTTCAAATCTCAATCCACAAACATTAATTCTCATCATTCAACCCCCAACACTCAGTCCTCAATCTTCAATCCTCAGTCCTCAATCCGCAATCTTGAATCCTCAATACTCAATCTTCAATCCTCAATCCTCAATTCTCAATCCTCAACACTCAATCCTAAATCCTCAACCTTCAATCCTCAATACTCAATCTTCAATCCTCAATCCTCTATTCTCAATCCTCAATACTCATTCCTCAATCGTCAATCCTCAATACCCAATCCTCAATCTTCAATCCTCAATCCACAATATTCAATCCTCAATCCTCAATCCTCAATCCCCAATCCTCAAGCTTCAATCCTCAATACTCAATCTTCAATCCTCAATCATCAATCCTCAATCCTCAATCCTCAATCCTCAATCCTCAATCTTCAATCCTCAATACTCAATCTTCAACCCTCAACCTTCAATCCTCAATCTTCAATCCTCAATCCTCAATCCTCAATCCTCATTCCTCAAACCTCAATCCTCAATCCTCAGTCCTCACTCTCAATTCTCAATTCTCAATCCTCAATCCTCAATCATCAATCCTCAATCCTCAATCCTCAATCGTCAATGCTCAATCCCCAATCCTCAATCTTCAATCCTCTATCCTCAATCCTCAATCCTCAATCCCCAATCCTCAACCTTCAATCCTCAATCTTCAATACTCAATACCCAATCTTCAATCCTCAATCCTCAATCCTCAATCCTCAATCCTCAATCCTCAATCCTCAATCCTCAATCCTCAATCCTCAATCGTCAATGCTCAATCCCCAATCCTCAATCTTCAATCCTCTATCCTCAATCCTCAATCCTCAATTCCCAATACTCAATCTTCAATCCTCAATATTCAATCCTCAATATTCAATCCTCAATCATCAATCCTCAATTTTCAATCCTCAATACTCAATCTTCAATCCTCAATCCTCAACACTCAATCCTCAATCCTCAATCCTCAATCCCCAATTCTCAGTCTTCAATCCTCTATCCTCAATCCTCAATCCTCAATCCTCCATCCTCAATCTTCAATACTCAATACTCAATCTTCAATCCTCAATCCACAATCCTCAGTCCTCAATCCTCAATCCTCAATCCTCAATCCTCAATCTTCAATCCTCAATACTCAATCTGCAATCCTCAATCCTCAATCTTCAATACTCAATCCTCAATCCTCAATCCCCAATCCTCAATCTTCAATTCTCAATACTCAATCTTGAATCCTCAATCCTCAATCCTCAATCGTCAATCCTCAATCCTCAATCCTCAATCGTCAATCCTCAATCCCCAATCCTCAATCTTCAATCCTCAATCCTCAATCCTCTATCCTCAATCCTCAATCCTGAATGTTCAATCCTCAATACCCAAACCTCAATCTTCAATCCTCAATACTCAATCCTCAATCCTCAATCCTCAATCCTCAATCCTCAGTCCTCGAACATCAATCCTGAATCCTCAATCTTCAGCCCTCAATTCTGAATCTTCAATCCTAATTCGTCAATCCTCAATCCTCAATCCTCAATCCTCAATCCTCAATCCTCAATCCTGAATCTTCAATCCTCAGTCCCCAATCCTCAATCTTCAATCCTCAATCCTCAATCCTGAATCCTCAATCTTCAGCCCTCAGTCTTCAACAATCAGTTGTCAATCCTCAATCCTCAATACAACATCACCAATTCACAGTTTTAAATACTCAATACTCAATCTGCAATCTTCAAATCTCTATCCACAAACATCAGTTCTCATCACTCCACCCTCAACACTCAGTCCTCAATCTTCAATCCTCAATCCTCTATCCTCAATCTTCAATCCTCAATACTCAATCTTCAATCCTCAGTCCTCAATTCTCAATCCTCAATCCTCAATCCTCAATCCTCAATCCTCATTCCTCAAACCTCAATCCTCAATCCTCAGTCCTCAATCTCAATTCTCAATTCTCAATCCTCAATCCTCAATCATCAATCCTCAATCCTCAATCCTCAATCGTCAATGCTCAATCCCCAATCGTCAATCTTCAATCCTCTATCCTCAATCCTCAATCCTCAATCCCCAATCCTCAATCTTCAATCCTCAATCTTCAATCCTCAATCATCAATCATCAATTATCAATCCTCAATACTCAATCTTCAATCCTTAATCCTCAATCCTCAATCTTCAATCCTCAATCCTCAATCCTCAACCCTCAATCCTCAGTCCTGAAACCTCAATCCCCAATCCTCAATCTTCAGTCCTCAATCCTCAATCCTCAATCCTCAAACCTCAATCCTCAGTCCTGAAACCTCAATACCGAATCCTCAATCCTGAATCCTCAATCTTCAGCCCTCAGTTCTCAACAATCAATTGTCAATCCTCAATCCTCAATAGAATATCCTCAATAGACAGTTTTCAATACTCAATCCCCATTCTTCAATCTTCAAATCTCAATCCACAAACATCAATTATCATCACTCAACCCTCAACACTCAGTCCTCAATCTTCAATCGTCAATCCTAAATCCGCAATCTTCAATCCTCAATACTCAACATTGCATCCTCAACCCTCAATCCTCAATCCTCAATGCTCAATCCTCAACCGTCAATCCTCAATTGCCAATCCTCAATCTTCAATCCTCAATCCTCAATATTCAATCCTGAATCGTCAATACTCAATCCTCAATCCTCAATCTTCAATCCTCAATACTCAATCTTCAATCCTCAATCCTCAATCCTCAATCCTCAATCCTCAATCCTTAATCCTCAATCCTCAATCTTCAATCCTCAATACTCAATCTTCAACCCTCAATCTTCAATCCTCAATCCTCTATCCTCATTCTTCAATCCTCAACACCCAATCCTCAATCTTCAATCCTCAATCCTCAATCCTCAATTCTCAGTCCTCAATCCTCAATCCTCAGACCTCAAACATCAATACTCAACCCTCAGTCCTCGTCCGCAATCCACAAACCTCAATCCTCAATCCTCAAACTTCAATCATCAATATTCAATCTTCAATCCTCAATCCTCAATCCTCTATCCTCAATCCTCAATCCTGAATGTTCAATCCTCACTACCCAATCCTCAATCTTCAATCCTCAATACTCAATCCTCAGTCCTCAATCCTCAATTCTCAATCCTCAATCCTCAATCCTCAGACCTCAAACATCAATACTCAACCCTCAGCCCTCGTCCGCAATCCACAACCCTCAATCCTCAATCCTCAATCTTCAATCATCAATCCTCAATCCTCAATCCTCAATTCTCAATCCTCAATCCTGAATCCTCAATCCTCAATCTTCAATCCTCAATCCTCAATCCTCAATTCTCAATCCTCAATCCTCAATCGTCAATCCTCAATTCCCAATCCTGAATCTTCAATACTCAATCCTCAATCGTCAATCCTCAATTCCCAATCCTCAATCTTCAATCCTCAATCCACAATATTCAATCCTCAATCCTCAATCCACTGTCCCCAATCCTCAATCCTCAATCCTCAATACTCAATTTTCAATCCTCAATCCTCAATCCTCTATCCTCAATCCTCAATCCTGAACGTTCAATCCTCAATACACAATCCTGAATCTTCAGTCCTCAATACTCAATCCTCAATCCTCAACCCTCAATCCTCAGTCCTCAAACCTCAATCCTGAATCCTCAATCCTGAATCCTCAATCTTCAGCACTCAGTCCTCAATCCTCAATCTTGAATCCTCAATACTCAATCTTCAATACTCAATACTCAATCTTCAATCCTCAATCCTCAATCCTCAGTCCTCAATCCTCAATCCTCAATCCTCAATCCTCAATCTTCTATCCTCAATACTCAATCTGCAATCCTGAATCCTCAATCCTCAATCCACAAACCTAATTCGTCACTCCTCGAAACCCAGTCCTCAATCGTCAATCCTCAATCCTCAATCATCAATTCTCAATCCTCAACCCTCAATCCTCAATCCTCAATCTTCAATCCTCAATACTCAATCTTCAATACTCAATCCTCAATCCTCGATCCTCAATCCTCAATCCTCAGTCCTGAATCCCAAATCCTCAATCCTCAATCCTCAATCCTCAACCCTCAATCCTCAGTCCTGAAACATCAATACCGAATCCTCAATACTGAATCCTCAATCTTCAGCCCTCAGTCCTCAACAATCAATTGTCAATCCTCAATCCCCAATCGAATATCCTCAATTCACAGTTTTCAATTCTCAATCCCCATTCTTCAATCTTCAAATCTCAATCCACAAGCATCAATTCTCATCACTCAACCCTCAACACTCAGTCCTCAGTCTTCAATCCTCACTCCTAAATCCTCAATCTTCAATCCTCAATACTCAATCTTCAATCCTCAATCCTCAATTCTCAATCCTCAATACTCAATCCACAATCGTTAATCCTCAATTCACAATCCTCAATCTTCAATCCTCAATCCTCAATCTTCAATCCTTAATCCTCAATCCTCAATCCCCAATCCTCAACACCCAATCCTCAATCCTCAATCCTCAGTCCTCAATCGTCAATCCTCAATTCCCAATCCTCAATCTTCAATCCTCAATCCTCAATCTTCAATCCTTAATCCTCAATCTTCAATCCTCAATCCTCAATCCTCAATTCTCAATCCTCAATCCTCAATCCTCAGACCTCAAACATCAATACTCAACCCTCAGTCCTCGTCCGCAATCCACAAACCTCAATCCTCAATCCTCAATCCTCAATCTTCAATCATCAATATTCAATTTTCAATCCTCAATCCTCAATCCTCTATCCTCAATCCTCAATCCTGAATGTTCAATCCTCAATACCCAATCCTCAATCTTCAATCCTCAATACTCAATCCTCAATCCTCAATCCTCAATCCTCAGTCCTCAATCCTCAATCCTCAGTTCTCAATCCTCAATCCTCAATCCTCAGACCTCAAACATCAATACTCAACCCTCAGCTCTCGTCCGCAATCCACAACCCTCAATACTCAATCCTCAATCTTCAATCATCAATACTCAATCTTCAATCCTCAATCCTCAATCCTCTATCCTCAATCCTCAATCCTGAATGTTCAATACTCAATACCCTATCCTCAATATTCAATCCTCAATCCTCAACCGTCAACCCTCAATTCCCAATCCTCAATCTTCAATCCTCAATCGTCAATCCTGAATCCTCAATCCTCAATACCAAATCCTCAATCTTCAATCCTCAACACTCAATCCTCAATACGCAATCCTCAATCCTCAATCCTCAATCCTCAATCCTCAGTCCTCAGTCCTCAAACCTCAATCCTCAAACCTCAACCCTCATCCTCAATCCTCAATCCTCGATCCTCAATCTTCAATCCTCAATCCTCAATCCTCAACTCCCAATCCTCAAACCTCAATCCTCAGACCTCAAGCATCAATACCCAACCCTCTGTCCTCGTCCTCAATCATCAATCTTCTATCCTTAATACTCAATCTTCAATCCTCAATCCTCAATTCTCAATCCTCAATACTCAATCCTCAATCGTCAATCCTCAATTCCCAATCCTCAATCTTCAATCCTCAATCCACAATATTCAATCCTCAATCCTCAATCCTCAGTCCGCAATCCTCAATCTTCAATCCTCAATACTCAATTTTCAATCCTCAATCCTCAATCCTCTATCCTCAATCCTCAATCCTGAACGTTCAATCCTCAATACACAATCCTCAATCTTCAATCCTCAATACCCAATCCTCAATCCTCAACCCTCAATCCTCAGTCCTCAAACCTCAATCCTGAATCCTCAATCGTGAATCCTCAATCTTCAGCCCTCAGTCCTCAACAATCAATTGTCAGTCCTCAATCCTGAATAGAATATACCCAATTCGCAGTTTTCAATACTCAATCCCTAATGTTCAATCTTCAAATCTCAATCCACAAACATCAATTCTCATCACTCAACGCTCAACACTCAGTCCCCAATCCTCAATCTTCAATCCTCAATCCTCAATCCTCAATCCTCAATCCTCAATCCTCAATCCTCATTCCTCAAACCTCAATCCTCAATCCTCAGTCCTCACCCTCAATTCTCAATCCTCAATCCTCAATCCTCAATCATCAATCCCAAATCCTCATTCCTCAATCATCAATCCTCAATCCTCAGTCCTCAAACATCAATCCTGAATCCTCAATCTTCAGCCCTCAGTCCTCAACAATCAGTTGTCAATCCTCAATCCTCAATAGAATATCACCAATTCACAGTTTTCAATACTCAATACTCAATCTGCAATCTTCAAATCTCTATCCACAAACATCAATTCTCATTACTCAACCCTCAACACTCAGTCCCAAATCCTCAATATTCAATCCTCAATCCTCAATCCTCAATCCTCAATCCTCAATCTTCAATCCTCAATGCTCAATCTTCAATCCTCAATCCTCAGTACTCAATTCTCAATTCTCAATACTCAATCGTCAATCTTCAATCCTCAATACTCAATCTTCAATCCTCAGCCCTCAATCCTCAATCCCCAATCCTCATTCTTCAATCCTCAATACCCAATCCCCAATCTTCAATCCTCAGTCCTCAATCCTCAATTCTCAATCCTCAACCCTCAGTCCTGAGTCCTCAAACCTCAATCCTCAACCCTCAGCCCTCATCCTCAATCCTCAATCCTCGATCCTCAATCCTCAATCCTCATTCCTCAAACCTCAATCCTCAATCCTCAGTCCTCACCCTCAATTCTCAATCCTCAATCCTCAATCCTCAATCATCAATCCCAAATCCTCAATCCTCAATCCTCAATCCTCAATCCTCAGTCCTCAAACATCAATCCTGAATCCTCAACCTTCAGCCCTCAGTCCTCAACAATCAGTTGCCAATACTCACTCCTCAATAGAATATCCTCAATTCACAGCTTTCAATACTCAATACTCAATCTGCATTCTTCAAATCTCTATCCACAAACATCAATTCTCATCACTCAACCCTCAACACTCAGTCCTCAATGTACAGTCCTCAATCCTCAATTCTCAATCTTCAATCCTCAATTCTGAATCTTCAATCCTAATTCCTCAATCCTCAATCCTCAATCCTCAATCCTCAATCTTCAATCCTCAGTCCTCAATCCACAACCCTCAATCCTCAGTCCTGAAACCTCAATCCCGAATCCTCAATCCTGAATCCGCAAACTTCAGTCCTCAATCCTCAACAATCAATTGTGAATCCTCAATCCTCAATAGAATATCCTCAATTCACAGTTTTCAATACTCAATCCCCATTCTTCAATCTTCAAATCTCAATCCACAAACATTAATTCTCATCATTCAACCCCCAACACTCAGTCCTCAATCTTCAATCCTCAGTCCTCAATCAGCAATCTTGAATCCTCAATACTCAATCTTCAATCCTCAATCCTCAATTCTCAATCCTCAACACTCAATCCTAAATCCTCAACCTTCAATCCTCAATACTCAATCTTCAATCCTCAATCCTCTATTCTCAATCCTCAATACTCATTCCTCAATCGTCAATCCTCAATACCCAATCCTCAATCTTCAATCCTCAATCCACAATATTCAATCCTCAATCCTCAATCCTCAATCCCCAATCCTCAAGCTTCAATCCTCAATACTCAATCTTCAATCCTCAATCATCAATCCTCAATCCTCAATCCTCAATCCTCAATCCTCAATAGAATATCTTCAATTGACAGTTTTCAATACTCAATCCCCATTCTTCAATCTTCAAATCTGAATCCACAAACCTCAATTATCATCACTCAACCCCCAACACTCAGTCCTCAATCTTCAATCGCCAATCCTAAATCCGCAATCTTCAATCCTCAATACTCAACATTCAATCCTCAACCCTCAATCCTCAATCCTCAATGCTCAATCCTCAATCGTCAATCCTCAATCCACAATCCTCAACCTTCAATCCTCAATACTCAATCTTCAATCCTCAATCCTCAATCCTTAATCCTCAATCCTCAATCCCCAATCCTCAATCTTCAATCCTCTATCCTCAATCCTCAATCCTCAATCCTCAATCCTCAATCTTCAATACTCAATACTCAATCTTCAATCCTCAATCCTCAATCCTCAGTCCTCAATCCTCAATCCTCAATCCTCAATCCACAATCTTCAATGCTCAATACTCAATCTGCAATCCTCAATCCACAATCTTCAATACTCAATCCTCAATCCTCAATCCCCAATCCTCAATCTTCAATTCTCAATACTCAATCTTCAATCCTCAATCCTCAATCCTCAATCGTCAATCCTCAATCCTCAATCCTCAATCGTCAATCCTCAATCCCCAATCCTCAATCTTCAATCCTCTATACTCAATCCTCAATCCTCAATCGCCAATCCTCAATCTTCAATCCTCAATCTTCAATCCTCAATCCTCAATCCTCAATCCTCAATCCTCAATCCTCAATCCTCAATCCTCAATCCTCAATCCTCAATCGTCAATGCTCAATCCCCAATCCTCAATCTTCAATCCTCTATCCTCAATCCTCAATCCTCAATTCCCAATACTCAATCTTCAATCCTCAATATTCAATCCTCAATCATCAATCCTCAATTTTCAATCCTCAATACTCAATCTTCAATCCTCAATCCTCAACACTCAATCCTCAATCCTCAATCCTCAATCCCCAATTCTCAATCTTCAATCCTCTATCCTCAATCCTCAATCCTCAATCCTCAATCCTCAATCTTCAATACTCAATACTCAATCTTCAATCCTCAATCCTCAATCCTCAGTCCTCAATCCTCAATCCTCAATCCTCAATCCTCAATCTTCAATCCTCAATACTCAATCTGCAATCCTCAATCCTCAATCTTCAATACTCAATCCTCAATCCTCAATCCCCAATCCTCAATCTTCAATCCTCAATACCCAATCCTCAATCTTCAATCCTCAATTCTCAACACTCAATCCTCAATCCTCAGACCTCAAGCATCAATACTCAACCCACAGTCCTCGGCCGCAATCCACAACCCTCAATCCTCAATCCTCAATCTTCAATCATCAATATTCAATCTTCAATCCTCAATACTCAATCTTCAATCCTCAATTCTCAATCCTCAATCCTCAGTAGTTAGTCCTCAAACCTCAATCCTCAACCCTCAACCCTCATCCCCAATCCTCAATCCTCAATCCTCAATCCTCAATCGTCAATCTTTAATCCTCAATACTCAATCTTTAATCCTCAATCCTCAGTCCTCAAACATCAATTCTGAGTCCTGAGTACTGAATCCTCAACCTTCATTCCTCAGTCCTCAACAATCTGTTGTCAATCATCAATCCTCAATAGAGTATGCTCAATTCACAGGTTTCAATACTCAATACTCAGTCTGCAATCTTCAAATATCTATCCACATACATCAATTCTCATCACTCAACCCTCAACACTCAGTCCTCAATGTTGAATCCTCAATCCTCAATTCTCAATCTTCAATCCTCAATACTGAATCATCAATCCTAAATCCTCAATCCTCAATCCTCAATCCTCAATCCTCAATCTTCAATCCTCAGTACCCAATCCTCAATCTTCAATCCTCAATCCTCAATCCTGAACCCTCAATCTTCAGCCCTCAGTCCTCAACAGTCTGTTGTCAATCCTCAATCCTCAATACAGCATCATCAATTCACAGTTTTCAATACTCAATACTCAATCTGCAATCTTCAAATCTGTATCCACAAACATCAATTCTCATCACTCAACCCTCAACACTCAGTCCTCAATCTTCAATCCTCAATCTTCTATCCTCAATCTTCAATCCTCAATACTCAATCTTCAATCCTCAGTCCTCAATTCTCAATCCTCAATCCTCAATCCTCAATCCTCAATCCTCATTCCTCAAACCTCAATCCTCAATCCTCAGTCCTCACTCTCAATTCTCAATTCTCAATCCTCAATCCTCAATCATCAATCCTCAATCCTCAATCCTCAATCGTCAATGCTCAATCCCCAATCCTCAATCTTCAATCCTCTATCCTCAATCCTCAATCCTCAATCCCCAATCCTCAACCTTCAATCCTCAATCTTCAATCCTCAATCATCAATCCTCAATTATCAATCCTCAATACTCAATCTTCAATCCTCAATCCTCAATCCTCAATCCTCAATCCTCAACCCTCAATCCTCAGTCCTGAAACCTCAATCCCGAATCCTCAATCCTGAATCCGCAAACTTCAGTCCTCAGTCCTCAGTCCTCAACAATCAATTGTCAATCCTCAATCCTCAATAGAATATCCTCAATTCAAAGTTTTCAATACTCAATCGCCATTCTTCAATCTTCAAATCTCAATCCACAAACATCAATTCTTATCACTCAACCCTCAACACTCAGTCCTCAATCTTCAATCCTCAATCCTCAATCCGCAATCTTGAATCCTCAATACTCAATCTTCAATCCTCAATCCTCAATTCTCAATCCTCAACACTCAATCCTCAATCCTCAATCCTCAATCCTCAATCCTCAATCCTCAATCCTCAATCCTCAATCCTCAATCTTCAATCCTCAGTCCTCAATTCTCAATCCTCAGTCCTCAATCCTCAATCCTCAATCCTCATTCCTCAAACCTCAATCCTCAATCCGCAGTCCTCACTCTCAATTCTCAATTCTCAATCCTCAATCCTCAATACTCAATCTTCAATCCTCAGTCCTCAATTCTCAATCCTCAGTCCTCAATCCTCAATCCTCAATCCTCATTCCTCAAACCTCAATCCTCAATCCGCAGTCCTCACTCTCAATTCTCAATTCTCAATCCTCAATCCTCAATCATCAATCCTCAATCCTCAATCCTCAATCCTCAATCCTCAATCCTCAGTCCTCAAACATCAATCCTGAATCCTCAATCTTCAGCCCTCAATTCTGAATCTTCAATCCTAATTCGTCAATCCTCAATCCTCAATCCTCAATCCTCAATCTTCAATCCTCAGTCCCCAATCCTCAATATTCAATCCTAAATCCTCAATCCTGAATCCTCAATCTTCAGCCCTCAGTCTTCAACAATCAGTTGTCAATCCTCAATCCTCAATACAACATCACCAATTCACAGTTTTCAATACTCAATACACAATCTGCAATCTTCAAATCTCTAACCACAAGCATCAATTCTCATCACTCAACCCTCAACACTCCGTCCCCAATCCTCAATATTCAATCCTCAATCCTCAATCCTCAATCCTCAATCCTCAACCTTCAATCCTCAATGCTCAACGTTCAATCCTCAATACTCAATACTCAATCCTCAATTCTCAATCCTCAATTCTCAATCTTCAATCCTCAATTCTGAATCATCAATCCTGATTCCTCAATCCTCAATCCTCAATCCTCAATCCTCAATCTTCAATCCTCAGTCCCCTATCCTCAATGTTCAATCCTCAATCCTCAATCCTGAATCCTCAATCTTCAGCCCTCAGTCTTCAACAATCAGTTGTCAATCCTCAATCCTCAATAGAATATCACCAATTCACAGTTTTCAATACTCAATACTCAATCTGCAATCTTCAAATCTCTATCCACAAACATCAATTCTCATTACTCAACCCTCAACACTCAGTCCCAAATCCTCAATATTCAATCCTCAATCCTCAATCCTCAATCCTCAATCCTCAATCCTCAATCTTCAATCCTCAATGCTCAATCTTCAATCCTCAATCCTCAATACTCAATTCTCAATTCTCAATACTCAATCGTCAATCTTCAATCCTCAATACTCAATCTTCAATCCTCAGCCCTCAATCCTCAATCCCCAATCCTCATTCTTCAATCCTCAATACCCAATCCCCAATCTTCAATCCTCAGTCCTCAATCCTCAATTCTCAATCCTCAACCCTCAGTCCTGAGTCCTCAAACCTCAATCCTCAACCCTCAGCCCTCATCCTCAATCCTCAATCCTCGATCCTCAATCCTCAATCCTCATTCCTCAAACCTCAATCCTCAATCCTCAGTCCTCACCCTCAATTCTCAGTCCTCAATCCTCAATCCTCAATCATCAATCCCAAATCCTCAATCCTCAATCCTCAATCCTCAATCCTCAGTCCTCAAACATCAATCCTGAATCCTCAACCTTCAGCCCTCAGTCCTCAACAATCAGTTGCCAATACTCACTCCTCAATAGAATATCCTCAATTCACAGCTTTCAATACTCAATACTCAATCTGCATTCTTCAAATCTCTATCCACAAACATCAATTCTCATCACTCAACCCTCAACACTCAGTCCTCAATGTACAGTGCTCAATCCTCAATTCTCAATCTTCAATCCTCAATTCTGAATCTTCAATCCTAATTCCTCAATCCTCAATCCTCAATCCTCAATCCTCAATCTTCAATCCTCAGTCCTCAATCCACAACCCTCAATCCTCAGTCCTGAAACCTCAATCCCGAATCCTCAATCCTGAATCCGCAAACTTCAGTCCTCAATCCTCAACAATCAATTGTGAATCCTCAATCCTCAATAGAATATCCTCAATTCACAGTTTTCAATACTCAATCCCCATTCTTCAATCTTCAAATCTCAATCCACAAACATTAATTCTCATCATTCAACCCCCAACACTCAGTCCTCAATCTTCAATCCTCAGTCCTCAATCAGCAATCTTGAATCCTCAATACTCAATCTTCAATCCTCAATCCTCAATTCTCAATCCTCAACACTCAATCCTAAATCCTCAACCTTCAATCCTCAATACTCAATCTTCAATCCTCAATCCTCTATTCTCAATCCTCAATACTCATTCCTCAATCGTCAATCCTCAATACCCAATCCTCAATCTTCAATCCTCAATCCACAATATTCAATCCTCAATCCTCAATCCTCAATCCCCAATCCTCAAGCTTCAATCCTCAATACTCAATCTTCAATCCTCAATCATCAATCCTCAATCCTCAATCCTCAATCCTCAATCCTCAATAGAATATCTTCAATTGACAGTTTTCAATACTCAATCCCCATTCTTCAATCTTCAAATCTGAATCCACAAACCTCAATTATCATCACTCAACCCCCAACACTCAGTCCTCAATCTTCAATCGCCAATCCTAAATCCGCAATCTTCAATCCTCAATACTCAACATTCAATCCTCAACCCTCAATCCTCAATCCTCAATGCTCAATCCTCAATCGTCAATCCTCAATCCACAATCCTCAACCTTCAATCCTCAATACTCAATCTTCAATCCTCAATCCTCAATCCTTAATCCTCAATCCTCAATCCCCAATCCTCAATCTTCAATCCTCTATCCTCAATCCTCAATCCTCAATCCTCAATCCTCAATCTTCAATACTCAATACTCAATCTTCAATCCTCAATCCTCAATCCTCAGTCCTCAATCCTCAATCCTCAATCCTCAATCCACAATCTTCAATGCTCAATACTCAATCTGCAATCCTCAATCCACAATCTTCAATACTCAATCCTCAATCCTCAATCCCCAATCCTCAATCTTCAATTCTCAATACTCAATCTTCAATCCTCAATCCTCAATCCTCAATCGTCAATCCTCAATCCTCAATCCTCAATCGTCAATCCTCAATCCCCAATCCTCAATCTTCAATCCTCTATACTCAATCCTCAATCCTCAATCGCCAATCCTCAATCTTCAATCCTCAATCTTCAATCCTCAATCCTCAATCCTCAATCCTCAATCCTCAATCCTCAATCCTCAATCCTCAATCCTCAATCCTCAATCGTCAATGCTCAATCCCCAATCCTCAATCTTCAATCCTCTATCCTCAATCCTCAATCCTCAATTCCCAATACTCAATCTTCAATCCTCAATATTCAATCCTCAATCATCAATCCTCAATTTTCAATCCTCAATACTCAATCTTCAATCCTCAATCCTCAACACTCAATCCTCAATCCTCAATCCTCAATCCCCAATTCTCAATCTTCAATCCTCTATCCTCAATCCTCAATCCTCAATCCTCAATCCTCAATCTTCAATACTCAATACTCAATCTTCAATCCTCAATCCTCAATCCTCAGTCCTCAATCCTCAATCCTCAATCCTCAATCCTCAATCTTCAATCCTCAATACTCAATCTGCAATCCTCAATCCTCAATCTTCAATACTCAATCCTCAATCCTCAATCCCCAATCCTCAATCTTCAATCCTCAATACCCAATCCTCAATCTTCAATCCTCAATTCTCAACACTCAATCCTCAATCCTCAGACCTCAAGCATCAATACTCAACCCACAGTCCTCGGCCGCAATCCACAACCCTCAATCCTCAATCCTCAATCTTCAATCATCAATATTCAATCTTCAATCCTCAATACTCAATCTTCAATCCTCAATTCTCAATCCTCAATCCTCAGTAGTTAGTCCTCAAACCTCAATCCTCAACCCTCAACCCTCATCCCCAATCCTCAATCCTCAATCCTCAATCCTCAATCGTCAATCTTTAATCCTCAATACTCAATCTTTAATCCTCAATCCTCAGTCCTCAAACATCAATTCTGAGTCCTGAGTACTGAATCCTCAACCTTCATTCCTCAGTCCTCAACAATCTGTTGTCAATCATCAATCCTCAATAGAGTATGCTCAATTCACAGGTTTCAATACTCAATACTCAGTCTGCAATCTTCAAATATCTATCCACATACATCAATTCTCATCACTCAACCCTCAACACTCAGTCCTCAATGTTGAATCCTCAATCCTCAATTCTCAATCTTCAATCCTCAATACTGAATCATCAATCCTAAATCCTCAATCCTCAATCCTCAATCCTCAATCCTCAATCTTCAATCCTCAGTACCCAATCCTCAATCTTCAATCCTCAATCCTCAATCCTGAACCCTCAATCTTCAGCCCTCAGTCCTCAACAGTCTGTTGTCAATCCTCAATCCTCAATACAGCATCATCAATTCACAGTTTTCAATACTCAATACTCAATCTGCAATCTTCAAATCTGTATCCACAAACATCAATTCTCATCACTCAACCCTCAACACTCAGTCCTCAATCTTCAATCCTCAATCTTCTATCCTCAATCTTCAATCCTCAATACTCAATCTTCAATCCTCAGTCCTCAATTCTCAATCCTCAATCCTCAATCCTCAATCCTCAATCCTCATTCCTCAAACCTCAATCCTCAATCCTCAGTCCTCACTCTCAATTCTCAATTCTCAATCCTCAATCCTCAATCATCAATCCTCAATCCTCAATCCTCAATCGTCAATGCTCAATCCCCAATCCTCAATCTTCAATCCTCTATCCTCAATCCTCAATCCTCAATCCCCAATCCTCAACCTTCAATCCTCAATCTTCAATCCTCAATCATCAATCCTCAATTATCAATCCTCAATACTCAATCTTCAATCCTCAATCCTCAATCCTCAATCCTCAATCCTCAACCCTCAATCCTCAGTCCTGAAACCTCAATCCCGAATCCTCAATCCTGAATCCGCAAACTTCAGTCCTCAGTCCTCAGTCCTCAACAATCAATTGTCAATCCTCAATCCTCAATAGAATATCCTCAATTCAAAGTTTTCAATACTCAATCGCCATTCTTCAATCTTCAAATCTCAATCCACAAACATCAATTCTTATCACTCAACCCTCAACACTCAGTCCTCAATCTTCAATCCTCAATCCTCAATCCGCAATCTTGAATCCTCAATACTCAATCTTCAATCCTCAATCCTCAATTCTCAATCCTCAACACTCAATCCTCAATCCTCAATCCTCAATCCTCAATCCTCAATCCTCAATCCTCAATCCTCAATCCTCAATCTTCAATCCTCAGTCCTCAATTCTCAATCCTCAGTCCTCAATCCTCAATCCTCAATCCTCATTCCTCAAACCTCAATCCTCAATCCGCAGTCCTCACTCTCAATTCTCAATTCTCAATCCTCAATCCTCAATACTCAATCTTCAATCCTCAGTCCTCAATTCTCAATCCTCAGTCCTCAATCCTCAATCCTCAATCCTCATTCCTCAAACCTCAATCCTCAATCCGCAGTCCTCACTCTCAATTCTCAATTCTCAATCCTCAATCCTCAATCATCAATCCTCAATCCTCAATCCTCAATCCTCAATCCTCAATCCTCAGTCCTCAAACATCAATCCTGAATCCTCAATCTTCAGCCCTCAATTCTGAATCTTCAATCCTAATTCGTCAATCCTCAATCCTCAATCCTCAATCCTCAATCTTCAATCCTCAGTCCCCAATCCTCAATATTCAATCCTAAATCCTCAATCCTGAATCCTCAATCTTCAGCCCTCAGTCTTCAACAATCAGTTGTCAATCCTCAATCCTCAATACAACATCACCAATTCACAGTTTTCAATACTCAATACACAATCTGCAATCTTCAAATCTCTAACCACAAGCATCAATTCTCATCACTCAACCCTCAACACTCCGTCCCCAATCCTCAATATTCAATCCTCAATCCTCAATCCTCAATCCTCAATCCTCAACCTTCAATCCTCAATGCTCAACGTTCAATCCTCAATACTCAATACTCAATCCTCAATTCTCAATCCTCAATTCTCAATCTTCAATCCTCAATTCTGAATCATCAATCCTGATTCCTCAATCCTCAATCCTCAATCCTCAATCCTCAATCTTCAATCCTCAGTCCCCTATCCTCAATGTTCAATCCTCAATCCTCAATCCTGAATCCTCAATCTTCAGCCCTCAGTCTTCAACAATCAGTTGTCAATCCTCAATCCTCAATAGAATATCACCAATTCACAGTTTTCAATACTCAATACTCAATCTGCAATCTTCAAATCTCTATCCACAAACATCAATTCTCATTACTCAACCCTCAACACTCAGTCCCAAATCCTCAATATTCAATCCTCAATCCTCAATCCTCAATCCTCAATCCTCAATCCTCAATCTTCAATCCTCAATGCTCAATCTTCAATCCTCAATCCTCAATACTCAATTCTCAATTCTCAATACTCAATCGTCAATCTTCAATCCTCAATACTCAATCTTCAATCCTCAGCCCTCAATCCTCAATCCCCAATCCTCATTCTTCAATCCTCAATACCCAATCCCCAATCTTCAATCCTCAGTCCTCAATCCTCAATTCTCAATCCTCAACCCTCAGTCCTGAGTCCTCAAACCTCAATCCTCAACCCTCAGCCCTCATCCTCAATCCTCAATCCTCGATCCTCAATCCTCAATCCTCATTCCTCAAACCTCAATCCTCAATCCTCAGTCCTCACCCTCAATTCTCAGTCCTCAATCCTCAATCCTCAATCATCAATCCCAAATCCTCAATCCTCAATCCTCAATCCTCAATCCTCAGTCCTCAAACATCAATCCTGAATCCTCAACCTTCAGCCCTCAGTCCTCAACAATCAGTTGCCAATACTCACTCCTCAATAGAATATCCTCAATTCACAGCTTTCAATACTCAATACTCAATCTGCATTCTTCAAATCTCTATCCACAAACATCAATTCTCATCACTCAACCCTCAACACTCAGTCCTCAATGTACAGTGCTCAATCCTCAATTCTCAATCTTCAATCCTCAATTCTGAATCTTCAATCCTAATTCCTCAATCCTCAATCCTCAATCCTCAATCCTCAATCTTCAATCCTCAGTCCTCAATCCACAACCCTCAATCCTCAGTCCTGAAACCTCAATCCCGAATCCTCAATCCTGAATCCGCAAACTTCAGTCCTCAATCCTCAACAATCAATTGTGAATCCTCAATCCTCAATAGAATATCCTCAATTCACAGTTTTCAATACTCAATCCCCATTCTTCAATCTTCAAATCTCAATCCACAAACATTAATTCTCATCATTCAACCCCCAACACTCAGTCCTCAATCTTCAATCCTCAGTCCTCAATCCGCAATCTTGAATCCTCAATACTCAATCTTCAATCCTCAATCCTCAATTCTCAATCCTCAACACTCAATCCTAAATCCTCAACCTTCAATCCTCAATACTCAATCTTCAATCCTCAATCCTCTATTCTCAATCCTCAATACTCATTCCTCAATCGTCAATCCTCAATACCCAATCCTCAATCTTCAATCCTCAATCCACAATATTCAATCCTCAATCCTCAATCCTCAATCCCCAATCCTCAAGCTTCAATCCTCAATACTCAATCTTCAATCCTCAATCATCAATCCTCAATCCTCAATCCTCAATCCTCAATCCTCAATCTTCAATCCTCAATACTCAATCTTAAACCCTCAACCTTCAATCCTCAATCTTCAATCCTCAATCCTCAATCCTCAATCCTCATTCCTCAAACCTCAATCCTCAATCCTCAGTCCTCACTCTCAATTCTCAATTCTCAATCCTCAATCCTCAATCATCAATCCTCAATCCTCAATCCTCAATCGTCAATGCTCAATCCCCAATCCTCAATCTTCAATCCTCTATCCTCAATCCTCAATCCTCAATCCCCAATCCTCAACCTTCAATCCTCAATCTTCAATACTCAATACCCAATCTTCAATCCTCAATCCTCAATCCTCAATCCTCAATCCTCAATCCTCAATCCTCAATCCTCAATCCTCAATCGTCAATGCTCAATCCCCAATCCTCAATCTTCAATCCTCTATCCTCAATCCTCAATCCTCAATTCCCAATACTCAATCTTCAATCCTCAATATTCAATCCTCAATATTCAATCCTCAATCATCAATCCTCAATTTTCAATCCTCAATACTCAATCTTCAATCCTCAATCCTCAACACTCAATCCTCAATCCTCAATCCTCAATCCCCAATTCTCAGTCTTCAATCCTCTATCCTCAATCCTCAATCCTCAATCCTCCATCCTCAATCTTCAATACTCAATACTCAATCTTCAATCCTCAATCCACAATCCTCAGTCCTCAATCCTCAATCCTCAATCCTCAATCCTCAATCTTCAATCCTCAATACTCAATCTGCAATCCTCAATCCTCAATCTTCAATACTCAATCCTCAATCCTCAATCCCCAATCCTCAATCTTCAATTCTCAATACTCAATCTTGAATCCTCAATCCTCAATCCTCAATCGTCAATCCTCAATCCTCAATCCTCAATCGTCAATCCTCAATCCCCAATCCTCAATCTTCAATCCTCAATCCTCAATCCTCTATCCTCAATCCTCAATCCTGAATGTTCAATCCTCAATACCCAAACCTCAATCTTCAATCCTCAATACTCAATCCTCAATCCTCAATCCTCAATCCTCAATCCTCAGTCCTCGAACATCAATCCTGAATCCTCAATCTTCAGCCCTCAATTCTGAATCTTCAATCCTAATTCGTCAATCCTCAATCCTCAATCCTCAATCCTCAATCCTCAATCCTCAATCCTGAATCTTCAATCCTCAGTCCCCAATCCTCAATCTTCAATCCTCAATCCTCAATCCTGAATCCTCAATCTTCAGCCCTCAGTCTTCAACAATCAGTTGTCAATCCTCAATCCTCAATACAACATCACCAATTCACAGTTTTAAATACTCAATACTCAATCTGCAATCTTCAAATCTCTATCCACAAACATCAGTTCTCATCACTCCACCCTCAACACTCAGTCCTCAATCTTCAATCCTCAATCCTCTATCCTCAATCTTCAATCCTCAATACTCAATCTTCAATCCTCAGTCCTCAATTCTCAATCCTCAATCCTCAATCCTCAATCCTCAATCCTCATTCCTCAAACCTCAATCCTCAATCCTCAGTCCTCAATCTCAATTCTCAATTCTCAATCCTCAATCCTCAATCATCAATCCTCAATCCTCAATCCTCAATCGTCAATGCTCAATCCCCAATCGTCAATCTTCAATCCTCTATCCTCAATCCTCAATCCTCAATCCCCAATCCTCAATCTTCAATCCTCAATCTTCAATCCTCAATCATCAATCATCAATTATCAATCCTCAATACTCAATCTTCAATCCTTAATCCTCAATCCTCAATCTTCAATCCTCAATCCTCAATCCTCAACCCTCAATCCTCAGTCCTGAAACCTCAATCCCCAATCCTCAATCTTCAGTCCTCAATCCTCAATCCTCAATCCTCAAACCTCAATCCTCAGTCCTGAAACCTCAATACCGAATCCTCAATCCTGAATCCTCAATCTTCAGCCCTCAGTTCTCAACAATCAATTGTCAATCCTCAATCCTCAATAGAATATCCTCAATAGACAGTTTTCAATACTCAATCCCCATTCTTCAATCTTCAAATCTCAATCCACAAACATCAATTATCATCACTCAACCCTCAACACTCAGTCCTCAATCTTCAATCGTCAATCCTAAATCCGCAATCTTCAATCCTCAATACTCAACATTGCATCCTCAACCCTCAATCCTCAATCCTCAATGCTCAATCCTCAACCGTCAATCCTCAATTGCCAATCCTCAATCTTCAATCCTCAATCCTCAATATTCAATCCTGAATCGTCAATACTCAATCCTCAATCCTCAATCTTCAATCCTCAATACTCAATCTTCAATCCTCAATCCTCAATCCTCAATCCTCAATCCTCAATCCTTAATCCTCAATCCTCAATCTTCAATCCTCAATACTCAATCTTCAACCCTCAATCTTCAATCCTCAATCCTCTATCCTCATTCTTCAATCCTCAACACCCAATCCTCAATCTTCAATCCTCAATCCTCAATCCTCAATTCTCAGTCCTCAATCCTCAATCCTCAGACCTCAAACATCAATACTCAACCCTCAGTCCTCGTCCGCAATCCACAAACCTCAATCCTCAATCCTCAAACTTCAATCATCAATATTCAATCTTCAATCCTCAATCCTCAATCCTCTATCCTCAATCCTCAATCCTGAATGTTCAATCCTCACTACCCAATCCTCAATCTTCAATCCTCAATACTCAATCCTCAGTCCTCAATCCTCAATTCTCAATCCTCAATCCTCAATCCTCAGACCTCAAACATCAATACTCAACCCTCAGCCCTCGTCCGCAATCCACAACCCTCAATCCTCAATCCTCAATCTTCAATCATCAATCCTCAATCCTCAATCCTCAATTCTCAATCCTCAATCCTGAATCCTCAATCCTCAATCTTCAATCCTCAATCCTCAATCCTCAATTCTCAATCCTCAATCCTCAATCGTCAATCCTCAATTCCCAATCCTGAATCTTCAATACTCAATCCTCAATCGTCAATCCTCAATTCCCAATCCTCAATCTTCAATCCTCAATCCACAATATTCAATCCTCAATCCTCAATCCACTGTCCCCAATCCTCAATCCTCAATCCTCAATACTCAATTTTCAATCCTCAATCCTCAATCCTCTATCCTCAATCCTCAATCCTGAACGTTCAATCCTCAATACACAATCCTGAATCTTCAGTCCTCAATACTCAATCCTCAATCCTCAACCCTCAATCCTCAGTCCTCAAACCTCAATCCTGAATCCTCAATCCTGAATCCTCAATCTTCAGCACTCAGTCCTCAATCCTCAATCTTGAATCCTCAATACTCAATCTTCAATACTCAATACTCAATCTTCAATCCTCAATCCTCAATCCTCAGTCCTCAATCCTCAATCCTCAATCCTCAATCCTCAATCTTCTATCCTCAATACTCAATCTGCAATCCTGAATCCTCAATCCTCAATCCACAAACCTAATTCGTCACTCCTCGAAACCCAGTCCTCAATCGTCAATCCTCAATCCTCAATCATCAATTCTCAATCCTCAACCCTCAATCCTCAATCCTCAATCTTCAATCCTCAATACTCAATCTTCAATACTCAATCCTCAATCCTCGATCCTCAATCCTCAATCCTCAGTCCTGAATCCCAAATCCTCAATCCTCAATCCTCAATCCTCAACCCTCAATCCTCAGTCCTGAAACATCAATACCGAATCCTCAATACTGAATCCTCAATCTTCAGCCCTCAGTCCTCAACAATCAATTGTCAATCCTCAATCCCCAATCGAATATCCTCAATTCACAGTTTTCAATTCTCAATCCCCATTCTTCAATCTTCAAATCTCAATCCACAAGCATCAATTCTCATCACTCAACCCTCAACACTCAGTCCTCAGTCTTCAATCCTCACTCCTAAATCCTCAATCTTCAATCCTCAATACTCAATCTTCAATCCTCAATCCTCAATTCTCAATCCTCAATACTCAATCCACAATCGTTAATCCTCAATTCACAATCCTCAATCTTCAATCCTCAATCCTCAATCTTCAATCCTTAATCCTCAATCCTCAATCCCCAATCCTCAACACCCAATCCTCAATCCTCAATCCTCAGTCCTCAATCGTCAATCCTCAATTCCCAATCCTCAATCTTCAATCCTCAATCCTCAATCTTCAATCCTTAATCCTCAATCTTCAATCCTCAATCCTCAATCCTCAATTCTCAATCCTCAATCCTCAATCCTCAGACCTCAAACATCAATACTCAACCCTCAGTCCTCGTCCGCAATCCACAAACCTCAATCCTCAATCCTCAATCCTCAATCTTCAATCATCAATATTCAATTTTCAATCCTCAATCCTCAATCCTCTATCCTCAATCCTCAATCCTGAATGTTCAATCCTCAATACCCAATCCTCAATCTTCAATCCTCAATACTCAATCCTCAATCCTCAATCCTCAATCCTCAGTCCTCAATCCTCAATCCTCAGTTCTCAATCCTCAATCCTCAATCCTCAGACCTCAAACATCAATACTCAACCCTCAGCTCTCGTCCGCAATCCACAACCCTCAATACTCAATCCTCAATCTTCAATCATCAATACTCAATCTTCAATCCTCAATCCTCAATCCTCTATCCTCAATCCTCAATCCTGAATGTTCAATACTCAATACCCTATCCTCAATATTCAATCCTCAATCCTCAACCGTCAACCCTCAATTCCCAATCCTCAATCTTCAATCCTCAATCGTCAATCCTGAATCCTCAATCCTCAATACCAAATCCTCAATCTTCAATCCTCAACACTCAATCCTCAATACGCAATCCTCAATCCTCAATCCTCAATCCTCAATCCTCAGTCCTCAGTCCTCAAACCTCAATCCTCAAACCTCAACCCTCATCCTCAATCCTCAATCCTCGATCCTCAATCTTCAATCCTCAATCCTCAATCCTCAACTCCCAATCCTCAAACCTCAATCCTCAGACCTCAAGCATCAATACCCAACCCTCTGTCCTCGTCCTCAATCATCAATCTTCTATCCTTAATACTCAATCTTCAATCCTCAATCCTCAATTCTCAATCCTCAATACTCAATCCTCAATCGTCAATCCTCAATTCCCAATCCTCAATCTTCAATCCTCAATCCACAATATTCAATCCTCAATCCTCAATCCTCAGTCCGCAATCCTCAATCTTCAATCCTCAATACTCAATTTTCAATCCTCAATCCTCAATCCTCTATCCTCAATCCTCAATCCTGAACGTTCAATCCTCAATACACAATCCTCAATCTTCAATCCTCAATACCCAATCCTCAATCCTCAACCCTCAATCCTCAGTCCTCAAACCTCAATCCTGAATCCTCAATCGTGAATCCTCAATCTTCAGCCCTCAGTCCTCAACAATCAATTGTCAGTCCTCAATCCTGAATAGAATATACCCAATTCGCAGTTTTCAATACTCAATCCCTAATGTTCAATCTTCAAATCTCAATCCACAAACATCAATTCTCATCACTCAACGCTCAACACTCAGTCCCCAATCCTCAATCTTCAATCCTCAATCCTCAATCCTCAATCCTCAATCCTCAATCCTCAATCCTCATTCCTCAAACCTCAATCCTCAATCCTCAGTCCTCACCCTCAATTCTCAATCCTCAATCCTCAATCCTCAATCATCAATCCCAAATCCTCATTCCTCAATCATCAATCCTCAATCCTCAGTCCTCAAACATCAATCCTGAATCCTCAATCTTCAGCCCTCAGTCCTCAACAATCAGTTGTCAATCCTCAATCCTCAATAGAATATCACCAATTCACAGTTTTCAATACTCAATACTCAATCTGCAATCTTCAAATCTCTATCCACAAACATCAATTCTCATTACTCAACCCTCAACACTCAGTCCCAAATCCTCAATATTCAATCCTCAATCCTCAATCCTCAATCCTCAATCCTCAATCTTCAATCCTCAATGCTCAATCTTCAATCCTCAATCCTCAGTACTCAATTCTCAATTCTCAATACTCAATCGTCAATCTTCAATCCTCAATACTCAATCTTCAATCCTCAGCCCTCAATCCTCAATCCCCAATCCTCATTCTTCAATCCTCAATACCCAATCCCCAATCTTCAATCCTCAGTCCTCAATCCTCAATTCTCAATCCTCAACCCTCAGTCCTGAGTCCTCAAACCTCAATCCTCAACCCTCAGCCCTCATCCTCAATCCTCAATCCTCGATCCTCAATCCTCAATCCTCATTCCTCAAACCTCAATCCTCAATCCTCAGTCCTCACCCTCAATTCTCAATCCTCAATCCTCAATCCTCAATCATCAATCCCAAATCCTCAATCCTCAATCCTCAATCCTCAATCCTCAGTCCTCAAACATCAATCCTGAATCCTCAACCTTCAGCCCTCAGTCCTCAACAATCAGTTGCCAATACTCACTCCTCAATAGAATATCCTCAATTCACAGCTTTCAATACTCAATACTCAATCTGCATTCTTCAAATCTCTATCCACAAACATCAATTCTCATCACTCAACCCTCAACACTCAGTCCTCAATGTACAGTCCTCAATCCTCAATTCTCAATCTTCAATCCTCAATTCTGAATCTTCAATCCTAATTCCTCAATCCTCAATCCTCAATCCTCAATCCTCAATCTTCAATCCTCAGTCCTCAATCCACAACCCTCAATCCTCAGTCCTGAAACCTCAATCCCGAATCCTCAATCCTGAATCCGCAAACTTCAGTCCTCAATCCTCAACAATCAATTGTGAATCCTCAATCCTCAATAGAATATCCTCAATTCACAGTTTTCAATACTCAATCCCCATTCTTCAATCTTCAAATCTCAATCCACAAACATTAATTCTCATCATTCAACCCCCAACACTCAGTCCTCAATCTTCAATCCTCAGTCCTCAATCCGCAATCTTGAATCCTCAATACTCAATCTTCAATCCTCAATCCTCAATTCTCAATCCTCAACACTCAATCCTAAATCCTCAACCTTCAATCCTCAATACTCAATCTTCAATCCTCAATCCTCTATTCTCAATCCTCAATACTCATTCCTCAATCGTCAATCCTCAATACCCAATCCTCAATCTTCAATCCTCAATCCACAATATTCAATCCTCAATCCTCAATCCTCAATCCCCAATCCTCAAGCTTCAATCCTCAATACTCAATCTTCAATCCTCAATCATCAATCCTCAATCCTCAATCCTCAATCCTCAATCCTCAATAGAATATCTTCAATTGACAGTTTTCAATACTCAATCCCCATTCTTCAATCTTCAAATCTGAATCCACAAACCTCAATTATCATCACTCAACGCCCAACACTCAGTCCTCAATCTTCAATCGCCAATCCTAAATCCGCAATCTTCAATCCTCAATACTCAACATTCAATCCTCAACCCTCAATCCTCAATCCTCAATGCTCAATCCTCAATCGTCAATCCTCAATCCACAATCCTCAACCTTCAATCCTCAATACTCAATCTTCAATCCTCAATCCTCAATCCTTAATCCTCAATCCTCAATCCCCAATCCTCAATCTTCAATCCTCTATCCTCAATCCTCAATCCTCAATCCTCAATCCTCAATCTTCAATACTCAATACTCAATCTTCAATCCTCAATCCTCAATCCTCAGTCCTCAATCCTCAATCCTCAATCCTCAATCCACAATCTTCAATGCTCAATACTCAATCTGCAATCCTCAATCCACAATCTTCAATACTCAATCCTCAATCCTCAATCCCCAATCCTCAATCTTCAATTCTCAATACTCAATCTTCAATCCTCAATCCTCAATCCTCAATCGTCAATCCTCAATCCTCAATCCTCAATCGTCAATCCTCAATCCCCAATCCTCAATCTTCAATCCTCTATACTCAATCCTCAATCCTCAATCGCCAATCCTCAATCTTCAATCCTCAATCTTCAATCCTCAATCCTCAATCCTCAATCCTCAATCCTCAATCCTCAATCCTCAATCCTCAATCCTCAATCCTCAATCGTCAATGCTCAATCCCCAATCCTCAATCTTCAATCCTCTATCCTCAATCCTCAATCCTCAATTCCCAATACTCAATCTTCAATCCTCAATATTCAATCCTCAATCATCAATCCTCAATTTTCAATCCTCAATACTCAATCTTCAATCCTCAATCCTCAACACTCAATCCTCAATCCTCAATCCTCAATCCCCAATTCTCAATCTTCAATCCTCTATCCTCAATCCTCAATCCTCAATCCTCAATCCTCAATCTTCAATACTCAATACTCAATCTTCAATCCTCAATCCTCAATCCTCAGTCCTCAATCCTCAATCCTCAATCCTCAATCCTCAATCTTCAATCCTCAATACTCAATCTGCAATCCTCAATCCTCAATCTTCAATACTCAATCCTCAATCCTCAATCCCCAATCCTCAATCTTCAATCCTCAATACCCAATCCTCAATCTTCAATCCTCAATTCTCAACACTCAATCCTCAATCCTCAGACCTCAAGCATCAATACTCAACCCACAGTCCTCGGCCGCAATCCACAACCCTCAATCCTCAATCCTCAATCTTCAATCATCAATATTCAATCTTCAATCCTCAATACTCAATCTTCAATCCTCAATTCTCAATCCTCAATCCTCAGTAGTTAGTCCTCAAACCTCAATCCTCAACCCTCAACCCTCATCCCCAATCCTCAATCCTCAATCCTCAATCCTCAATCGTCAATCTTTAATCCTCAATACTCAATCTTTAATCCTCAATCCTCAGTCCTCAAACATCAATTCTGAGTCCTGAGTACTGAATCCTCAACCTTCATTCCTCAGTCCTCAACAATCTGTTGTCAATCATCAATCCTCAATAGAGTATGCTCAATTCACAGGTTTCAATACTCAATACTCAGTCTGCAATCTTCAAATATCTATCCACATACATCAATTCTCATCACTCAACCCTCAACACTCAGTCCTCAATGTTGAATCCTCAATCCTCAATTCTCAATCTTCAATCCTCAATACTGAATCATCAATCCTAAATCCTCAATCCTCAATCCTCAATCCTCAATCCTCAATCTTCAATCCTCAGTACCCAATCCTCAATCTTCAATCCTCAATCCTCAATCCTGAACCCTCAATCTTCAGCCCTCAGTCCTCAACAGTCTGTTGTCAATCCTCAATCCTCAATACAGCATCATCAATTCACAGTTTTCAATACTCAATACTCAATCTGCAATCTTCAAATCTGTATCCACAAACATCAATTCTCATCACTCAACCCTCAACACTCAGTCCTCAATCTTCAATCCTCAATCTTCTATCCTCAATCTTCAATCCTCAATACTCAATCTTCAATCCTCAGTCCTCAATTCTCAATCCTCAATCCTCAATCCTCAATCCTCAATCCTCATTCCTCAAACCTCAATCCTCAATCCTCAGTCCTCACTCTCAATTCTCAATTCTCAATCCTCAATCCTCAATCATCAATCCTCAATCCTCAATCCTCAATCGTCAATGCTCAATCCCCAATCCTCAATCTTCAATCCTCTATCCTCAATCCTCAATCCTCAATCCCCAATCCTCAACCTTCAATCCTCAATCTTCAATCCTCAATCATCAATCCTCAATTATCAATCCTCAATACTCAATCTTCAATCCTCAATCCTCAATCCTCAATCCTCAATCCTCAACCCTCAATCCTCAGTCCTGAAACCTCAATCCCGAATCCTCAATCCTGAATCCGCAAACTTCAGTCCTCAGTCCTCAGTCCTCAACAATCAATTGTCAATCCTCAATCCTCAATAGAATATCCTCAATTCAAAGTTTTCAATACTCAATCGCCATTCTTCAATCTTCAAATCTCAATCCACAAACATCAATTCTTATCACTCAACCCTCAACACTCAGTCCTCAATCTTCAATCCTCAATCCTCAATCCGCAATCTTGAATCCTCAATACTCAATCTTCAATCCTCAATCCTCAATTCTCAATCCTCAACACTCAATCCTCAATCCTCAATCCTCAATCCTCAATCCTCAATCCTCAATCCTCAATCCTCAATCCTCAATCTTCAATCCTCAGTCCTCAATTCTCAATCCTCAGTCCTCAATCCTCAATCCTCAATCCTCATTCCTCAAACCTCAATCCTCAATCCGCAGTCCTCACTCTCAATTCTCAATTCTCAATCCTCAATCCTCAATACTCAATCTTCAATCCTCAGTCCTCAATTCTCAATCCTCAGTCCTCAATCCTCAATCCTCAATCCTCATTCCTCAAACCTCAATCCTCAATCCGCAGTCCTCACTCTCAATTCTCAATTCTCAATCCTCAATCCTCAATCATCAATCCTCAATCCTCAATCCTCAATCCTCAATCCTCAATCCTCAGTCCTCAAACATCAATCCTGAATCCTCAATCTTCAGCCCTCAATTCTGAATCTTCAATCCTAATTCGTCAATCCTCAATCCTCAATCCTCAATCCTCAATCTTCAATCCTCAGTCCCCAATCCTCAATATTCAATCCTAAATCCTCAATCCTGAATCCTCAATCTTCAGCCCTCAGTCTTCAACAATCAGTTGTCAATCCTCAATCCTCAATACAACATCACCAATTCACAGTTTTCAATACTCAATACACAATCTGCAATCTTCAAATCTCTAACCACAAGCATCAATTCTCATCACTCAACCCTCAACACTCCGTCCCCAATCCTCAATATTCAATCCTCAATCCTCAATCCTCAATCCTCAATCCTCAACCTTCAATCCTCAATGCTCAACGTTCAATCCTCAATACTCAATACTCAATCCTCAATTCTCAATCCTCAATTCTCAATCTTCAATCCTCAATTCTGAATCATCAATCCTGATTCCTCAATCCTCAATCCTCAATCCTCAATCCTCAATCTTCTATCCTCAGTCCCCTATCCTCAATGTTCAATCCTCAATCCTCAATCCTGAATCCTCAATCTTCAGCCCTCAGTCTTCAACAATCAGTTGTCAATCCTCAATCCTCAATACAACATCACCAATTCACAGTTTTCAATACTCAATACACAATCTGCAATCTTCAACTCTCTATCCACATGCATCAATTCTCATCACTCAACCCACAACACTCCGTCCCCAATCCTCAATCTTCAATCCTCAATCCTCAATCCTCAATCCTCAATCCTCAATTTTCAATCCTCAATACTCAATCTTCAACCCTCAATCCTCAATCCTCAATCCTCAATCCTCAATCCTCAATCCTCAATCCTCAATCCTCAGCCCTGAAACCTCAATCCCGAATCCTCAATCCTGAATCCGCAAACTTCAGTCCTCAGTCCTCAACAATTAATTGTCAATCCTCAATCCTCAATAGAATATCCTCAATTCACAGTTTTCAATACTCAATCCCCATTCTTCAATCTTCAAATGTCAATCCACAAACATCAATTCTCATCACTCAGCCCTTAACACTCAGTCCTCAATCTTCAATCCTCAATCCTCACCCCGCAATCTTCAATCCTCAACACTCAACCTTCAATCCTCAACCCTCAATTCTCAATCCTCAATACTCAATCCTCAATCGTCAATCCTCAATCTTCAATCCTCAATCCTCAATCTTCAATCCTGAATCCTCAATCCTCAATCCTCAATCCTCAATCTTCAATCCTCAATCCTTAATCCTCAAACCTCAATACCCAATCCTCAATCCTCAATCCTCAATCCTCAATCCTCAATCCTCAATCCTCAATCCTCAACCCTCAATCCTCAATTTTCAATCCTCAATACTCAATCTTCAATCCTCAATCCTCAATCCTCAATCCTCAATCCTCAATCTTCAATCCTCAGTCCCCAATCCTCAATGTTCAATCCTCAATCCTCAATCCTGAATCCTCAATCTCCAGCCCTCAGTCCTCAACAGTCAGTTGTCAATCCTCAATACTCAATACAACATCATCAATTCACAGTTTTCAATACTCAATACACAATCTGCAATCTTCAAATCTCTATCCACAAACATCAACTCCCATCACTCAACCCTCAACACTCCGTCCCCAATCCTCAATCTTCAATCCTCAATCCTCAATCCTCAATACTCTATCCTCAATTTTCAATCCTCAATACTCAATCTTCAATCCTCAATCCTCAATCCTCAATCCTCAATCCTCAATCCTCAATCCTCAACCCTCAATCCTCAGTCCTGAAACCTCAATCCCGAATCCTCAATCCTGAATCCGCAAACTTCAGTCCTCAGTCCTCAGTCCTCAACAATCAATTGTCAATCCTCAATCCTCAATAGAATATCCTCAATTCAAAGTTTTCAATACTCAATCGCCATTCTTCAATCTTCAAATCTCAATCCACAAACATCAATTCTTATCACTCAACCCTCAACACTCAGTCCTCAATCTTCAATCCTCAATCCTCAATCCGCAATCTTGAATCCTCAATACTCAATCTTCAATCCTCAATCCTCAATTCTCAATCCTCAACACTCAATCCTCAATCCTCAATCCTCAATCCTCAATCCTCAATCCTCAATCCTCAATCCTCAATCCCCAATCCTCAATCTTCAATCCTCTATCCTCAATCCTCAATCCTCAATCGTCAATCCTCAATCCCCAATCCTCAATCTTCAGTCCTCTATACTCAATCCTCAATCCTCAATCCCCAATCCTCAATCTTCAATCCTCAATCTTCAATCCTCAATCATCAATCCTCAATTTTCAATACTCAATACCCAATCTTCAATCCTCAATCCTCAATCCTCAATCCTCAATCCTCAATCCTCAATCCTCAATCCTCAATCCTCAATCGTCAATGCTCAATCCCCAATCCTCAATCTTCAATCCTCTATCCTCAATCCTCAATCCTCAATTCCCAATACTCAATCTTCAATCCTCAATATTCAATCCTCAATATTCAATCCTCAATCATCAATCCTCAATTTTCAATCCTCAATACTCAATCTTCAATCCTCAATCCTCAACACTCAATCCTCAATCCTCAATCCTCAATCCCCAATTCTCAATCTTCAATCCTCTATCCTCAATCCTCAATCCTCAATCCTCCATCCTCAATCTTCAATACTCAATACTCAATCTTCAATCCTCAATCCCCAATCCTCAGTCCTCAATCCTCAATCCTCAATCCTCAATCCTCAATCTTCAATCCTCAATACTCAATCTGCAATCCTCAATCCTCAATCTTCAATACTCAATCCTCAATCCTCAATCCCCAATCCTCAATCTTCAATTCTCAATACTCAATCTTGAATCCTCAATCCTCAATCCTCAATCGTCAATCCTCAATCCTCAATCCTCAATCGTCAATCCTCAATCCCCAATCCTCAATCTTCAATCCTCAATCCTCAATCCTCTATCCTCAATCCTCAATCCTGAATGTTCAATCCTCAATACCCAAACCTCAATCTTCAATCCTCAATACTCAATCCTCAATCCTCAATCCTCAATCCTCAATCCTCAGTCCTCGAACATCAATCCTGAATCCTCAATCTTCAGCCCTCAATTCTGAATCTTCAATCCTAATTCGTCAATCCTCAATCCTCAATCCTCAATCCTCAATCTTCAATCCTCAGTCCCCAATCCTCAATATTCAATCCTCAATCCTCAATCCTGAATCCTCAATCTTCAGCCCTCAGTCTTCAACAATCAGTTGTCAATCCTCAATCCTCAATACAACATCACCAATTCACAGTTTTCAATACTCAATACACAATCTGCAATCTTCAAATCTCTATAAACAAGCATCAATCCTCATCACTCAACCCTCAACACTCCGTCCCCAATCCTCAATATTCAATCCTCAATCCTCAATCCTCAATCCTCAATCCTCAACCTTCAATCCTCAATGCTCAATCTTCAATCCTCAATACTCAATACTCAATCCTCAATTCTCAATCCTCAATTCTCAATTTTCAATCCTCAATTCTGAATCTTCAATCCTGATTCCTCAATCCTCAATCCTCAATCCTCAATCCTCAATCCTGAATCTTCAATCCTCAGTCCCCAATCCTCAATCTTCAATCCTCAATCCTCAATCCTGAATCCTCAATCTTCAGCCCTCAGTCTTCAACAATCAGTTGTCAATCCTCAATCCTCAATACAACATCACCAATTCACAGTTTTAAATACTCAATACTCAATCTGCAATCTTCAAATCTCTATCCACAAACATCAATTCTCATCACTCCACCCTCAACACTCAGTCCTCAATCTTCAATCCTCAATCCTCTATCCTCAATCTTCAATCCTCAATACTCAATCTTCAATCCTCAGTCCTCAATTCTCAATCCTCAATCCTCAATCCTCAATCCTCAATCCTCATTCCTCAAACCTCAATCCTCAATCCTCAGTCCTCAATCTCAATTCTCAATTCTCAATCCTCAATCCTCAATCATCAATCCTCAATCCTCAATCCTCAATCGTCAATGCTCAATCCCCAATCGTCAATCTTCAATCCTCTATCCTCAATCCTCAATCCTCAATCCCCAATCCTCAATCTTCAATCCTCAATCTTCAATCCTCAATCCTCAATACTCAATTCTCAATTCTCAATACTCAATCGTCAATCTTCAATCCTCAATACTCAATCCTCAATCTTCAATCCTCAATCCTCAATACTCAATCCTCAATCTTCAATCCTCAATACTCAATCTTCATCCCTCAATCTTCAATCCTCAATCCTCAATCCTCAATTCTCAATCCTCAATCCTCAATCCTCAGACCTCAAACATCAATACTCAACCCTCAGTCCTCGTCCGCAATCCACAAACCTCAATCCTCAATCCTCAATCCTCAATCTTCAATCATCAATATTCAATTTTCAATCCTCAATCCTCAATCCTCTATCCTCAATCCTCAATCCTGAATGTTCAATCCTCAATACCCAATCCTCAATCTTCAATCCTCAATACTCAATCCTCAATCCTCAATCCTCAATCCTCAGTCCTCAATTCTCAATCCTCAATCCTCAATCCTCAGACCTCAAACATCAATACTCAACCCTCAGCTCTCGTCCGCAATCCACAACCCTCAATACTCAATCCTCAATCTTCAATCATCAATACTCAATCTTCAATCCTCAATCCTCAATCCTCTATCCTCAATCCTCAATCCTGAATGTTCAATACTCAATACCCTATCCTCAATATTCAATCCTCAATCCTCAACCGTCAACCCTCAATTCCCAATCCTCAATCTTCAATCCTCAATCGTCAATCCTGAATCCTCAATCCTCAATACCAAATCCTCAATCTTCAATCCTCAACACTCAATCCTCAATACGCAATCCTCAATCCTCAATCCTCAATCCTCAATCCTCAGTCCTCAGTCCTCAAACCTCAATCCTCAAACCTCAACCCTCATCCTCAATCCTCAATCCTCGATCCTCAATCTTCAATCCTCAATCCTCAATCCTCAATTCCCAATCCTCAAACCTCAATCCTCAGACCTCAAGCATCAATACCCAACCCTCTGTCCTCGTCCTCAATCATCAATCTTCTATCCTCAATACTCAATCTTCAATCCTCAATCCTCAATTCTCAATCCTCAATACTCAATCCTCAATCGTCAATCCTCAATTCCCAATCCTCAATCTTCAATCCTCAATCCACAATATTCAATCCTCAATCCTCAATCCTCAATCGTCAATCTTCAATCCTCAATACTCAATCTTCAATTCTCAGCCCTCAATCCTCAATCCCCAATCCTCATTCTTCAATCCTCAATACCCAATCCCCAATCTTCAATCCTCAGTCCTCAATCCTCAGTCCTCAAACATCAATCCTGAATCCTCAATCTTCAGCCCTCAGTCCTCAACAATCAGTTGTCAATCCTCAATCCTCAATAGAATATCACCAATTCACAGTTTTCAATACTCAATACTCAACCTGCAATCTTCAAATCTCTATCCACAAACATCAATTCTCATTACTCAACCCTCAACACTCAGTCCCAAATCCTCAATATTCAATCCTCAATCCTCAATCCTCAATCCTCAATCCTCAATCCTCAATCTTCAATCCTCAATGCTCAATCTTCAATCCTCAATCCTCAATACTCAATTCTCAATTCTCAATACTCAATCGTCAATCTTCAATCCTCAATACTCAATCTTCAATCCTCAGCCCTCAATCCTCAATCCCCAATCCTCATTCTTCAATCCTCAATACCCAATCCCCAATCTTCAATCCTCAGTCCTCAATCCTCAATTCTCAATCCTCAACCCTCAGTCCTGAGTCCTCAAACCTCAATCCTCAACCCTCAGCCCTCATCCTCAATCCTCAATCCTCGATCCTCAATCCTCAATCCTCATTCCTCAAACCTCAATCCTCAATCCTCAGTCCTCACCCTCAATTCTCAATCCTCAATCCTCAATCCTCAATCATCAATCCCAAATCCTCAATCCTCAATCCTCAATCCTCAATCCTCAGTCCTCAAACATCAATCCTGAATCCTCAACCTTCAGCCCTCAGTCCTCAACAATCAGTTGCCAATACTCACTCCTCAATAGAATATCCTCAATTCACAGCTTTCAATACTCAATACTCAATCTGCATTCTTCAAATCTCTATCCACAAACATCAATTCTCATCACTCAACCCTCAACACTCAGTCCTCAATGTACAGTGCTCAATCCTCAATTCTCAATCTTCAATCCTCAATTCTGAATCTTCAATCCTAATTCCTCAATCCTCAATCCTCAATCCTCAATCCTCAATCTTCAATCCTCAGTCCTCAATCCACAACCCTCAATCCTCAGTCCTGAAACCTCAATCCCGAATCCTCAATCCTGAATCCGCAAACTTCAGTCCTCAATCCTCAACAATCAATTGTGAATCCTCAATCCTCAATAGAATATCCTCAATTCACAGTTTTCAATACTCAATCCCCATTCTTCAATCTTCAAATCTCAATCCACAAACATTAATTCTCATCATTCAACCCCCAACACTCAGTCCTCAATCTTCAATCCTCAGTCCTCAATCCGCAATCTTGAATCCTCAATACTCAATCTTCAATCCTCAATCCTCAATTCTCAATCCTCAACACTCAATCCTAAATCCTCAACCTTCAATCCTCAATACTCAATCTTCAATCCTCAATCCTCTATTCTCAATCCTCAATACTCATTCCTCAATCGTCAATCCTCAATACCCAATCCTCAATCTTCAATCCTCAATCCACAATCGTCAATGCTCAATCCTCCATCCTCAATCTTCAATACTCAATACTCAATCTTCAATCCTCAATCCACAATCCTCAGTCCTCAATCCTCAATCCTCAATCCTCAATCCTCCATCCTCAATCTTCAATACTCAATACTCAATCTTCAATCCTCAATCCACAATCCTCAGTCCTCAATCCTCAATCCTCAATCCTCAATCCTCAATCTTCAATCCTCAATACTCAATCTTCAATACTCAATACCCAATCTTCAATCCTCAATCCTCAATCCTCAATCCTCAATCCTCAATCCTCAATCCTCAATCCTCAATCCTCAATCGTCAATGCTCAATCCCCAATCCTCAATCTTCAATCCTCTATCCTCAATCCTCAATCCTCAATTCCCAATACTCAATCTTCAATCCTCAATATTCAATCCTCAATATTCAATCCTCAATCATCAATCCTCAATTTTCAATCCTCAATACTCAATCTTCAATCCTCAATCCTCAACACTCAATCCTCAATCCTCAATCCTCAATCCCCAATTCTCAGTCTTCAATCCTCTATCCTCAATCCTCAATCCTCAATCCTCCATCCTCAATCTTCAATACTCAATACTCAATCTTCAATCCTCAATCCACAATCCTCAGTCCTCAATCCTCAATCCTCAATCCTCAATCCTCAATCTTCAATCCTCAATACTCAATCTGCAATCCTCAATCCTCAATCTTCAATACTCAATCCTCAATCCTCAATCCCCAATCCTCAATCTTCAATTCTCAATACTCAATCTTGAATCCTCAATCCTCAATCCTCAATCGTCAATCCTCAATCCTCAATCCTCAATCGTCAATCCTCAATCCCCAATCCTCAATCTTCAATCCTCAATCCTCAATCCTCTATCCTCAATCCTCAATCCTGAATGTTCAATCCTCAATACCCAAACCTCAATCTTCAATCCTCAATACTCAATCCTCAATCCTCAATCCTCAATCCTCAATCCTCAGTCCTCGAACATCAATCCTGAATCCTCAATCTTCAGCCCTCAATTCTGAATCTTCAATCCTAATTCGTCAATCCTCAATCCTCAATCCTCAATCCTCAATCCTCAATCCTCAATCCTGAATCTTCAATCCTCAGTCCCCAATCCTCAATCTTCAATCCTCAATCCTCAATCCTGAATCCTCAATCTTCAGCCCTCAGTCTTCAACAATCAGTTGTCAATCCTCAATCCTCAATACAACATCACCAATTCACAGTTTTAAATACTCAATACTCAATCTGCAATCTTCAAATCTCTATCCACAAACATCAGTTCTCATCACTCCACCCTCAACACTCAGTCCTCAATCTTCAATCCTCAATCCTCTATCCTCAATCTTCAATCCTCAATACTCAATCTTCAATCCTCAGTCCTCAATTCTCAATCCTCAATCCTCAATCCTCAATCCTCAATCCTCATTCCTCAAACCTCAATCCTCAATCCTCAGTCCTCAATCTCAATTCTCAATTCTCAATCCTCAATCCTCAATCATCAATCCTCAATCCTCAATCCTCAATCGTCAATGCTCAATCCCCAATCGTCAATCTTCAATCCTCTATCCTCAATCCTCAATCCTCAATCCCCAATCCTCAATCTTCAATCCTCAATCTTCAATCCTCAATCATCAATCATCAATTATCAATCCTCAATACTCAATCTTCAATCCTTAATCCTCAATCCTCAATCTTCAATCCTCAATCCTCAATCCTCAACCCTCAATCCTCAGTCCTGAAACCTCAATCCCGAATCCTCAATCCTGAATCCGCAAAATTCAGTCCTCTGTCCTCAGTCCTCAACAATCAATTGTCAATCCTCAATCCTCAATAGAATATCCTCAATTCAAAGTTTTCAATACTCAATCCCCATTCTTCAATCTTCAAATCTCAATCCACAAACATCAATTCTCATCACTCAACCCTCAACACTCAGTCCTCAATCTTCAATCCTCAATCCTCAATCCGCAATCTTGAATCCTCAATACTCAATCTTCAATCCTCAATCCTCAATTCTCAATCCTCAACACTCAATCCTCAATCCTCAATCCTCAATCCCCAATACTCAATCTTCAATCCTGAATCCTCAATCCTCAATCGTCAATCCTCAGTCTTCAATACTCAATACTCAATCTTCAATCCTCAACACTCAACCTTCAATCCTCAACCCTCAATTCTCAATCCTCAATACTCTATCCTCAATCGTCAATCCTCGATCTTCAATCCTCAATCCTCAATCTTCAATCCTGAATCCTCAATCCTCAATCCTCCATCCTCAATCTTCAATACTCAATACTCAATCTTCAATCCTCAATCCACAATCCCCAGTCCTCAATCCTCAATCCTCAATCGTCAATCCTCAATCCCCAATCCTCAATCTTCAATCCTCAATCCTCAATCCTCTATCCTCAATCCTCAATCCTGAATGTTCAATCCTCAATCCTCAATCCTCAATCGTCAATCCTCAGTCTTCAATACTCAATACTCAATCTTCAATCCTCAACACTCAACCTTCAATCCTCAACCCTCAATTCTCAATCCTCAATACTCAATCCTCAATCCCCAATACTCAATCTTCAATCCTCAATCCTCAATCCTCAGTCGTCAATCCTCAGTCTTCAATACTCAATACTCAATCTTCAATCCTCAACACTCAACCTTCAATCCTCAACCCTCATTTCTCAATCCTCAATACTCAATCCTCAATCGTCAATCCTCAATCTTCAATCCTCAATCTTCAATACTCAATCCTCAATCCTCAATCCCCAATCCTCAATCTTCAATTCTCAATACTCAATCTTGAATCCTCAATCCTCAATCCTCAATCGTCAATCCTCAAACCTCAATCCTCAATCGTCAATCCTCAATCCCCAATCCTCAATCTTCAATCCTCAATCCTCAATCCTCTATCCTCAATCCTCAATCCTGAATGTTCAATCCTCAATACCCAAACCTCAATCTTCAATCCTCAATACTAAATCCTCAATCCTCAATCCTCAATCCTCAATCCTCAGTCCTCGAACATCAATCCTGAATCCTCAATCTTCAGCCCTCAATTCTGAATCTTCAATCCCAATTCGTCAATCCTCAATCCTCAATCCTCAATCCTCAATCTTCAATCCTCAGTCCCCAATCCTCAATATTCAATCCTCAATCCTCAATCCTGAATCCTCAATCTTCAGCCCTCAGTCTTCAACAATCAGTTGTCAATCCTCAATCCTCAATACAACATCACCAATTCACAGTTTTCAATACTCGATACACAATCTGCAATCTTCAAATCTCTATCCACAAGCATCAATTCTCATCACTCAACCCTCAACACTCCGTCCCCAATCCTCAATATTCAATCCTCAATCCTCAATCCTCAATCCTCAATCCTCAACCTTCAATCCTCAATGCTCAATCTTCAATCCTCAATACTCAATACTCAATCCTCAATTCTCAATCCTCAATTCTCAATTTTCAATCCTCAATTCTGAATCTTCAATCCTGATTCCTCAATCCTCAATCCTCAATCCTCAATCCTCAATCCTGAATCTTCAATCCTCAGGCCCCAATCCTCAATCTTCAATCCTCAATCCTCAATCCTGAATCCTCAATCTTCAGCCCTCAGTCTTCAACAATCAGTTGTCAATCCTCAATCCTCAATACAACATCACCAATTCACAGTTTTAAATACTCAATACTCAATCTGCAATCTTCAAATCTCTATCCACAAACATCAATTCTCATCACTCAACCCTCAACACTCAGTCCTCAATGTTGAATCCTCAATCCTCAACTCTCAATCTTCAATCCTCAATACTGAATCATCAATCCTAAATCCTCAATCCTCAATCCTCAATCCTCAATCCTCAATCTTCAATCCTCAGTCCTCAATTCTCAATCCTCAGTCCTCAATCCTCAATCCTCAATCCTCATACCTCAAACCTCAATCCTCAATCCGCAGTCCTCACTCTCAATTCTCAATTCTCAATCCTCAATCCTCAATACTCAATCTTCAATCCTCAGTCCTCAATTCTCAATCCTCAGTCCTCAATCCTCAATCCTCAATCCTCATTCCTCAAACCTCAATCCTCAATCCGCAGCCCTCACTCTCAATTCTCAATTCTCAATCCTCAATCCTCAATCATCAATCCTCAATCCTCAATCCTCAATCCTCAATCCTCAATCCTCAGTCCTCAAACATCAATCCTGAATCCTCAATCTTCAGCCCTCAATTCTGAATCTTCAATCCTAATTCGTCAATCCTCAATCATCAATCCTCAATCCTCAATCTTCAATCCTCAGTCCCCAATCCTCAATATTCAATCCTCAATCCTCAATCCTGAATTTTCAATCTTCAGCCCTCAGTCTTCAACAATCAGTTGTCAATCCTCAATCCTCAATACAACATCACCAATTCACAGTTTTCAATACTCAATACACAATCTGCAATCTTCAAATCTCTAACCACAAGCATCAATTCTCATCACTCAACCCTCAACACTCCGTCCCCAATCCTCAATATTCAATCCTCAATCCTCAATCCTCAATCCTCAATCCTCAACCTTCAATCCTCAATGCTCAACGTTCAATCCTCAATACTCAATACTCAATCCTCAATTCTCAATCCTCAATTCTCAATCTTCAATCCTCAATTCTGAATCTTCAATCCTGATTCCTCAATCCTCAATCCTCAATCCTCAATCCTCAATCTTCAATCCTCAGTCCCCAATCCTCAATGTTCAATCCTCAATCCTCAATCCTGAATCCTCAATCTTCAGCCCTCAGTCTTCAACAATCAGTTGTCAATCCTCAATCCTCAATACAACATCACCAATTCACAGTTTTCAATACTCAATACACAATCTGCAATCTTCAACTCTCTATCCACATGCATCAATTCTCATCACTCAACCCACAACACTCCGTCCCCAATCCTCAATCTTCAATCCTCAATCCTCAATCCTCAATCCTCAATCCTCAATTTTCAATCCTCAATACTCAATCTTCAACCCTCAATCCTCAATCCTCAATCCTCAATCCTCAATCCTCAATCCTCAATCCTCAATCCTCAGCCCTGAAACCTCAATCCCGAATCCTCAATCCTGAATCCGCAAACTTCAGTCCTCGGTCCTCAACAATTAATTGTCAATCCTCAATCCTCAATAGAATATCCTCAATTCACAGTTTTCAATACTCAATCCCCATTCTTCAATCTTCAAATATCAATCCACAAACATCAATTCTCATCACTCAGCCCTTAACACTCAGTCCTCAATCTTCAATCCTCAATCCTCACCCCGCAATCTTCAATCCTCAACACTCAACCTTCAATCCTCAACCCTCAATTCTCAATCCTCAATACTCAATCCTCAATCGTCAATCCTCAATCTTCAATCCTCAATCCTCAATCTTCAATCCTGAATCCTCAATCCTCAATCCTCCATCCTCAATCTTCAATACTCAATACTCAATCTTCAATCCTCAATCCACAATCCTCAGTCCTCAATCCTCAATCCTCAATCGTCAATCCTCAATCCCCAATCCTCAATCTTCAATCCTCAATCCTCAATCCTCTATCCTCAATCCTCAATCCTGAATGTTCAATCCTCAATCCTCAATCCTCAATCGTCAATCCTCAGTCTTCAATACTCAATACTCAATCTTCAATCCTCAACACTCAACCTTCAATCCTCAACCCTCAATTCTCAATCCTCAATACTCAATCCTCAATCCCCAATACTCAATCTTCAATCCTCAATCCTCAATCCTCAATCGTCAATCCTCAGTCTTCAATACTCAATACTCAATCTTCAATCCTCAACACTCAACCTTCAATCCTCAACCCTCATTTCTCAATCCTCAATACTCAATCCTCAATCGTCAATCCTCAATCTTCAATCCTCAATCTTCAATACTCAATCCTCAATCCTCAATCCCCAATCCTCAATCTTCAATTCTCAATACTCAATCTTGAATCCTCAATCCTCAATCCTCAATCGTCAATCCTCAAACCTCAATCCTCAATCGTCAATCCTCAATCCCCAATCCTCAATCTTCAATCCTCAATCCTCAATCCTCTATCCTCAATCCTCAATCCTGAATGTTCAATCCTCAATACCCAAACCTCAATCTTCAATCCTCAATACTCAATCCTCAATCCTCAATCCTCAATCCTCAATCCTCAGTCCTCGAACATCAATCCTGAATCCTCAATCTTCAGCCCTCAATTCTGAATCTTCAATCCTAATTCGTCAATCCTCAATCCTCAATCCTCAATCCTCAATCTTCAATCCTCAGTCCCCAATCCTCAATATTCAATCCTCAATCCTCAATCCTGAATCCTCAATCTTCAGCCCTCAGTCTTCAACAATCAGTTGTCAATCCTCAATCCTCAATACAACATCACCAATTCACAGTTTTCAATACTCGATACACAATCTGCAATCTTCAAATCTCTATCCACAAGCATCAATTCTCATCACTCAACCCTCAACACTCCGTCCCCAATCCTCAATATTCAATCCTCAATCCTCAATCCTCAATCCTCAATCCTCAACCTTCAATCCTCAATGCTCAATCTTCAATCCTCAATACTCAATACTCAATCCTCAATTCTCAATCCTCAATTCTCAATTTTCAATCCTCAATTCTGAATCTTCAATCCTGATTCCTCAATCCTCAATCCTCAATCCTCAATCCTCAATCCTGAATCTTCAATCCTCAGTCCCCAATCCTCAATCTTCAATCCTCAATCCTCAATCCTGAATCCTCAATCTTCAGCCCTCAGTCTTCAACAATCAGTTGTCAATCCTCAATCCTCAATACAACATCACCAATTCACAGTTTTAAATACTCAATACTCAATCTGCAATCTTCAAATCTCTATCCACAAACATCAATTCTCATCACTCAACCCTCAACACTCAGTCCTCAATGTTGAATCCTCAATCCTCAACTCTCAATCTTCAATCCTCAATACTGAATCATCAATCCCAAATCCTCAATCCTCAATCCTCAATCCTCAATCCTCAATCTTCAATCCTCAGTCCTCAATTCTCAATCCTCAGTCCTCAATCCTCAATCCTCAATCCTCATTCCTCAAACCTCAATCCTCAATCCGCAGTCCTCACTCTCAATTCTCAATTCTCAATCCTCAATCCTCAATACTCAATCTTCAATCCTCAGTCCTCAATTCTCAATCCTCAGTCCTCAATCCTCAATCCTCAATCCTCATTCCTCAAACCTCAATCCTCAATCCGCAGCCCTCACTCTCAATTCTCAATTCTCAATCCTCAATCCTCAATCATCAATCCTCAATCCTCAATCCTCAATCCTCAATCCTCAATCCTCAGTCCTCAAACATCAATCCTGAATCCTCAATCTTCAGCCCTCAATTCTGAATCTTCAATCCTAATTCGTCAATCCTCAATCATCAATCCTCAATCCTCAATCTTCAATCCTCATTCCCCAATCCTCAATATTCAATCCTCAATCCTCAATCCTGAATCCTCAATCTTCAGCCCTCAGTCTTCAACAATCAGTTGTCAATCCTCAATCCTCAATACAACATCACCAATTCACAGTTTTCAATACTCAATACACAATCTGCAATCTTCAAATCTCTAACCACAAGCATCAATTCTCATCACTCAACCCTCAACACTCCGTCCCCAATCCTCAATATTCAATCCTCAATCCTCAATCCTCAATCCTCAATCCTCAACCTTCAATCCTCAATGCTCAACGTTCAATCCTCAATACTCAATACTCAATCCTCAATTCTCAATCCTCAATTCTCAATCTTCAATCCTCAATTCTGAATCTTCAATCCTGATTCCTCAATCCTCAATCCTCAATCCTCAATCCTCAATCTTCAATCCTCAGTCCCCAATCCTCAATGTTCAATCCTCAATCCTCAATCCTGAATCCTCAATCTTCAGCCCTCAGTCTTCAACAATCAGTTGTCAATCCTCAATCCTCAATACAACATCACCAATTCACAGTTTTCAATACTCAATACACAATCTGCAATCTTCAACTCTCTATCCACATGCATCAATTCTCATCACTCAACCCACAACACTCCGTCCCCAATCCTCAATCTTCAATCCTCAATCCTCAATCCTCAATCCTCAATCCTCAATTTTCAATCCTCAATACTCAATCTTCAACCCTCAATCCTCAATCCTCAATCCTCAATCCTCAATCCTCAATCATCAATCCTCAGTCCTCAATCCTCAATCGTCAATGCTCAATCCCCAATCGTCAATCTTCAATCCTCTATCCTCAATCCTCAATCCTCAATCCCCAATCCTCAATCTTCAATCCTCAATCTTCAATCCTCAATCATCAATCATCAATTATCAATCCTCAATACTCACTCTTCAATCCTTAATCCTCAATCCTCAATCTTCAATCCTCAATCCTCAATCCTCAACCCTCAATCCTCAGTCCTGAAACCTCAATCCCGAATCCTCAATCCTGAATCCGCAAAATTCAGTCCTCAGTCCTCAGTCCTCAACAATCAATTGTCAATCCTCAATCCTCAACAGAATATCCTCAATTCAAAGTTTTCAATACTCAATCCCCATTCTTCAATCTTCAAATCTCAATCCACAAACATCAATTCTCATCACTCAACCCTCAACACTCAGTCCTCAATCTTCAATCCTCAATCCTCAATCCGCAATCTTGAATCCTCAATACTCAATCTTCAATCCTCAATCCTCAATTCTCAATCCTCAACACTCAATCCTCAATCCTCAATCCTCAATCCCCAATACTCAATCTTCAATCCTCAATCCTCAATCCTCAATCGTCAATCCTCAGTCTTCAATACTCAATACTCAATCTTCAATCCTCAACACTCAACCTTCAATCCTCAACCCTCAATTCTCAATCCTCAATACTCAATCCTCAATCGTCAATCCTCAATCTTCAATCCTCAATCCTCAATCTTCAATCCTGAATCCTCAATCCTCAATCCTCCATCCTCAACCTTCAATACTCAATACTCAATCTTCAATCCTCAATCCACAATCCTCAGTCCTCAATCCTCAATCCTCAATCGTCAATCCTCAATCCCCAATCCTCAATCTTCAATCCTCAATCCTCAATCCTCTATCCTCAATCCTCAATCCTGAATGTTCAATCCTCAATCCTCAATCCTCAATCGTCAATCCTCAGTCTTCAATACTCAATACTCAATCTTCAATCCTCAACACTCAACCTTCAATCCTCAACCCTCAATTCTCAATCCTCAATACTCAATCCTCAATCCCCAATACTCAATCTTCAATCCTCAATCCTCAATCCTCAATCGTCAATCCTCAGTCTTCAATACTCAATACTCAATCTTCAATCCTCAACACTCAACCTTCAATCCTCAACCCTCATTTCTCAATCCTCAATACTCAATCCTCAATCGTCAATCCTCAATCTTCAATCCTCAATCTTCAATACTCAATCCTCAATCCTCAATCCCCAATCCTCAATCTTCAATTCTCAATACTCAATCTTGAATCCTCAATCCTCAATCCTCAATCGTCAATCCTCAAACCTCAATCCTCAATCGTCAATCCTCAATCCCCAATCCTCAATCTTCAATCCTCAATCCTCAATCCTCTATCCTCAATCCTCAATCCTGAATGTTCAATCCTCAATACCCAAACCTCAACCTTCAATCCTCAATACTCAATCCTCAATCCTCAATCCTCAATCCTGAATGTTCAATCCTCAATCCTCAATCCTCAATCGTCAATCCTCAGTCTTCAATACTCAATACTCAATCTTCAATCCTCAACACTCAACCTTCAATCCTCAACCCTCAATTCTCAATCCTCAATACTCAATCCTCAATCCCCAATACTCAATCTTCAATCCTCAATCCTCAATCCTCAATCGTCAATCCTCAGTCTTCAATACTCAATACTCAATCTTCAATCCTCAACACTCAACCTTCAATCCTCAACCCTCATTTCTCAATCCTCAATACTCAATCCTCAATCGTCAATCCTCAATCTTCAATCCTCAATCTTCAATACTCAATCCTCAATCCTCAATCCCCAATCCTCAATCTTCAATTCTCAATACTCAATCTTGAATCCTCAATCCTCAATCCTCAATCGCCAATCCTCAAACCTCAATCCTCAATCGTCAATCCTCAATCCCCAATCCTCAATCTTCAATCCTCAATCCTCAATCCTCTATCCTCAATCCTCAATCCTGAATGTTCAATCCTCAATACCCAAACCTCAACCTTCAATCCTCAATACTCAATCCTCAATCCTCAATCCTCAATCCTCAATCCTCAGTCCTCGAACATCAATCCTGAATCCTCAATCTTCAGCCCTCAATTCTGAATCTTCAATCCTAATTCGTCAATCCTCAATCCTCAATCCTCAATCCTCAATCTTCAATCCTCAGTCCCCAATCCTCAATATTCAATCCTCAATCCTCAATCCTGAATCCTCAATCTTCAGCCCTCAGTCTTCAACAATCAGTTGTCAATCCTCAATCCTCAATACAACATCACCAATTCACAGTTTTCAATACTCGATACACAATCTGCAATCTTCAAATCTCTATCCACAAGCATCAATTCTCATCACTCAACCCTCAACACTCCGTCCCCAATCCTCAATATTCAATCCTCAATCCTCAATCCTCAATCCTCAATCCTCAACCTTCAATCCTCAATGCTCAATCTTCAATCCTCAATACTCAATACTCAATCCTCAATTCTCAATCCTCAATTCTCAATTTTCAATCCTCAATTCTGAATCTTCAATCCTGATTCCTCAATCCTCAATCCTCAATCCTCAATCCTCAATCCTGAATCTTCAATCCTCAGTCCCCAATCCTCAATCTTCAATCCTCAATCCTCAATCCTGAATCCTCAATCTTCAGCCCTCAGTCTTCAACAATCAGTTGTCAATCCTCAATCCTCAATACAACATCACCAATTCACAGTTTTAAATACTCAATACTCAATCTGCAATCTTCAAATCTCTATCCACAAACATCAATTCTCATCACTCAACCCTCAACACTCAGTCCTCAATGTTGAATCCTCAATCCTCAACTCTCAATCTTCAATCCTCAATACTGAATCATCAATCCTAAATCCTCAATCCTCAATCCTCAATCCTCAATCCTCAATCTTCAATCCTCAGTCCTCAATTCTCAATCCTCAGTCCTCAATCCTCAATCCTCAATCCTCATTCCTCAAACCTCAATCCTCAATCCGCAGTCCTCACTCTCAATTCTCAATTCTCAATCCTCAATCCTCAATACTCAATCTTCAATCCTCAGTCCTCAATTCTCAATCCTCAGTCCTCAATCCTCAATCCTCAATCCTCATTCCTCAAACCTCAATCCTCAATCCGCAGTCCTCACTCTCAATTCTCAATTCCTCAATCCTCAATCCTCAATCCTCAATCCTCAATCTTCAATCCTCAGTCCCCAATCCTCAATATTCAATCCTCAATCCTCAATCCTGAATCCTCAATCTTCAGCCCTCAGTCTTCAACAATCAGTTGTCAATCCTCAATCCTCAATACAACATCACCAATTCACAGTTTTCAATACTCAATACACAATCTGCAATCTTCAAATCTCTAACCACAAGCATCAATTCTCATCACTCAACCCTCAACACTCCGTCCCCAATCCTCAATATTCAATCCTCAATCCTCAATCCTCAATCCTCAATCCTCAACCTTCAATCCTCAATGCTCAACGTTCAATCCTCAATACTCAATACTCAATCCTCAATTCTCAATCCTCAATTCTCAATCTTCAATCCTCAATTCTGAATCTTCAATCCTGATTCCTCAATCCTCAATCCTCAATCCTCAATCCTCAATCTTCAATCCTCAGTCCCCAATCCTCAATGTTCAATCCTCAATCCTCAATCCTGAATCCTCAATCTTCAGCCCTCAGTCTTCAACAATCAGTTGTCAATCCTCAATCCTCAATACAACATCACCAATTCACAGTTTTCAATACTCAATACACAATCTGCAATCTTCAACTCTCTATCCACATGCATCAATTCTCATCACTCAACCCACAACACTCCGTCCCCAATCCTCAATCTTCAATCCTCAATCCTCAATCCTCAATCCTCAATCCTCAATTTTCAATCCTCAATACTCAATCTTCAACCCTCAATCCTCAATCCTCAATCCTCAATCCTCAATCCTCAATCCTCAATCCTCAATCCTCAGCCCTGAAACCTCAATCCCGAATCCTCAATCCTGAATCCGCAAACTTCAGTCCTCAGTCCTCAACAATTAATTGTCAATCCTCAATCCTCAATAGAATATCCTCAATTCACAGTTTTCAATACTCAATCCCCATTCTTCAATCTTCAAATGTCAATCCACAAACATCAATTCTCATCACTCAGCCCTTAACACTCAGTCCTCAATCTTCAATCCTCAATCCTCACCCCGCAATCTTCAATCCTCAACACTCAACCTTCAATCCTCAACCCTCAATTCTCAATCCTCAATACTCAAACCTCAATCGTCAATCCTCAATCTTCGATCCTCAATCCTCAATCTTCAATCCTGAATCCTCAATCCTCAATCCTCAATCCTCAATCTTCAATCCTCAATCCTTAATCCTCAAACCTCAATACCCAATCCTCAATCCTCAATCCTCAATCCTCAATCCTCAATCCTCAATCCTCAATCCTCAACCCTCAATCCTCAATTTTCAATCCTCAATACTCAATCTTCAATCCTCAATCCTCAATCCTCAATCCTCAATTCTCAATCTTCAATCCTCAGTCCCCAATCCTCAATGTTCAATCCTCAATCCTCAATCCTGAATCCTCAATCTCCAGCCCTCAGTCCTCAACAGTCAGTTGTCAATCCTCAATACTCAATACAACATCATCAATTCACAGTTTTCAATACTCAATACACAATCTGCAATCTTCAAATCTCTATCCACAAACATCAACTCCCATCACTCAACCCTCAACACTCCGTCCCCAATCCTCAATCTTCAATCCTCAATCCTCAATCCTCAATACTCTATCCTCAATTTTCAATCCTCAATACTCAATCTTCAATCCTCAATCCTCAATCCTCAATCCTCAATCCTCAATCCTCAATCCTCAACCCTCAATCCTCAGTCCTGAAACCTCAATTCCGAATCCTCAATCCTGAATCCGCAAACTTCAGTCCTCAGTCCTCAACAATCGATTGCCATTCCTCAATCCTCAATAGAATATCCCCAATTCACACTTTTCAATACTCAATCCCCATTCCTCAATCTTCAAATCTCAATCCACAAACATCAATTCTCATCACTCAACCCTCAACACTCAGTCCTCAATCTTCAATCCTCAATCGTCAATCCTCAATCTTGAATCCTCAAGACTCAATATTCAATCCTCAATCCTCAATTCTCAATCCTCAACACTCAATCCTCAATCGTCAATCCTCAATCCCCAATCCTCAATCTTCAATCCTCTATCCTCAATCCTTAATCCTCAATCCTCAATCCTCAATCTTCGCTACTCAATGCTCAATCTTCAATCCTCAATCCTCAATCCTCAGTCCTCAATCCTCAATCGTCAATCCTCAATCCTCAATCTCCTATCCTCAATACTCAATCCGCAATCCTCAGTCCTCAATCCTCAATCCTCAATCCTAATTCGTCACTCCTCGAAACCCAGTCCACAATCTTCAATCCTCAATCCTCAAACCTCAATTCTCAATCCTCAATCCTCAATCCTCAATCCTCAATCTTAAATCCTCAATACTCAATCTTCGATACTCAATCCTCAATACTCAATCCTCAATCCTCAATCCCCAATCCTCAATCCCAAATCCTCAATCCTCAATCCTCAACCCTCAGCCCTCGTTCCTCAGTCCTGAAACATCAATACCGAATCTTCAATACTGAATCCTCAATCTTCAGCACTCAGTTCTCAACAATCAATTGTCAATCCTCAATCCTCAATAGAATATCCTCAATTCACAGTTTTCAATACTCAATCCCCATTCTTCAATATTCAAATCTCAATCCACAAACATCAATTCTCATCACTCAGCCCTTAACACTAAGTCCTCAATCTTCAATCCTCAATCCTCAATCCGCAATCTTCAATCCTCAACACTCAACCATCAATCCTCAACCCTCAATTCTCAATCCTCAATACTCAATCCTCAATCGTCAATCCTCAATCTTCAATCCTCAATCCTCAATCTTCAATCCTGAATCCTCAATCCTCAATCCTCAATCCTCAATCTTCAATCCTCAATACTCAATCTTTAATCCTCAATCCTCAGTCCTCAAACCTCAATTCTGAGTCCTGAGTCCTGAATCCTCAACTTTCAGCCCTCAGTCCTCAACAATCTGTTGTCAATCATCAATCCTCAATAGAGTATCCTCAATTCACAGGTTTCAATACTCAATACTCAGTCTGCAATCTTCAAATATCTATCCACAAACATCAATTCTCATCACTCAACCCTCAACACTCTGTCCTCAATGTTGAATCCTCAATCCTCAACTCTCAATCTTCAATCCTCAATACTGAATCCTCAATCCTCAACTCTCATTATTCAATCCTCAATACTGAATCATCAATCCTAAATCCTCAATCCACAATCCTCAATCCTCAATCCTCAATCTTCAATCCTCAGTCCCCAATCCTCAATCTTCAATCCTCAATCCTCAATCCTGAATCCTCAATCTTCAGCCCTCAGTCCTCAACAGTCTGTTGTCAATCCTCAATCCTCAATACAACATCATCAATTCACAGTTTTCAATACTCAATACTCAATCTGCAATCTTCAAATCTCTATCCACAAACATCAATTCTCATCACTCAACCCTCAACACTCAGTCCTCAATCTTCAATCCTCAATCCTCTATCCTCAATCTTCAATCCTCAATACTCAATCTTCAATCCTCAGTCCTCAATTCTCAATCCTCAGTCCTCAATCCTCAATCCTCAATCCTCATTCCTCAAACCTCAATCCTCAATCCGCAGTCCTCACTCTCAATTCTCAATTCTCAATCCTCAATCCTCAATCATCAATCCTCAATCCTCAATCCTCAATCCTCAATCCTCAATCCTCAGTCCTCAAACATCAATCCTGAATCCTCAATCTTCAGCCCTCAATTCTGAATCTTCAATCCTAATTCGTCAATCCTCAATCCTCAATCCTCAATCCTCAATCTTCAATCCTCAGTCCCCAATCCTCAATATTCAATCCTCAATCCTCAATCCTGAATCCTCAATCTTCAGCCCTCAGTCTTCAACAATCAGTTGTCAATCCTCAATCCTCAATACAACATCACCAATTCACAGTTTTCAATACTCAATACACAATCTGCAATCTTCAAATCTCTATCCACAAGCATCAATTCTCATCACTCAACCCTCAACACTCCGTCCCCAATCCTCAATATTCAATCCTCAATCCTCAATCCTCAATCCTCAATCCTCAACCTTCAATCCTCAATGCTCTATCTTCAATCCTCAATACTCAATACTCAATCCTCAATTCTCAATCCTCAATTCTCAATCTTCAATCCTCAATTCTGAATCTTCAATCCTGATTCCTCAATCCTCAATCCTCAATCCTCAATCCTCAATCCTCAATCTTTAATCCTCAGTCCCCAACCCTCAATCTTCAATCCTCAATCCTCAATCCTGTAACCTCAATCTTCAGCCCTCAGTCTTCAACAATCAGATGTCAATCCTCAATCCTCAATACAACATCACCAATTCACAGTTATCAATACTCAATACACAATCTGCAATCTTCAAATCTCTATCCACATGCATCAATTCTCATCACTCAACCCACAACACTCCGTCCCCAATCCTCAATCTTCAATCCTCAATCCTCAATCCTCAATCCTCAATCCTCAATTTTCAATCCTCAATACTCAATCTTCAACCCTCAATCCTCAATCCTCAATCCTCAATCCTCAATCCTCAATCCTCAACCCTCAATCCTCAGCCCTGAAACCTCAATCCCGAATCCTCAATCCTGAATCCGCAAACTTCAGTCCTCAGTCCTCAACAATTAATTGTCAATCCTCAATCCTCAATAGAATATCCTCAATTCACAGTTTTCAATACTCAATCCCCATTCTTCAATCTTCAAATCTCAATCCACAAACATCAATTCTCATCACTCAGCCCTTAACACTCAGTCCTCAATCTTCAATCCTCAATCCTCAATCCGCAATCTTCAATCCTCAACACTCAACCTTCAATCCTCAACCCTCAATTCTCAATCCTCAATACTCAATCCTCAATCGTCAATCCCCAATCTTCAATCCTCAATCCTCAACCTTCAATCCTGAATCCTCAATCCTCAATCCTCAATCCTCAATCTTCAATCCTCAATACTCAATCTTCAACCCTATATCTTCAATCCTCAATCCTCTATACTCATTCTTCAATCCTCAACACCCAATCCTCAATCTTCAATCCTCAATCCTCAATCCTCAATTCTCAATCCTCAATCCTCAATCCTCAGACCTCAAACATCAATACTCAACCCTCAGTCCTCGTCCGCAATCCACAACCCTCAATCCTCAATCCTCAATCGTCAATCATCAATATTCAATCATCAATCCTCAATCCTCAATCCTCAATCCTCAATCCTCAATCCTCAGTCCTCAAACATCAATCCTGAATCCTCAATCTTCAGCCCTCAATTCTGAATATTCAATCCTAATTCCTCAATCCTCAATCCTCAATCCTCAATCCTCAATCTTCAATCCTCAGTCCCCAATCCTCAATACTCAATCCTCAATCCTCAATCCTGAATCCTCAATCTTGAGCCCTCAGTCTCCAACAATCAGTTGTCAATCCTCAATCCTCAATACAACATCACCAATTCACAGTTTTCAATACTCAATACACAATCTGCAATCTTCAAATCTCTATCCACAAGCATCAATTCTCATCACTCAACCCTCAACACTCCGTCCCCAATCCTCAATATTCAATCCACAATCCTCAATCCTCAATCCTCAATCCTCAACCTTCAACCCTCAATGCTCAATCTTCAATCCTCAATACTCAATACTCAATCCTCAATTCTCAATCCTCAATTCTCAATCTTCAATCCTCAATTCTGAATCTTCAATCCTGATTCCTCAATCCTCAATCCTCAATCCTCAATCCTCAATCTTCAATCCTCAGTCCCCAATCCTCAATCTTCAATCCTCAATCCTCAATCCTGAATCCTCAATCTTCAGCCCTCAGTCTTCAACAATCAGTTGTCAATCCTCAATCCTCAATACAACATCACCAATTCACAGTTTTCAATACTCAATACACAATCTGCAATCTTCAAATCTCTATCCACAAGCATCAATTCTCATCACTCAACACACAACACTCCGTCCCCAATCCTCAATCTTCAATCCTCAATCCTCAATCCTCAATCCTCAATCCTCAATTTGTAATCCTCAATACTCAATCTTCAACCCTCAATCCTCAATCCTCAATCCTCAATCCTCAATCCTCAATCCCCAACCCTCAATCATCAGCCCTGAAACCTCAATCCCGAATCCTCAATCCTGAATCCGCAAACTTCAGTCCTCAGTCCTCAACAATTAATTGTCAATCCTCAATCCTCAATAGAATATCCTCAATTCACAGCTTTCAATACTCAATCCCCATTCTTCAATCTTCAAATCTCAATACACAAACATCAATTCTCATCACTCAGCCCTTAACACTCAGTCCTCAATCTTCAATCCTCAATCCTCAATCCGGAATCTTCAATCCTCAACACTCAACCTTCAATCCTCAACCCTCAATTCTCAATCCTCAATACTCAATCCTCAATCGTCAATCCTCAATCTTCAACCCTCAATCCTCAATCTTCAATCCTGAATCCTAAATCCTCAATCCTCAATCCTCAATCTTCAATCCTCAATACTCAATCTTCAACCCTATATCTTCAATCCTCAATCCTCTATCCTCATTCTTCAATCCTCAACACCCAATCCTCAATCTTCAATCCTCAATCCTCAATCCTCAATTCTCAATCCTCAATCCTAAATCCTCAGACCTCAAACATCAATACTCAACCCTCAGTCCTCGTCCTCAATCCATAACCCTCAACCCCCAACCCAAACCATCAATCCTCAATTCTCAATATTCAATAGAATATCCTGAATTCTCATGGTTCGATACTCAATCCGCAATAATCAATAATCAAACCGCAATCCTCAAACATCTATTCTCAACACTCAATCCCCAACACTCAGTCCTCTCTCTTCAATCCTCCATCCTCAATCCTCAATCCTCAAGCGTCAATACTCAATCCTCAATCCTCAGACCTCAAACATCAGTACTCAACGCTCAGTCCTCGTCCTCAATCCACAACACTCAATCCTCGATCCTCAATCTTCAATCATCAATATACAATCTTCAGTCCTCAATCCTCAATACTCAATCCACAATCCTCAATCTTCAATCCTCAATATTCAATCCTCAATCCTCAATTCTCAATCCTCAATCCTCAATCCGCAATTCTCAATCATCGATCCTCAGTCCTCAGTCCTCAAACCTCAATCCTCAACCCTCAGCCCTCATCCTCAATCCTCAATCCTCAGTCTTCAATCCTCAATCTTCAATCCTCAATCCTCAATCCTCAATCCTCAATCCTCAGTCCTCAAACCTCAATCCTGTATCCTCAATCCTGAATCCTCAATCTTCAGACCTCAGACCTCAACAATCAGCTGTCAATCCTCAATCCTCAATAGAATATCGTCAATTCACAGTTTTCAATACTCAATACTCAATCTGCAATCTTCAAATCTCTATTCACAAACATCAGTTCTCACAGCTCAACATTCAACACTCAGTCCCCAATCCTGAATCTTCAATCCTCAACCCTCAATCCTCAATCCTCAATCCTCAATCCTCAATCCTCACTCCTCAAACCACAATCCTGAATCCTCAATCCTGAATCCTCAATCTTCAGCACTCAGTCCTCAACAATCAGTTGTCAAACCTCAATCCTCAGTAGAATATCCTTAGCTCAGAGTTTTCAATACGCAATACTCAATTTGCAATCTTCAAATGTCTATCCACAAACATCAACTCTCATCACTCAACCCTCAACACTCAGTCCCCAATCCTCAATCTTCAATCCTCAATCCTCAACCCTCAATACTCAATCCTCAACCTTCAATCGTCAATACTCAATCTTCAATCCTCAATCCTCAACCCTCAACCCTCAATTTTCATTCCTCAATCCTCAATCCTCAATCCTCAACCCTCATTATTCAATCCTCAATACCCAATCCTCAATCTTCAATCCTCAATCCTCAATTCTCAATCCTCAATACTCAATCTTCAATCCTCAATCCTTAGTCCTCAAACCTCAATTCTGAATCCTCAATCCTGAATCCTCAATCTTCAGACCTCAGTCATCAACAATCAGTTGTCAATCCTCAATCCTCAATAGAATATCCTCAATTCAAAGTTTTCAATACTCAATATTCAATCTGCAATCTTCAAATCTCTATCCACAAACATCAATTCTCATCACTCAACCCTCAACACTCAGTCCTCAATGTTCAATCCTCAATCCTCAATTCCCAATCTTCAATCCTCAATACTGAACCTTCAATCCTCAATCCTCAATCCTCAATCTTCAATCCTCAATCCTGAAACCTCAATCCTCAATCCTCAATCCTCAATCCTCAATCTTCAATCCTCAAGACTCAATCTTCAATCCTCAATCCTCAATCCTCAATCCTCAATACCCAATCCTCAATCTTCAATCCTCAATCCTCAATCCTCAATTCTCAATCCTCTATTCTCAGTCTTCAGCCCTCAGACCTCAATCCTCAACCGTCGGCCCTCATACTCAATCCTCAATCCTCAATCTTCGATCCTCAATCCTCAATCCTCAAACCTCAATTCTGAATCCTCAATCCTGAATCCTCAATCTTCAGACCTCAGTCATCAACAATCAGTTGTCAATCCTCAATCCTCAATAGAATATCCTCAATTCAAAGTTTTCAATACTCAATATTCAATCTGCAATCTTCAAATCTCTATCCACAAACATCAATTCTCATCACTCAACCCTCAACACTCAGTCCTCAATGTTCAATCCTCAATCCTCAATTCCCAATCTTCAATCCTCAATACTGAACCTTCAATCCTCAATCCTCAATCCTCAATCTTCAATCCTCAATCCTCAAACCTCAATCCTCAATCCTCAATCCTCAATCCTCAATCTTCAACCCTCAAGACTCAATCTTCAATCCTCAATCCTCAATCCTCAATCCTCAATACCCAATCCTCAATCTTCAATCCTCAATCCTCAATCCTCAATTCTCAATCCTCTATTCTCAGTCCTCAGCCCTCAGACCTCAATCCTCAACCGTCGGCCCTCATACTCAATCCTCAATCCTCAATCTTCGATCCTCAATCCTCAATCCTCAATACTCAATCTTCAATCCTCAATCCTTAGTCCTGAAACCTTAATTCTGAATCCTCAATCCTGGATCCTCAATCCTCAGACCTCAGTCCACAACAATCAGTTGTCAATCCTCAATCCTCAATAGAATATCCTCAATTCAAAGTTTTCAATACTCAATACTAAATCTGCAATCTTCAAATCTCTATCCACAAACATCAATTCTCACAACTCAACCCTCATCACTCAGTCCCCAATCCTCAATCTTCAATCCTCAATACTCAATCCTCAATCCTCAATCCTCAACCTTCAATCCTCAATCCTCAATCCTCAATTCTCAATCCGCTATCCTCAGTCCTCAGTCCTCAGACCTCAGTCCTCAACCGTCAGCCCTCATACTCAATCCTCAATCCTCAATCTTCAATCCTCAATCCTCAATCCTCAATACTCAATCTTCAATCCTCAATCCTTAGTCCTCAAACCTCAATTCTGAATCCTCAATCCTGAATCCTCAATCTTCAGACCTTAGTCCTCAACAATCAGTTGTCAATTCTCAATCCTCATTAGAATATCCTCAATTCGAAGTTTTCAATACTCAATACTCAATCTGCAACCTTCAAATCTCTATCCACAAACATCAACTCTCATCACTCAACACTCAACACTCAGTCCTCAATGTTCAATCCTCAATCCTCAGTTCCCAATCTTCAATCCTCAATACTGAATCTTGTATCCTCAATCTTCAATACTCAATCCTCAATCCTCAATCCTCAATCCTCAATCCTCAATACTCAACCATCAGTCCTCAATTCTCAATACTCAATAGAATATCCTGAATTCTCAGGATTCAATACTCAAGCCTCAATCCTCTACCCTCAGCCCTCATTCTCCGTCCTCGATCCTCGATCCCCAATCCTCAATCTTCAACCCTCAATACTCAATCTTCAATCCTCAATCCTCAATCCTCAATCCCCAATCCTCAATCCTCAGTCATCAATACTCAATCCTCTACCCTCAGGCCTCATCCTCAATTCTCAATCCCAAATCCTCAATTCTTAATCTTCACTCCTCAATAATCGATCTCCAATGCTAGATCCTCAATCCCCAATCCTCAATCCTTAATCCTCAATCTACAATCCTCAATCCCCAGTCCTCAGTCTTTAATCCTCAATGCTCCATCCTCAACCTTCCATCCTCTGTCTGCAATCCTCAATCCTCAATCCTCAAACCTCAATCCTCAACCGTCAGTCCTCGTCCTCAATACTCAACCCTCAATCCTCAATCCTCAATCTTCAATCATCAATACTCAATCTTCAATCCTCAATCCTCAATCCTCAATCCTCAATCCTCAATCCTCAATCCTCAATCCTCAAACCTCAGTCCTGAGGCCTCAAACCTCAATCCTCAATCCTCAATCCTCAATCCTCAATCCTCATTCCTCAAACCTCAATCCTCAACCCTCAGTCCTCATCCTCAATCCTCAATCCTCAATCCTCAATCTTCAATCCTCAATACTCAATCTTCAATCCTCAACCATCAATCCTCAATCCTCAATCCTCAATCCTCAATCCTCAATCTTCAATCGTCAATACCCAATCTTCAATCCTCAATCCTCAGTCCTCAATCCTCATTCTTCAATCCTCAATACCCAATCCTCAATCTTCAATCCTCAATCCTCAATCCACAATTCACAATCCTCAATTCTCAATCCTCAATCCTCAGACCTCAAACATCAATACTCAACCCTCAGTCCTCGCCCTCAATCCACAACACTCAATCCTCGATCCTCAATCTTCAATCATCAATATACAATCTTCAGTCCTCAATCCTCAATCCTCAATCCACAATCCTCAATCTTCAATCCTCAATATTCAATCCTCAATCCTCAATTCTCAATCCTCAATCCTCAATCCGCAATTCTCAATCCTCGATCCTCAGTCCTCAGTCCTCAAACCTCAATCCTCAACCCTCAGCCCTCATCCTCAATCCTCAATCCTCAGTCTTCAATCCTCAATCTTCAATCCTCAATCCTCAATCCTCAATCCTCAATCCTCAGTCCTCAAACCTCAATCCTGTATCCTCAATCCTGAATCCTCAATCTTCAGACCTCAGACCTCAACAATCAGCTGTCAATCCTCAATCCTCAATAGAATATCGTCAATTCACAGTTTTCAATACTCAATACTCAATCTGCAATCTTCAAATCTCTATTCACAAACATCAGTTCTCACAACTCAACATTCAACACTCAGTCCCCAATCTTGAATCTTCAATCCTCAACCCTCAATCCTCAATCCTCAATCCTCAATCCTCAATCCTCACTCCTCAAACCACAATCCTGAATCCTCAATCCTGAATCCTCAATCTTCAGCACTCAGTCCTCAACAATCAGTTGTCAAACCTCAATCCTCAGTAGAATATCCTTAGCTCAGAGTTTTCAATACGCAATACTCAATTTGCAATCTTCAAATGTCTATCCACAAACATCAACTCTCATCACTCAACCCTCAACACTCAGTCCCCAATCCTCAATCTTCAATCCTCAATCCTCAACACTCAATCCTCAATCCTCAACCTTCAATCGTCAATACTCAATCTTCAATCCTCAATGCTCAACCCTCAACCCTCAATTTTCATTCCTCAATCCTCAATCCTCAATCCTCAATCCTCATTATTCAATCCTCAATACCCAATCCTCAATCTTCAATCCTCAATCCTCAATTCTCAATCCTCAATACTCAATCTTCAATCCTCAATCCTTAGTCCTCAAACCTCAATTCTGAATCCTCAATCCTGAATCCTCAATCTTCAGACCTCAGTCATCAACAATCAGTTGTCAATCCTCAATCCTCAATAGAATATCCTCAATTCAAAGTTTTCAATACTCAATATTCAATCTGCAATCTTCAAATCTCTATCCACAAACATCAATTCTCATCACTCAACCCTCAACACTCAGTCCTCAATGTTCAATCCTCAATCCTCAATTCCCAATCTTCAATCCTCAATACTGAACCTTCAATCCTCAATCCTCAATCCTCAATCTTCAATCCTCAATCCTCAAACCTCAATCCTCAATCCTCAATCCTCAATCCTCAATCCTCAATCTTCAATCCTCAACATCCAATCCTCAATCTTCAATCCTCAATCCTCAATCCTCAATCCTCAATTCTCAATCCTCAATCCTAAATCCTCAGACCTCAAACATCAATACTCAACCCTCAGTCCTCGTCCTCAATCCATAACCCTCAACCCCCAACCCAAACCATCAATCCTCAATTCTCAATATTCAATAGAATATCCTGAATTCTCATGGTTCGATACTCAATCCGCAATAATCAATAATCAAACCACAATCCTCAAACATCTATTCTCAACACTCAATCGCCAACACTCAGTCCTCTCTCTTCAATCCTCCATCCTCAAACCTCAATCCTCAAGCGTCAATCCTCAATCCTCAATCCTCAATCATCAATCCTCAATCCTCAATACTCAATCCTCAATCCTCAATCTTCAATCCTCAATACTCAATCTTCAATTCTCAATCCTCAATCCTCAATCCTCAATCCTGAATCCTCAATCCTCAATCCTCAATCCTCAATCCTCAATCTTCAATCGTCAATACTCAATCTTCAATCCTCAATCCTCAACCCTCAACCCTCAATTTTCATTCCTCAATACTCAATCCTCAATCCTCGATCCTCATTCTTCAATCCTCAATACCCAATCCTCAATCCTCAATCCTCAATCCTCAATACTCAATCTTCAATCCTCAATCCTCAATCCTCATTCTTCAATCCTCAGTACCCAATCCTCAACCTTCAATCTTCAATACTCAATCTTCAATCCTCAATCCTCAATTCTCAATCCTCAATCCTCAATCCTCAATCCCCAATCCTCAATCCTCAATCCTCAATCGTCAGTCTTCAATCCTCAATACTCAATCTTCCATCCTCAATCCTCAATCCTCAATCCTCAATCCTCATTCTTTAATCCTCAATACCCAATCCTCAATCTTCAATCCTCAATCCTCAATCCTCAATTCTCAATCCGCTATCCTCAGTCCTCAGTCCTCAAACCTCAATCCTCTACCCTCAGCCCTCATACTCCATCCTCGATCCTCGATCCCCAATCCTCAATCTTCAACCCTCAATACTCAATCTTCAATCCTCAATCCTCAATCCTCAATACTCAATCTTCAATCCTCAATCCTCAATTCTCAATACTCAATCTTCAATCCTCAATCCTTAGTCCTCAAACCTCAATTCTGAATCCTCAATCCTGAATCCTCAATCTTCAGACCTTAGTCCTCAACAATCAGTTGTCAATTCTCAATCCTCACTAGAATATCCTCAATTCAAAGTTTTCAATACTCAATACTCAATCTGCAATCTTCAAATCTCTATCCACAAACATCAATTCTCATCACTCAACACTCAACACTCAGTCCTCAATGTTCAATCCTCAATCCTCAGTTCCCAATCTTCAATCCTCAATACTGAATCTTGTATCCTCAATCTTCAATACTCAATCCTCAATCCTCAATCCTCAATCCTCAATCCTCAATACTCAACCATCAGTCCTCAATTCTCAATACTCAATAGAATATCCTGAATTCTCAGGATTCAATACTCAAGCCTCAATCCTCTACCCTCAGCCCTCATTCGCCGTCCTCGATTCTCGATCCCCAATCCTCAACCTTCAACCCTCAATACTCAATCTTCAATCCTCAATCCTCAATCCTCAATCCTCAATCCTCAATCCTCAGTCATCAATACTCAATCCTCTACCCTCAGGCCTCATCCTCAATTCTCTATCCCAAATCCTCAATTCTTAATCTTCACTCCTCAATAATCGATCTCCAATGCTAGATCCTCAATCCCCAATCCTCAATCCTTAATCCTCAATCTACAATCCTCAATCCCCAGACCTCAGTCTTTAATCCTCAATGCTCCATCCTCAACCTTCTATCCTCAGTCCGCAATCCTCAATCCTCAATCCTCAAACCTCAATCCTCAACCGTCAGTCCTCGTCCTCAATACTCAACCCTCAATCCTCAATCCTCAATCTTCAATCATCAATACTCAATCTTCAATCCTCAATCCTCAATCCTCAATCCTCAATCCTCAATCCTCAATCCTCAATCCTCAATCCTCAAACCTCAGTCCTGAGGCCTCAAACCTCAATCCTCAATCCTCAATCCTCAATCCTCAATCCTCATTCCTCAAACCTCAATCCTCAACCCTCAGTCCTCATCCTCAATCCTCAATCCTCAATCCTCAATCCTCAATCTTCAATCCTCAATACTCAATCTTCAATCCTCAACCATCAATCCTCAATCCTCAATCCTCAATCCTCAATCCTCAATCTTCAATCCTCAGTACTCAATCTTCAATCCTCAATCCTCAGTCCTCAATCCTCATTCTTCAATCCTCAATACCCAATCCTCAATCTTCAATCCTCAATCCTCAATCCACAATTCACAATCCTCAATCCTCAATCCTCAATCCTCAGACCTCAAACATCAATACTCAACCCTCAGTCCTCGTCCTCAATCCACAACACTCAACCCTCGATCCTCAATCTTCAATCATCAATATACAATCTTCAGTCCTCAATACTCAATCCTCAATCCACAATCCTCAATCTTCAATCCTCAATATTCAATCCTCAATCCTCAATTCTCAATCCTCAATCCTCAATCCGCAATTCTCAATCCTCGATCCTCAGTCCTCAGTCCTCAAACCTCAATCCTCAACCCTCAGCCCTCATCCTCAATCCTCAATCCTCAGTCTTCAATCCTCAATCTTCAATCCTCAATCCTCAGCCTTCAATCCTCAATCTTGAATCCTCAATCCTCAATCCTCAATCCTCAATCCACAATCCTCAATCTTCAATCCTCAATATTCAATCCTCAATCCTCAATTCTCAATCCTCAATCCTCAATCCGCAATTCTCAATCCTCGATCCTCAGTCCTCAGTCCTCAAACCTCAATCCTCAACCCTCAGCCCTCATCCTCAATCCTCAATCCTCAGTCCCCAATCCTGAATCTTCAATCCTCAACCCTCAATCCTCAATCCTCAATCCTCAATCCTCAATCCACACTCCTCAAACCACAATCCTGAATCCTCAATCCTGAATCCTCAATCTTCAGCACTCAGTCCTCAACAATCAGTTGTCAAACCTCAATCCTCAGTAGAATATCCTTAGCTCAGAGTTTTCAATACGCAATACTCAATTTGCAATCCTCAAATGTGTATCCACAAACATCAACTCTCATCACTCAACCCTCAACACTCAGTCCCCAATCCTCAATCTTCAATCCTCAATCCTCAACCCTCAATCCTCAATCCTCAACCTTCAATCGTCAATACTCAATCTTCAATCCTCAATCCTCAACCCTCAACCCTCAATTTTCATTCCTCAATCCTCAATCCTCAATCCTCAATCCTCATTATTCAATCCTCAATACCCAATCCTCAATCTTCAATCCTCAATCCTCAATTCTCAATCCTCAATACTCAATCTTCAATCCTCAATCCTTAGTCCTCAAACCTCAATTCTGAATCCTCAATCCTGAATCCTCAATCTTCAGACCTCAGTCCTCAACAATCAGTTGTCAATTCTCAATCCTCATTAGAATATCCTCATTTCAAAGTTTTCAATACTCAATACTCAATCTGCAATCTTCAAATCTCTATCCACAAACATCAATTCTCATCACTCAACACTCAACACTCAGTCCTCAATGTTCAATCCTCAATCCTCAGTTCCCAATCTTCAATCCTCAATACTGAATCTTGTATCCTCAATCTTCAATACTCAATCCTCAATCCTCAAGCCTCAATCCTCAATCCTCAATACTCAACCATCAGTCCTCAATTCTCAATACTCAATAGAATATCCTGAATTCTCAGGATTCAATACTCAAACCTCAATCCTCTACCCTCAGCCCTCATACTCCGTCCTCGATCCTCGATCCCCAATCCTCAATCTTCAACCCTCAATACTCAATCTTCAATCCTCAATCCTCAATCCTCAATCCTCAATCCTCAATCCTCAGTCATCAATACTCAATCCTCTACCCTCAGGCCTCATCCTCAATTCTCAATCCCAAATCCTCAATTCTTAATCTTCACTCCTCAATAATCGATCTCCAATGCTAGATCCTCAATCCCCAATCCTCAATCCTTAATCCTCAATCTTCAATCCTCAATCCCCAGTCCTCAGCCTTTAATCCTCAATGCTCCACCCTCAATCTTCAATCCTCAATACTCAATCTTCAATCCACAATCCTCAGTCCTCAATCCTCATTCTTCAATCTTCAATACCCAATCCTCAATCTTCAATCCTCAATCCTCAATCCACAATTCACAATCCTCAACCGTCAGTCCTCGTCCTCAATACTCAATCCTCAATCGTCAGTCTTCAATCCTCAATACTCAATCTTCCACCCTCAATCCTCAATCCTCAATCCTCAGCCCTCATTCTTTAATCCTCAATACCCAATCCTCAATCTTCAATCCTCAATCCTCAATCCTCAATTCTCAATCCGCTATCCTCAGTCCTCAGTCCTCAGACCTCAGTCCTCAACCGTCAGCCCTCATACTCAATCCTCAATCCTCAATCTTCAATCCTCAATCCTCAATCCTCAATACTCAATCTTCAATCCTCAATCCTTAGTCCTCAAACCTCAATTCTGAATCCTCAATCCTGAATCCTCAATCTTCAGACCTTAGTCCTCAACAATCAGTTGTCAATTCTCAATCCTCATTAGAATATCCTCAATTCAAAGTTTTCAATACCCAATACTCAATCTGCAATCTTCAAATCTCTATCCACAAACATCAATTCTCATCACTCAACACTCAACACTCAGTCCTCAATGTTCAATCCTCAATCCTCAGTTCCCAATCTTCAATCCTCAATACTGAATCTTGTATCCTCAATCTTCAATACTCAATCCTCAATCCTCAATCCTCAATCCTCAATCCTCAATACTCAACCATCAGTCCTCAATTCTCAATACTCAATAGAATATCCTGAATTCTCAGGATTCAATACTCAAGCCTCAATCCTCTACCCTCAGCCCTCATTCTCCGTCCTCGATCCTCGATCCCCAATACTCAATCTTCAACCCTCAATACTCAATCTTCAATCCTCAATCCTCAATCCTCAATCCTCAATCCTCAATCCTCAGTCATCAATACTCAATCCTCTACCCTCAGGCCTCATCCTCAATTCTCAATCCCAAATCCTCAATTCTTAATCTTCACTCCTCAATAATCGATCTCCAATGCTAGATCCTCAATCCCCAATCCTCAATCCTTAATCCTCAATCTACAATCCTCAATCCCCAGTCCTCAGTCTTTAATCCTCAATGCTCTATCCTCAACCTTCTATCCTCAGTCCGCAATCCTCAATCCTCAATCCTCAAACCTCAATCCTCAACCGTCAGTCCTCGTCCTCAATACTCAACCCTCAATCCTCAATCCTCAATCTTCAATCATCAATACTCAATCTTCAATCCTCAATCCTCAATCCTCAATCCTCAATCCTCAATCCTCAATCCTCAATCTTCAATCCTCAATAGTCAATCTCCAATCCTAGATCCTCAATCCCCAATCCTCAATCCTTAATCCTCAATCTTCAATCCTCAATCCCCAGTCCTCAGTCTTTAATCCTCAATGCTCCATCCTCAATCCTCAATCCTCAATCCGCAATCCTGAATCCTCAATCCTCAATCCTCAAACCTCAACCTTCAATCCTCAATCCTCAATCCTCAACTCTAAATACTCAATATTCAACACACAACCATTAACCGTCAATCCTCAATAGTCAACCGTCAATCCTCAATTCTCAATACTCAATAGAGTATCCTGAATTCTCATGGTTCAATACTCAATCCACAATATTAAATAATCAAACCTCAATCCTCAAACATCCATTCTCAATCTTCAATCCTCAATACTGAATCTTCAATCCTCCATCCCCAATCCTCAATCCTCAATCCTCAATCGTGAATCTTCAATCCTCAGTCCCCAATCCTCAATCTTCAATCCTCAATCCTCAATCCTCAATCATCAATCCTCAATCCTCAAACCTCAGTCCTCAGGCCTCAAACCTCAACCCTCAGTCCTCAGTCCTCAATACCCAATCCTCAATCTTCAATCCTCAATCCTCAATCCTCAATACTCAATCCTCAGTCCTCATCCTCAATTCTCAATCCCCAATCCTCAATCCTCAATCTTCAATCCTCAATAGTCAATCTCCAATCCTAGATCCTCAATCCCCAATCCTCAATCCTTAATCCTCAATCTTCAATCCTCAATCCCCAGTCCTCAGTCTTTAATCCTCAATGCTCCATCCTCAATCCTCAATCCTCAGTCCGCATTCCTGAATCCTCAATCCTCAAACCTCAACCTTCAATCCTCAATCCTCAATCCTCAACTCTAAATACTCAATATTCAACACACAACCATTAACCGTCAATCCTCAATAGTCAACCGTCAATCCTCAATTCTCAATACTCAATAGAGTATCCTGAATTCTCATGGTTCAATACTCAATCCACAATATTAAATAATCAAACCTCAATCCTCAAACATCCATTCTCAATCTTCAATCCTCAATACTGAATCTTCAATCCTCCATCCCCAATTCTCAATCCTCAATCCTCAATCGTGAATCTTCAATCCTCAGTCCCCAATCCTCAATCTTCAATCCTCAATCCTCAATCCTCAATCATCAATCCTCAATCCTCAAACCTCAGTCCACAGGCCTCAAACCTCAACCCTCAATCCTCAATCCTCAATCCTCAATTCTCAATCCTCAATCCTAAATCCTCAGACCTCAAACATCAATACTCAACCCTCAGTCCTCGTCCTCAATCCATAACCCTCAACCCCCAACCCAAACCATCAATCCTCAATTCTCAATATTCAATAGAATATCCTGAATTCTCATGGTTCGATACTCAATCCGCAATAATCAATAATCAAACCGCAATCCTCAAACATCTATTCTCAACACTCAATCCCCAACACTCAGTCCTCTCTCTTCAATCCTCCATCCTCAATCCTCAATCCTCAAGCGTCAATACTCAATCCTCAATCCTCAGACCTCAAACATCAGTACTCAACGCTCAGTCCTCGTCCTCAATCCACAACACTCAATCCTCGATCCTCAATCTTCAATCATCAATATACAATCTTCAGTCCTCAATCCTCAATACTCAATCCACAATCCTCAATCTTCAATCCTCAATATTCAATCCTCAATCCTCAATTCTCAATCCTCAATCCTCAATCCGCAATTCTCAATCCTCGATCCTCAGTCCTCAGTCCTCAAACCTCAATCCTCAACCCTCAGCCCTCATCCTCAATCCTCAATCCTCAGTCTTCAATCCTCAATCTTCAATCCTCAATCCTCAATCCTCAATCCTCAATCCTCAGTCCTCAAACCTCAATCCTGTATCCTCAATCCTGAATCCTCAATCTTCAGACCTCAGACCTCAACAATCAGCTGTCAATCCTCAATCCTCAATAGAATATCGTCAATTCACAGTTTTCAATACTCAATACTCAATCTGCAATCTTCAAATCTCTATTCACAAACATCAGTTCTCACAGCTCAACATTCAACACTCAGTCCCCAATCCTGAATCTTCAATCCTCAACCCTCAATCCTCAATCCTCAATCCTCAATCCTCAATCCTCACTCCTCAAACCACAATCCTGAATCCTCAATCCTGAATCCTCAATCTTCAGCACTCAGTCCTCAACAATCAGTTGTCAAACCTCAATCCTCAGTAGAATATCCTTAGCTCAGAGTTTTCAATACGCAATACTCAATTTGCAATCTTCAAATGTCTATCCACAAACATCAACTCTCATCACTCAACCCTCAACACTCAGTCCCCAATCCTCAATCTTCAATCCTCAATCCTCAACCCTCAATACTCAATCCTCAACCTTCAATCGTCAATACTCAATCTTCAATCCTCAATCCTCAACCCTCAACCCTCAATTTTCATTCCTCAATCCTCAATCCTCAATCCTCAACCCTCATTATTCAATCCTCAATACCCAATCCTCAATCTTCAATCCTCAATCCTCAATTCTCAATCCTCAATACTCAATCTTCAATCCTCAATCCTTAGTCCTCAAACCTCAATTCTGAATCCTCAATCCTGAATCCTCAATCTTCAGACCTCAGTCATCAACAATCAGTTGTCAATCCTCAATCCTCAATAGAATATCCTCAATTCAAAGTTTTCAATACTCAATATTCAATCTGCAATCTTCAAATCTCTATCCACAAACATCAATTCTCATCACTCAACCCTCAACACTCAGTCCTCAATGTTCAATCCTCAATCCTCAATTCCCAATCTTCAATCCTCAATACTGAACCTTCAATCCTCAATCCTCAATCCTCAATCTTCAATCCTCAATCCTGAAACCTCAATCCTCAATCCTCAATCCTCAATCCTCAATCTTCAATCCTCAAGACTCAATCTTCAATCCTCAATCCTCAATCCTCAATCCTCAATACCCAATCCTCAATCTTCAATCCTCAATCCTCAATCCTCAATTCTCAATCCTCTATTCTCAGTCTTCAGCCCTCAGACCTCAATCCTCAACCGTCGGCCCTCATACTCAATCCTCAATCCTCAATCTTCGATCCTCAATCCTCAATCCTCAAACCTCAATTCTGAATCCTCAATCCTGAATCCTCAATCTTCAGACCTCAGTCATCAACAATCAGTTGTCAATCCTCAATCCTCAATAGAATATCCTCAATTCAAAGTTTTCAATACTCAATATTCAATCTGCAATCTTCAAATCTCTATCCACAAACATCAATTCTCATCACTCAACCCTCAACACTCAGTCCTCAATGTTCAATCCTCAATCCTCAATTCCCAATCTTCAATCCTCAATACTGAACCTTCAATCCTCAATCCTCAATCCTCAATCTTCAATCCTCAATCCTCAAACCTCAATCCTCAATCCTCAATCCTCAATCCTCAATCTTCAATCCTCAAGACTCAATCTTCAATCCTCAATCCTCAATCCTCAATCCTCAATACCCAATCCTCAATCTTCAATCCTCAATCCTCAATCCTCAATTCTCAATCCTCTATTCTCAGTCCTCAGCCCTCAGACCTCAATCCTCAACCGTCGGCCCTCATACTCAATCCTCAATCCTCAATCTTCGATCCTCAATCCTCAATCCTCAATACTCAATCTTCAATCCTCAATCCTTAGTCCTGAAACCTTAATTCTGAATCCTCAATCCTGGATCCTCAATCCTCAGACCTCAGTCCACAACAATCAGTTGTCAATCCTCAATCCTCAATAGAATATCCTCAATTCAAAGTTTTCAATACTCAATACTCAATCTGCAATCTTCAAATCTCTATCCACAAACATCAATTCTCACAACTCAACCCTCATCACTCAGTCCCCAATCCTCAATCTTCAATCCTCAATACTCAATCCTCAATCCTCAATCCTCAACCTTCAATCCTCAATCCTCAATCCTCAATTCTCAATCCGCTATCCTCAGTCCTCAGTCCTCAGACCTCAGTCCTCAACCGTCAGCCCTCATACTCAATCCTCAATCCTCAATCTTCAATCCTCAATCCTCAATCCTCAATACTCAATCTTCAATCCTCAATCCTTAGTCCTCAAACCTCAATTCTGAATCCTCAATCCTGAATCCTCAATCTTCAGACCTTAGTCCTCAACAATCAGTTGTCAATTCTCAATCCTCATTAGAATATCCTCAATTCGAAGTTTTCAATACTCAATACTCAATCTGCAACCTTCAAATCTCTATCCACAAACATCAACTCTCATCACTCAACACTCAACACTCAGTCCTCAATGTTCAATCCTCAATCCTCAGTTCCCAATCTTCAATCCTCAATACTGAATCTTGTATCCTCAATCTTCAATACTCAATCCTCAATCCTCAATCCTCAATCCTCAATCCTCAATACTCAACCATCAGTCCTCAATTCTCAATACTCAATAGAATATCCTGAATTCTCAGGATTCAATACTCAAGCCTCAATCCTCTACCCTCAGCCCTCATTCTCCGTCCTCGATCCTCGATCCCCAATCCTCAATCTTCAACCCTCAATACTCAATCTTCAATCCTCAATCCTCAATCCTCAATCCCCAATCCTCAATCCTCAGTCATCAATACTCAATCCTCTACCCTCAGGCCTCATCCTCAATTCTCAATCCCAAATCCTCAATTCTTAATCTTCACTCCTCAATAATCGATCTCCAATGCTAGATCCTCAATCCCCAATCCTCAATCCTTAATCCTCAATCTACAATCCTCAATCCCCAGTCCTCAGTCTTTAATCCTCAATGCTCCATCCTCAACCTTCCATCCTCTGTCTGCAATCCTCAATCCTCAATCCTCAAACCTCAATCCTCAACCGTCAGTCCTCGTCCTCAATACTCAACCCTCAATCCTCAATCCTCAATCTTCAATCATCAATACTCAATCTTCAATCCTCAATCCTCAATCCTCAATCCTCAATCCTCAATCCTCAATCCTCAATCCTCAAACCTCAGTCCTGAGGCCTCAAACCTCAATCCTCAATCCTCAATCCTCAATCCTCAATCCTCATTCCTCAATCCTCAATCCTCAATCCTCAATCCTCAATCCTCAGTCCTCAAACCTCAATCCTGTATCCTCAATCCTGAATCCTCAATCTTCAGACCTCAGACCTCAACAATCAGCTGTCAATCCTCAATCCTCAATAGAATATCGTCAATTCACAGTTTTCAATACTCAATACTCAATCTGCAATCTTCAAATCTCTATTCACAAACATCAGTTCTCACAACTCAACATTCAACACTCAGTCCCCAATCTTGAATCTTCAATCCTCAACCCTCAATCCTCAATCCTCAATCCTCAATCCTCAATCCTCACTCCTCAAACCACAATCCTGAATCCTCAATCCTGAATCCTCAATCTTCAGCACTCAGTCCTCAACAATCAGTTGTCAAACCTCAATCCTCAGTAGAATATCCTTAGCTCAGAGTTTTCAATACGCAATACTCAATTTGCAATCTTCAAATGTCTATCCACAAACATCAACTCTCATCACTCAACCCTCAACACTCAGTCCCCAATCGTCAATCTTCAATCCTCAATCCTCAACACTCAATCCTCAATCCTCAACCTTCAATCGTCAATACTCAATCTTCAATCCTCAATGCTCAACCCTCAACCCTCAATTTTCATTCCTCAATCCTCAATCCTCAATCCTCAATCCTCATTATTCAATCCTCAATACCCAATCCTCAATCTTCAATCCTCAATCCTCAATTCTCAATCCTCAATACTCAATCTTCAATCCTCAATCCTTAGTCCTCAAACCTCAATTCTGAATCCTCAATCCTGAATCCTCAATCTTCAGACCTCAGTCATCAACAATCAGTTGTCAATCCTCAATCCTCAATAGAATATCCTCAATTCAAAGTTTTCAATACTCAATATTCAATCTGCAATCTTCAAATCTCTATCCACAAACATCAATTCTCATCACTCAACCCTCAACACTCAGTCCTCAATGTTCAATCCTCAATCCTCAATTCCCAATCTTCAATCCTCAATACTGAACCTTCAATCCTCAATCCTCAATCCTCAATCTTCAATCCTCAATCCTCAAACCTCAATCCTCAATCCTCAATCCTCAATCCTCAATCCTCAATCTTCAATCCTCAACATCCAATCCTCAATCTTCAATCCTCAATCCTCAATCCTCAATCCTCAATTCTCAATCCTCAATCCTAAATCCTCAGACCTCAAACATCAATACTCAACCCTCAGTCCTCGTCCTCAATCCATAACCCTCAACCCCCAACCCAAACCATCAATCCTCAATTCTCAATATTCAATAGAATATCCTGAATTCTCATGGTTCGATACTCAATCCGCAATAATCAATAATCAAACCACAATCCTCAAACATCTATTCTCAACACTCAATCGCCAACACTCAGTCCTCTCTCTTCAATCCTCCATCCTCAAACCTCAATCCTCAAGCGTCAATCCTCAATCCTCAATCCTCAATCATCAATCCTCAATCCTCAATACTCAATCCTCAATCCTCAATCTTCAATCCTCAATACTCAATCTTCAATTCTCAATCCTCAATCCTCAATCCTCAATCCTGAATCCTCAATCCTCAATCCTCAATCCTCAATCCTCAATCTTCAATCGTCAATACTCAATCTTCAATCCTCAATCCTCAACCCTCAACCCTCAATTTTCATTCCTCAATACTCAATCCTCAATCCTCGATCCTCATTCTTCAATCCTCAATACCCAATCCTCAATCCTCAATCCTCAATCCTCAATACTCAATCTTCAATCCTCAATCCTCAATCCTCATTCTTCAATCCTCAGTACCCAATCCTCAACCTTCAATCTTCAATACTCAATCTTCAATCCTCAATCCTCAATTCTCAATCCTCAATCCTCAATCCTCAATCCCCAATCCTCAATCCTCAATCCTCAATCGTCAGTCTTCAATCCTCAATACTCAATCTTCCATCCTCAATCCTCAATCCTCAATCCTCAATCCTCATTCTTTAATCCTCAATACCCAATCCTCAATCTTCAATCCTCAATCCTCAATCCTCAATTCTCAATCCGCTATCCTCAGTCCTCAGTCCTCAAACCTCAATCCTCTACCCTCAGCCCTCATACTCCATCCTCGATCCTCGATCCCCAATCCTCAATCTTCAACCCTCAATACTCAATCTTCAATCCTCAATCCTCAATCCTCAATACTCAATCTTCAATCCTCAATCCTCAATTCTCAATACTCAATCTTCAATCCTCAATCCTTAGTCCTCAAACCTCAATTCTGAATCCTCAATCCTGAATCCTCAATCTTCAGACCTTAGTCCTCAACAATCAGTTGTCAATTCTCAATCCTCACTAGAATATCCTCAATTCAAAGTTTTCAATACTCAATACTCAATCTGCAATCTTCAAATCTCTATCCACAAACATCAATTCTCATCACTCAACACTCAACACTCAGTCCTCAATGTTCAATCCTCAATCCTCAGTTCCCAATCTTCAATCCTCAATACTGAATCTTGTATCCTCAATCTTCAATACTCAATCCTCAATCCTCAATCCTCAATCCTCAATCCTCAATACTCAACCATCAGTCCTCAATTCTCAATACTCAATAGAATATCCTGAATTCTCAGGATTCAATACTCAAGCCTCAATCCTCTACCCTCAGCCCTCATTCGCCGTCCTCGATCCTCGATCCCCAATCCTCAACCTTCAACCCTCAATACTCAATCTTCAATCCTCAATCCTCAATCCTCAATCCTCAATCCTCAATCCTCAGTCATCAATACTCAATCCTCTACCCTCAGGCCTCATCCTCAATTCTCTATCCCAAATCCTCAATTCTTAATCTTCACTCCTCAATAATCGATCTCCAATGCTAGATCCTCAATCCCCAATCCTCAATCCTTAATCCTCAATCTACAATCCTCAATCCCCAGACCTCAGTCTTTAATCCTCAATGCTCCATCCTCAACCTTCTATCCTCAGTCCGCAATCCTCAATCCTCAATCCTCAAACCTCAATCCTCAACCGTCAGTCCTCGTCCTCAATACTCAACCCTCAATCCTCAATCCTCAATCTTCAATCATCAATACTCAATCTTCAATCCTCAATCCTCAATCCTCAATCCTCAATCCTCAATCCTCAATCCTCAATCCTCAATCCTCAAACCTCAGTCCTGAGGCCTCAAACCTCAATCCTCAATCCTCAATCCTCAATCCTCAATCCTCATTCCTCAAACCTCAATCCTCAACCCTCAGTCCTCATCCTCAATCCTCAATCCTCAATCCTCAATCCTCAATCTTCAATCCTCAATACTCAATCTTCAATCCTCAACCATCAATCCTCAATCCTCAATCCTCAATCCTCAATCCTCAATCTTCAATCCTCAGTACTCAATCTTCAATCCTCAATCCTCAGTCCTCAATCCTCATTCTTCAATCCTCAATACCCAATCCTCAATCTTCAATCCTCAATCCTCAATCCACAATTCACAATCCTCAATCCTCAATCCTCAATCCTCAGACCTCAAACATCAATACTCAACCCTCAGTCCTCGTCCTCAATCCACAACACTCAACCCTCGATCCTCAATCTTCAATCATCAATATACAATCTTCAGTCCTCAATACTCAATCCTCAATCCACAATCCTCAATCTTCAATCCTCAATATTCAATCCTCAATCCTCAATTCTCAATCCTCAATCCTCAATCCGCAATTCTCAATCCTCGATCCTCAGTCCTCAGTCCTCAAACCTCAATCCTCAACCCTCAGCCCTCATCCTCAATCCTCAATCCTCAGTCTTCAATCCCCAATCTTCAATCCTCAATCCTCAGCCTTCAATCCTCAATCTTGAATCCTCAATCCTCAATCCTCAATCCTCAATCCACAATCCTCAATCTTCAATCCTCAATATTCAATCCTCAATCCTCAATTCTCAATCCTCAATCCTCAATCCGCAATTCTCAATCCTCGATCCTCAGTCCTCAGTCCTCAAACCTCAATCCTCAACCCTCAGCCCTCATCCTCAATCCTCAATCCTCAGTCCCCAATCCTGAATCTTCAATCCTCAACCCTCAATCCTCAATCCTCAATCCTCAATCCTCAATCCACACTCCTCAAACCACAATCCTGAATCCTCAATCCTGAATCCTCAATCTTCAGCACTCAGTCCTCAACAATCAGTTGTCAAACCTCAATCCTCAGTAGAATATCCTTAGCTCAGAGTTTTCAATACGCAATACTCAATTTGCAATCCTCAAATGTGTATCCACAAACATCAACTCTCATCACTCAACCCTCAACACTCAGTCCCCAATCCTCAATCTTCAATCCTCAATCCTCAACCCTCAATCCTCAATCCTCAACCTTCAATCGTCAATACTCAATCTTCAATCCTCAATCCTCAACCCTCAACCCTCAATTTTCATTCCTCAATCCTCAATCCTCAATCCTCAATCCTCATTATTCAATCCTCAATACCCAATCCTCAATCTTCAATCCTCAATCCTCAATTCTCAATCCTCAATACTCAATCTTCAATCCTCAATCCTTAGTCCTCAAACCTCAATTCTGAATCCTCAATCCTGAATCCTCAATCTTCAGACCTCAGTCATCAACAATCAGTTGTCAATCCTCAATCCTCAATAGAATATCCTCAATTCAAAGTTTTCAATACTCAATACTCAATCTGCAATCTTCAAATCTCTATCCACAAACATCAATTCTCACAACTCAACCCTCATCACTCAGTCCCCAATCCTCAATCTTCAATCCTCAATACTCAATCCTCAATCCTCAATCCTCAATCCTCAACCTTCAATCCTGAATACTCAATCTTCAATCCTCAATCCTCAATCCTCAATCCTCAATCATCAATCCTCAATCCTTAGTCCTCAAACCTCAATTCTGAATCCTCAATCCTGAATCCTCAATCTTCAGACCTTAGTCCTCAACAATCAGTTGTCAATTCTCAATCCTCATTAGAATATCCTCATTTCAAAGTTTTCAATACTCAATACTCAATCTGCAATCTTCAAATCTCTATCCACAAACATCAATTCTCATCACTCAACACTCAACACTCAGTCCTCAATGTTCAATCCTCAATCCTCAGTTCCCAATCTTCAATCCTCAATACTGAATCTTGTATCCTCAATCTTCAATACTCAATCCTCAATCCTCAAGCCTCAATCCTCAATCCTCAATACTCAACCATCAGTCCTCAATTCTCAATACTCAATAGAATATCCTGAATTCTCAGGATTCAATACTCAAACCTCAATCCTCTACCCTCAGCCCTCATACTCCGTCCTCGATCCTCGATCCCCAATCCTCAATCTTCAACCCTCAATACTCAATCTTCAATCCTCAATCCTCAATCCTCAATCCTCAATCCTCAATCCTCAGTCATCAATACTCAATCCTCTACCCTCAGGCCTCATCCTCAATTCTCAATCCCAAATCCTCAATTCTTAATCTTCACTCCTCAATAATCGATCTCCAATGCTAGATCCTCAATCCCCAATCCTCAATCCTTAATCCTCAATCTTCAATCCTCAATCCCCAGTCCTCAGCCTTTAATCCTCAATGCTCCACCCTCAATCTTCAATCCTCAATACTCAATCTTCAATCCACAATCCTCAGTCCTCAATCCTCATTCTTCAATCTTCAATACCCAATCCTCAATCTTCAATCCTCAATCCTCAATCCACAATTCACAATCCTCAACCGTCAGTCCTCGTCCTCAATACTCAATCCTCAATACTCAACCATCAATCCTCAATCCCCAATCCTCAATCTTCAATCCTCAATCCTCAATCCTCAATCCTCAATCCTCAATCCTCAATCCTCAGTCATCAATACTCAACCCTCTACCCTCAGTCCTCCTCCTCAATTCTCAATACCCAATCCTCAATCCTCAATCTTCAATCCTCAATAGTCAATCTCTAATCCTAGATCCTCAATCCCCAATCCTCAATCCTTAATCCTCAATCTTCAATCATCAATCCCCAGTCCTCAGTCTTTAATCCTCAATGCTCCATCCTCAATCCTCAATCCTCAGTCCGCAATCCTCAATCCTCAATCCTCAAACCTCAGCCTTCAATCCTCAATCCTCAATCCTCAACTCTAAATACTCAATATTCAACACACAACCATTAACCGTCAATCCTCAATAGTCAACAGTCAATCCTCAATACGCAATACTCAATCTTCAATCTTCAATCCTCAATCCTCAATCCTCAATCCTCAATCCTCAATTTCCAATCCTCAACCTTCAATCTTCAATACTCAGTCTTCAATCCTCAATCCTCAATTCTCAATCCTCAATCCTCAATCCTCAATCCTCAATCCTCAATCCTCAATCCTCAATCGTCAGTCTTCAATCCTCAATACTCAATCTTCCACCCTCAATCCTCAATCCTCAATCCTCAGCCCTCATTCTTTAATCCTCAATACCCAATCCTCAATCTTCAATCCTCAATCCTCAATCCTCAATTCTCAATCCGCTATCCTCAGTCCTCAGTCCTCAGACCTCAGTCCTCAACCGTCAGCCCTCATACTCAATCCTCAATCCTCAATCTTCAATCCTCAATCCTCAATCATCAATACTCAATCTTCAATCCTCAATCCTTAGTCCTCAAACCTCAATTCTGAATCCTCAATCCTGAATCCTCAATCTTCAGACCTTAGTCCTCAACAATCAGTTGTCAATTCTCAATCCTCATTAGAATATCCTCAATTCAAAGTTTTCAATACCCAATACTCAATCTGCAATCTTCAAATCTCTATCCACAAACATCAATTCTCATCACTCAACACTCAACACTCAGTCCTCAATGTTCAATCCTCAATCCTCAGTTCCCAATCTTCAATCCTCAATACTGAATCTTGTATCCTCAATCTTCAATACTCAATCCTCAATCCTCAATCCTCAATCCTCAATCCTCAATACTCAACCATCAGTCCTCAATTCTCAATACTCAATAGAATATCCTGAATTCTCAGGATTCAATACTCAAGCCTCAATCCTCTACCCTCAGCCCTCATTCTCCGTCCTCGATCCTCGATCCCCAATCCTCAATCTTCAACCCTCAATACTCAATCTTCAATCCTCAATCCTCAATCCTCAATCCTCAATCCTCAATCCTCAGTCATCAATACTCAATCCTCTACCCTCAGGCCTCATCCTCAATTCTCAATCCCAAATCCTCAATTCTTAATCTTCACTCCTCAGTAATCGATCTCCAATGCTAGATCCTCAATCCCCAATCCTCAATCCTTAATCCTCAATCTACAATCCTCAATCCCCAGTCCTCAGTCTTTAATCCTCAATGCTCCATCCTCAACCTTCTATCCTCAGTCCGCAATCCTCAATCCTCAATCCTCAAACCTCAATCCTCAACCGTCAGTCCTCGTCCTCAATACTCAACCCTCAATCCTCAATCCTCAATCTTCAATCATCAATACTCAATCTTCAATCCTCAATCCTCAATCCTCAATCCTCAATCCTCAATCCTCAATCCTCAATCTTCAATCCTCAATAGTCAATCTCCAATCCTAGATCCTCAATCCCCAATCCTCAATCCTTAATCCTCAATCTTCAATCCTCAATCCCCAGTCCTCAGTCTTTAATCCTCAATGCTCCATCCTCAATCCTCAATCCTCAATCCGCAATCCTGAATCCTCAATCCTCAATCCTCAAACCTCAACCTTCAATCCTCAATCCTCAATCCTCAACTCTAAATACTCAATATTCAACACACAACCATTAACCGTCAATCCTCAATAGTCAACCGTCAATCCTCAATTCTCAATACTCAATAGAGTATCCTGAATTCTCATGGTTCAATACTCAATCCACAATATTAAATAATCAAACCTCAATCCTCAAACATCCATTCTCAATCTTCAATCCTCAATACTGAATCTTCAATCCTCCATCCCCAATCCTCAATCCTCAATCCTCAATCGTGAATCTTCAATCCTCAGTCCCCAATCCTCAATCTTCAATCCTCAATCCTCAATCCTCAATCATCAATCCTCAATCCTCAAACCTCAGTCCTCAGGCCTCAAACCTCAACCCTCAGTCCTCAGTCCTCAATACCCAATCCTCAATCTTCAATCCTCAATCCTCAATCCTCAATACTCAATCCTCAGTCCTCATCCTCAATTCTCAATCCCCAATCCTCAATCCTCAATCTTCAATCCTCAATAGTCAATCTCCAATCCTAGATCCTCAATCCCCAATCCTCAATCCTTAATCCTCAATCTTCAATCCTCAATCCCCAGTCCTCAGTCTTTAATCCTCAATGCTCCATCCTCAATCCTCAATCCTCAGTCCGCATTCCTGAATCCTCAATCCTCAAACCTCAACCTTCAATCCTCAATCCTCAATCCTCAACTCTAAATACTCAATATTCAACACACAACCATTAACCGTCAATCCTCAATAGTCAACCGTCAATCCTCAATTCTCAATACTCAATAGAGTATCCTGAATTCTCATGGTTCAATACTCAATCCACAATATTAAATAATCAAACCTCAATCCTCAAACATCCATTCTCAATCTTCAATCCTCAATACTGAATCTTCAATCCTCCATCCCCAATTCTCAATCCTCAATCCTCAATCGTGAATCTTCAATCCTCAGTCCCCAATCCTCAATCTTCAATCCTCAATCCTCAATCCTCAATCATCAATCCTCAATCCTCAAACCTCAGTCCACAGGCCTCAAACCTCAACCCTCAGTCCTCAGTCCTCAATACCCAATCCTCAATCTTCAATCCTCAATCCTCAATCCTCAATACTCAATCCTCAATCTTCAATCCTCAATACTAAATCTTCAATCCTCAATCCTCAATCCTCAATCCTCAATCCTCATTCTTCAATCCTCAATACTCAATCTTCAATCCTCAATCCTCAATTCTCAATCATCAATACTCAATCCTCAATCGTCACTCCTCAATCCCCATTACTCAATCTTCAATCCTCAATCCTCAATCCTCAATCCTAAATCCTCAATCCTCAATCCTCAATCCTCAGTCCTCAATGATCAATCCACAGTCCTCAATCCTCAATCCTCAACCCTCAGTCCTCAGTCCTCATACCTCAATGCTCAATCCTCAATCCCCAATCATCAGTCCTCAATCCTCTATCATCAATCCTCAACCTTCAATACTCAATACTCAATCCTCAATCCTGAATCCTCAATACTCAATCCTCAATACTAAATCCTCAATCTTCAATCCTCAATACTCAAACCTCAATCCTCAATCCTCTATTCTCTATCTTCAATCCTCAATACTGAATCTTCAATCCTCAATCCTCAATCCTCAATCCTCAGTCCTCAGTCCT